>NC_056524.1:236543805-236565389 GCF_019175285.1 Sceloporus undulatus
TTTTATTTTTATTTAAACTAGTATCCAGTTTGTTGTGACTAAAACCTACTGGTAGAGAAACCCTAGTCTCCAGAGTCATAGTTCAGTGTTCAATTCACTATACCATGCTGGCCCACTACCCCAAACTGATAGATTATTAAAATTTCCAACTCAACTTTCAACTCAGATTCTAATGTTGTTATACATGTATTTGTACCCCATTTTCTGCCCAAAATTGGGACTTAAAGCAGCTCACAATTTAAAAGAACAATACCAGTAAAAGCAAAAATAAACATTAAAATAGAATTAAAATATTTACAGTAATAAAACAATTTACCCTCAAGGTAAAATAATAAAATGCAATTAAAAAGATATAAGCTCTTACAGACAGTTCAAACAATAAAGCACCCCATAACCTGTTCTTTAAAAACTTTCTGTTTTAAAAACCTCTCTGAATAAAAAGGTTTTAGCTGTCTCTAGAGAGGCAGCTAAAGGCACAAAAAGGTGGGGGAAGAGGAGGAACAGGGACATGCTGTTCCTCCTCTTCCCCCACCAACCAGTCTCTCTGCATCCCCTCCAAAATGGCATTGCATGCCAGAGAGATTCTCCACCATGGATCTAGGGGCAACCACTGAGAAGGCCCTTTCTCACATCTCTGCCAACTGTGTTTGTGATGGTGGTGGGACTGAGAGAAGGGCCTCTCCTAAAGATCGCAGGGTAGGCTCATACAGGAAGATACTGTCTGTCAGACAGCCTAGACTTGAGTCATGTAGGGCTTTATAGGTCATAACCAACACATTGAATTATGCCTGGAAACAAACTAGTAGCAAATGAAGCTGTTTCAACAGTACTGTAGTATGGCTTCTGTAACCTGCCACAGTTAACCTTCTGGGTTCAGCTCTTTGGACCAGCTGAAAAAGCTGAAAGAAGTGTTTCTGAACACTTTTCAAAGGCAGGTCCAAGAACAGCACACAATACTCTAAATGGCATGTAACTTATGCATGTAGCACCATGGCCAGATCTAGCATTTCAAGAAATGGACACAGTTGTCACACAAGCTTTAAATGTGCTAAAACACTCTTGGTCATAGAAGAAATCTCCATGACCAAAGCAGAATACAGGAGTACACTCAAACTGCAGAACTTCAGGGTATAATTTCAACTAACACAGGCTGGATTCCTGTTCTCTGATCTGCCTTACAATTGACCAATTGTCTTGTCTGCATTAGGTTTCAGTTTGTTTGCCCTCATCCAGTTCATTACTGATGATAGACCCTGGTTTGGGGCCAGGACAGCATACTTGGATTGCAGTGGAAAGGAGAGAGCTGAGGGTCATCTGCATATTAACAACAACAACAACAACAACAATAATAATAATAATAATAGATTTTATTTTTATCCCACTTTTCCGTGATGATCAAAGCGGCTTACAGATTAAAATTCAACATAAAAATACATACATATCAATAAAAACAATGTAAAAAATATCATATTAAAAACTATTACACAGCCAGCTTGGTTGAATTGATCCAAAAACATTGCGAAAATCATTACACAATAGGGGGAGAGGGCATAATATCACATCTCATGGGGGGAAAGCTTGGTGAAAGAAAAAGGTCTTAAGGTTCTTTCTGAAAAGATCCAGGGAGGTGGTGGAACGGAGCTCGTCAGGATGGTTGTTACACATTTTTGGGGCCGAGATGGAAAAGGCCCTTTGCGAGGTCGCCGCATATTGCGCAGTTGGAACCTTCAGCAGATTCTTCCCGGCTGACCTGAGTGTGCGGGGCGGATTATATGGGGAGAGGCGGTCCTCCAAGTACCCTGGGCCCAAACCATTTAGGGCTTTATAGGTAATTACCAACACCTTGTATTGGGCCCGGAAGCGAATAGGCAGCCAATGGAGATCTTTTAGGATAGGTGTTATGTGGTCTGCCCTGGAACATCCAGCGACCAATCTCGCAGCCATGTTCTGCACTAATTGAAGCTTCCAGGTTTGGTACAAGGGTTGCCCCATGTAGAGCGCATTACAGAATTCCAATCGAGAGGTTACCAGAGCATGTACTACAGTTTCAAGGTCCCCCCGGTCCAGGCAGGGTCGCAGCTGGCGTATCAGCCGAAGCTGATAACAAACGCTTCTGACCGTCGCATCAACCTGAGATGTCAGTTGGAGCGATGAGTCCAGAAGTAGTCCCAAGCTGCGAACTGAGTCCTTCAGGGGGAGCGTGACCTCATTCAGGACAGGTGGACAAATTTCACTACCCGGGCCTGGGGAACCTATCACCAGTACTTCTGTTTTCTCTGGATTCAGGCTGAGTTTGTTTTCCCTCATCCAGCCCATTACTGACTCCAAGCAGGCATTTAGAGGAGAGATGCCATCCCTAGTCACTGCATCAATTGGGGACAAAGAGAAGCAAATCTGGGTGTCATCAGTGTACTGATGATATTGATGGCACCACTCCCTAAAACTCTGGATGACCTCTCCTAGCAGACTCATGTATATGTTAAATAGCATGAGGGATAAAACAGAATGCTGAGGGTAGCCTGAGGATCAAACAGGAGTCTTCCACTACCACTTTCTGGATTTACTGCTCCAGGAAGGAATGGAGCCCTTATAGAACAATGTCTCCAAGTCCCATCCCAGCAAGATAGCCCAGAAGGATACCATGGTTGATGGTGCTGATAGGTCCATCAGAACCAAAAGGGACTCTCCATGTCCAGTTCACTGTGTAGGTCATCCACCAAGGCAACCACAGCTGTATCATAGCCAGGCCTGAACCCAAACTGAAATAGATCTAGGTAGCTTATTTCATCCAGAAACTCCTGTAGCTGGGAGGCCACCACATGCTCCAATACCTTGCTCAAAAATGGGAGGTTGGACACTGGCTGATAATTATCCATTATAGAGGGATTCAGGGATTACTTTTTCAATAAAGGCCTCACAACTACCCCTTTAGACAAATTGGAACTCTGCCTTGCTATAAGAAAGATCTGACTTTACCTTAAACTTACTCAGCTAGTCCTCCTCTGATCAGTATGATAATTCAGGAAGGTGGCACTTACCTCTCTAAGAATCCTGTGCACATCCCCAGACTACACAAATTGAAATTTGTATTTTGTATTTTGTTGTTGTGAGGTGGTTTCAGACTCTGATCTATTGTGACCCTATCATAAGTCTTCTTGGCAAAGTTTATCCAGAGGCAGTTAGCCATTGCCTTCCTTAAAGGCAGAGTGTGTGTGGTTTGCTGAAGGTCACCCAGTGAATTTCTGTGTCTGAGTTAGATCTCCCAGAGTCCTAGTTCAACACTCAGACTACTACATCATGCTGTCTCTCACAATTTGTATTAAATGGTAACACACAATTAAGTGTGTAGCAATAGCTGCACTAGCAGCTATAAGAACTGTCTTCGTAGACACCTCTTGTTCCAGCTCTACATTCATACAGGAAAAAGTGAATCATATGAGTAAGAGAACAGGACCCAAAAAGTAGCAATAGTAGTAGTAGCAGTAATCATTGCCATCCAAACAGCCCAGTCGTTTGCAGACAAATCTCCTGTTTCAGTTTCATGAACATGGGATGACTGGGTAACACTGTAACACTTTGCAGAGTGGTGCAAATGGAAGGATCCATAGATAACACTTATTTAAATGCAAATTCTCCTCTTCCAGCAACAACCTGCATCCACACAGTTGGAAAGTGAAACAAATGCCTAAAACCATGAGCACATCTCAAGAAGTACTCCTGTGCATGCAGTAGTCATTGCCATTATTGTAGCAATGATAATGATAACAGCAACACTATGCACAACAACATCATGCATGTAACTTGGGGGGTGGATTCACACAGAGCAACCAGCTGGTCCATTCATATTCCTACATATACATCATTCACACACAACTATCAATTCTTCTCCCTCTACCACACATTGCTGTTCCTATCAAATGCTGTTCTCTCTTCCTCTGCCATCTTCTGCTACTTCTACTGCGCTGCTCTTCCCTTCCCCTTCACAGGAAAGAACAAGAATCTAGCTAAACTAAATGAATGGATGGGTAAATGAAGTTGTTTATGTGGAAACGATGAGATCATGATAGTACCTGAGTATTCCTTATTAAGGAAATTTCCTCAAGGAAAATTTAATGTAGGATATGAAAAGGAAGCTTTATAGAAAGCCTTGGCTTGCTGTAGTTAAAACTCATACTGTTGTAGGGCCTTTAAAAAGCAGGTTGTTTGGTGGAGATTATTTAACCACTTCTGATTGCCTCTTTTTCATATGAAATGTTCTCCACTTCCTTATAGAGTTAGAAGAGAAGTGGCAAGCTGCCAAAGAAAGAGAGTTGCTTCTGCCCAGGCTCTTATGGCAATGTTTGGTGTCTCTCTCCTTCAACATTGGCACTGTTGCTACTTGCCCTGAAATTTCTCTTCAGTAAGGCAGTGCACCAAGCCATCTTTTCTCTCCCATCATCTTGGCATAAGATTCTCTTATCTGCTTAAACAGGATGCCGTTACTGATATATTTATAACGTATCACTTGGGTGTCAGTAGCAAGTTTTTCCTTCTCATACGGTGGCAGATGAAGGGTGTGAAGGGGGAGCAAAGCCTCTCCAGTCCCTGATGCCTGACCACAGAATTGACCTAGAGAAGCAGGCTGCAAACAACACTTCTGATGAAGAAAATGATGAAATGAGGATGGGGAAAGAAAAGGAAGAGCCCTAGCTTAACAGCGCTATAGAAATAAAGTTTAATAATTAATAATAACATAGAAAGGGTGACTAAATGGAGAAAAATGTGCTTCCTCAACCCCCAGCATCCAGAATTATTCCAGGGAATAATTCTAGGGAAGGAATATGTAGATGGTGTTTCAAAGAAGGGAATAAATAACATTAGTTGAGAAGGAGGAAGGGTTCCTTGACCACAACTGGAAAGCATCACAGACACACTAATGTATGAAACACCCTCCATGGTCCAATTCACACTGCAGAACTAATCCAGTCTGACACTGCTTTAACTGCCCTGGCTCAGTGCTAGGGAATCCTGGGAATTGTAGTTCATTGTGGCACTAGAGCTCTGACAGAGGCAGCTAAATGTCTCACAAAACTACAGTTCTGAGAATTCCCTAGCACTGAGCGAGGGCAGTTAAAAAGCAGTCTCAAACTGGATTATTTCTGTAGCGTGGATTGAACCCAGGTTCATCCAGCATTCATTATAAGTGAGGTATTTCAGTACTTCTATGCTTGCTTATTTGCTTGGTATTTCTAAAAGTTATATTTAGCCTGTGATTAAATAAAGCATGATGAACAATTTCCCCTTTGACCCAATCATAAAGGTAGCTCAAAGTTAGAAAGAAGAACTTGGCTTACAGAAACTGCAGTGTCATGTTTTAAAATTTTACAATACTGAAACTGGAAGGTAATGGGTCTATAGAGGACAGCTATACACCACTGAACATACCTGATTTGAGAGCAGCCCTTGATGAAAAGAGGCACAGAAAATGTGGCATGTTTTTCTGACAAAGAACTAGAGAGCTGTTGCATGGCAAGCAGATCCATTATCTGTAATGACAGCAATTACTCGTTTTCTACATTCCCCACAGTGCGATTTAAAATATGTCAGAAAGGAACTGACATTTCCTACAGAAGTTTCCACATTCCACCAAGCAATATGTGACTGAGAACTACATAAGTGTTATTCTCTGTTGCACATCTCTAGTTATATTTGTGTTACTATAATTTATTAAATTTACTCAGAGTGGTGACAGTTAGCCATCAGTATGATGCAGCAGCAGGAAAGACAAATGTAGTCAGTGAAGAATTTGTGAACAACCACTTTTAGCAGGGACAGAATAATATCACAGGAGAGAGTCACATTTTATTTTTGCATATCTTTCAGACTGTGAACCAGATAAATTATAATAATTTAAATAAACAAAATGTAAAGTTGGGAAAGCAATTCTCTTCTTACATTTTAGATGCAAAACAGCCAGATATTTATTTTAAGATAAAGATAAAAGCAGAAAGAGATTAGAACTGGAAACATCTTGATGGGAAGTATTTACATTAATACATACTACTGAATAAAACATGCATGGTCAAAACTATTCCAAAGATTCTATCCATACATTTGGATTGTCTAAGTGAAGGGTATGTCAAGTCCAGCTTCACAAGGGCTTTAGATGAGCCCCTGAGAAGCTATTTGGAAAGTATAGCACAGTAAGGAATTGTGCTATGTTAGGAATAAGCTCTGAGGCATCAGACCAACAAAGCTAACCCTACTATCGCACTGAACCCTATTGTGGGAGAAAGGCAGGATATAAATCCTTGAACTAAATACAAATAAAAATTATTATCAGATAGCATGTGGTCTTCCTCTCTTTCTACTGCCTTCCACCTTTCCTAGCATTATTGTCTTTTCTAATGAGTCATACGTTTTCGTGATGTGGCCAACATACAACAGTCTCAATTTAGGCTCCATTCACACTACAAAAATAATCCAGGATGAATCCAGGTTATTTTCTTGGTGTTCAAATTTGCCCCAAATGCACTTGATGCACTTTTTTGGGGGGGAGGAGGGCTAAACCCCCCCAAAACACCACTTAACCTGGGATATTTGATACTAGGCTTTTTTTTCCTGAGTTTTTCTGACAGATCCACATCGATTTGCATCTTTGGCAGGGAATATGCTTCTGAATGAATTCCGAGCGCTCTGTATCATTCAAGGGAATGGAGGCAGCTACATTTTATCCTGAAATGATGGCCTATGTGAATAACATAAGGGTTAAAATGACTTGGAGAGATTCATGAACCCAAAATGTAACGGGAACAACGATCCTGATATGCATCAGCACAGCGATCTGCATCTCCTCAGGACAAAAAACTGATTGTGAATGCCCCTTAAACATTTTTTTGCTTCCAAAGAGAGTTCAGGCTTGATTTGTTCTAGGACTCATTTGTTTGTGTTTTTTGGCCATGGTGTCCTCAGCACTTCTCCAGCACCACATCTCAAATGAGTTGATTTTCTTTCTATCTGATTTCTTCACTGTTCAGCTCTCACATCCATAAAGATTCTAAAGTAAGTAGTGGATAATATTTATTTTCCACATTTTAAGTTCAAGTGTCTAGTAGGTCTAAGGGCCAAATTGAATAGAACTGCACATTCCCAGTGGTTAGCATGCTTTCCTTCTGACCATGTGATTTCCTTACAGATGTGTATCTCAGCAATAAGATTTGCAAATTAAGCTTGTGATTACCTTCCAATGACCAATCACATAACAAAACAATCTGAAATGCAATATATGGAGGTGAGAGAAAGTGTGTGCTAGGATAATCAGAATATTTTTATCACTTAAGGGCATACTGCTTCTAAATAAATAGTAAGCACATTGTCTAGTTTGGCCCTAAGATGTTAGTAATAATAGAGTGTTTGGGGTTAGCCTCTAGGATAGAAAGCCTCTGAGTGTTCAAGTGTAATAGAAAACAGATATAGAAAATCATCATGAAAAAGAGTGAATGGGTGAGAAGGCTACCAGTGAAAAAATAGTTTTTGGAATGAGAGTTTATCTAGTTAACTTCTCATCAAGTATATCTAAACACATGCACACAGAAAACATATGAAGCTTTAATTAATTAATAACTGTAGCTATGGGAAATCTTCCTAGCATACACACAGCCTTGGGGGAGATTTCCTCATCAGGATTCTACATTGTTCTATTCAGGACATGCCAGATAGAGCTATGACCTTGCCTGCAGTTCTCTCCTGACCCCCCCCCCCCTTTTCTGCTTAGACAAATGAATGAGTCTGTGGGGGGACTGGCTCTTTATAAAGAGCTGTCTATTCAAAGAGGTCCATCTTACAGTGTTGTGTGTACAATTCATACTTATCAAAGAAAAGGGGGGGCATTCATCGTGACATGGCCTTAACTTAAAAAAATTTATCTCTGGAAAATGATTCAAAGCTTGTTCAAATTTCTTGAATAATTGGGAGAAAGTAAAAGGACCAAACAAAACAAATCCAAACAATGTTCTTTCCAGTTTCTCTCTTATTTATAAGCTGCAGTCTTTGTTGATCTTTTAGAATAATTGGAAGGAATTTTGCTTAGGTTTTTTTTTTTTTTTAGGTCAAGCTATTTTGGTTACACTGTTGTAACACTTAATACAATTTAATGGATCTCTCCAAACCTGTTGCTTTCCACATGTGCTGAGTCACCATTCCCATCACCTCAACCAACTGGTCATACTGGCCTAGGATGACAGACATATATTGAAATAATAATCTAGCACTTCTGGAGGGCACTAGGTTGGGGAATTTTATTTTAAAGCATTGGTTTTCTTTGACAGTTAGTTAGTTTTGTTAGTTGTTTTGTTTTACCTTAAAAGCCAGGATACAAACATATTAAATAGACATAATTAATAAATACAATAAACAAGGATAAAAGGACATCTATCCTGGTCTGTATTCCACATATGAAACTGTATATACTGTACTTGGCAACTAAAGGTTATATATAAGACCAAAATGCCCCCCCAAAAAATACATTTTGTTGAGAATCCTTCTTTTAAACATATAGAGTGAGGAAAAATACTTCCCAAAAATACCAAATTGATTCAGCTTCCAGAGTCAATTGTGAACAATGTGCTCATCAAAAATTCTTAGTTAAAATAACAACCATAACTTGGAGTAATCACATCCTCAGAGCTACAGCAACATACAAAAAAGAATTACAGGATTCAGATACAGGTTAGAAGTAAGAAGATAAACATTTGTGAAAAAGAAAAGAAATACCTCTTGATTTATTTATTTATTATTTATTAACCTTTATTTATAAAGCGCTGTAAGTTTACACAGCGCTGTACATAATTTTTTTTTTTTTAGTCAGACGGTTCCCTGCCCTCAGGCTTACAATCTAAAAGACACGACACAAAAGGAGAAGGGAGTGGTGGTGGGGAATAGGATCAGGTCCAGCAGATCTTTTCCACCTCCGAGGCCTGGACCAAGGCAGATGGACTGGAGGAAGGGCTTGGCTTCTTGATGGATGGTTAGAAGGAGGCTTCCTGGGTTGGAGAGGGGCTCACCTCTGGGAATGCTTCTCTAAACAATATAGTCTTTAATTCAGTTTTGAAACTGGGCAGAGAAGTGATGAGGTGTGCATGTGGGGGAAGAAGGTTCCAGGAGTAAGGGGCAGCAAGCGAGAAGGGACGAATTCGGGAGGGGGCAGTGGTAGTCCTACATTGTGACAGGAGACCCTGACTACCAGAGCGGAGGGTGTGAGTAGGAATGTAAGGAGAAAGAAGGTCAGATAAGTAAGGAGGGGCCAACCCATGGAGGGCTTTGAAAGTCAGTAACAAAAGCTTGTACCGGATGCGAAAGGGGAAGGGGAGCCAATGAAGGGAGGATAAAAGAGGAGAAACATGGTCAAAGCGGCGAGCGGATGTGACAATACGGGCAGCTGAATACTGAACAGATATTAAAGGATGGAGGTGTGAAAGAGGAAGCCCTGTTAGAAGGAGGTTACAATAATCTAGTCGTGAAACCACTAGGGCATGGACTAGAGTCTTGGCAGTAGAGATTGAGAGGAATGGACGGATCTTGGCAATGTTGTGGAGAAAGAATCTACAGGTCTTGGCGGTGGCCTGGATCTGGGGAATAAATGACAGAGAAGAGTCAAAAATGAAGCCAAGACTGCGGGCTTGATGAACCGGTTGAATAGAAGTGTCGTCGACAGAAACAGAAAAGGAATAATGAAGGGTGGGTTTAGGTGGAAAGACGAGAAGCTCAGTCTTAGACATGTTGAGCTTCAAGCGCCGAAGCCGCATCCACTGAGAGATGGCAGTCAGACAAGAAGAAACTTGCTGTTCAAGCCCCGTCGAAAGGTCAGGGGTGGAGAGATACAGCTGAGTGTCGTCGGCATACAAATGATAGGAGAAACCAAAAGAACTGATGAGTTTACCTAGAGACAGTGTGTATAGAGAGAACAGAAGGGGACCCAAGACAGAGCCCTGGGGAACTCCAACAGATAGGGGAACAGAGGATGAAGTCTGACCACCCGTGACCACTGCAAAAGATCTATCTGACAAGTAAGATTTAAACCAGTCGAGAGCAGAGTCGGCAAACCCAAGGTCAGAAAGTAAATCAACCAGGAGACAGTGATCAACAGTGTCAAAGGCTGCAGACAAATCGAGAAGAATGAGAATAGAGGCCGTTTGCCTTGGCCCGCAAGAGATCATTTGAGATCTTGGTGAGGGCTGTCTCTGTAGAGTGCCGTGGGCGGAAGCCAGATTGGAAGGGGTCTAGGATGGAGTTGGCTTCAAGAAACTTAATACAGCGAGAATAAACGACCCGTTCTAGGACCTTAGAAAGAAAAGGAAGAAGAGAAATTGGACGATAGCTAGACAAAGAAGAGGGGTCGAGAGAGGGTTTCTTCAGAATTGGGGAAACGAGAGCATGTTTGAAGTCAGAAGGGAAGGAACCCAAAGAGAGAGAGAGATTAAAGATATAGAGGAGCGAGGGCAGAAGAGAAGGGGCTATAGAGATTAGGAGACGGGAGGGAATAGGATCAAGAGAACAGGTAGTAGGTTTGGAAGAATTTAGCAGCTTAGAGAGTTCATCCAGAGAAACAGGGGGAAACACAGAGAGTTTATCAGTAGAAGGTACCAGGAGGTTAGTGGTAGGGGGCAAGTCGGGAGGAACTACTTCAGATCGAATAGTAGTGACTTTTGTGATGAAGTAGTTGGCTGTTAGTAAGTTGTTTGTACAAATAGTATTTCTATTTAATTAAAATTCAATGAGAAATGGTAACAAAGGCCCAGAACACACTGGCCAAATAAGGCAACTTCCAGAAGCCTTGGGGGGGGGGTGGCATTCAAATGACGTACACCCCCAAAATGGCCAGAAGCTGTTCCTGTGTTACCTGAAGGAGTCTGCCACCACCACAAAAAGGAGCAGAAATAATCTGGCTCCTGGTGGCACCAGTGTGGTTGTTGCCCACTTTGGAAGTGGGCCGTGCAGTCACCATGGTCCTGCTGGTATTGCAGCTGGAGCAGCCAGAGGCCACTCTGCTTTGCCCCAAAGAGAACTTGTTTGTAGCATAAAGAAAAACATTGGTAAAGGAAAATAAAATTTCTAGTTGAATTGAAAACTGTTGGTAAGTCGTTTGTTTGTATAAATAGTATTTTTGTTCATTGACATATATAATTTTAAGAATATATGGCATTAAGAGAATTAGTTAATTATGAGACAAATGATACCAGAAAATTTGGACTTCTGTATATATCCAGGTTTGTATAGTTTCATGAGTATACAAAAGGTTTTGTTATACTTATTCCATTGCTCTGTTATTTCTGATACTATAATTGAGGTGGATACTGACTGTTTTTGGTTACATAACCTAGAATACCCATACCCTAGCTGATGCCCTTTAGTCATGTTAAATTGCAGCTCCCATACAGAATGCTTCTGTATCACATCAGGTTGAGCATGCAAAGGGATCTTGTAGCACTTTTGAGACTCAGCAACAAATGTTGTAGACTTGCTCTGCTTCTTCAGATGCACATGCGGAAGTAGATTAAGTCTATAAAAGCTTAGGCTACAACATCTTTTGCTCAGTTAGGGGCTCTACAGACCTCCTCTAAGGAGTGGCTTGCAGCCATCCCTTTTTGCACTGGATTGGGGCCGTGGCAACTGCACACCACAGCCCTGATCTGATCTTTCCAAGGTGCCATAGCTGTGTTGCCATGGCTTGGCGGCGCTCCTTCGGCACTATATCACATGGACACAGCATTGGAGGAGTGGTATGGTGCTGTATACCATGTGGAGTGTCACGTGGTGTCATGGTGCCCTGGGGAGAAGTCAGGGCATTTGCCATCTGGCCATAATGCCCCAACTCTGCTCCCAGGCTGGCCTTAATGGCCGGTCTGAAGAGGGCCTTAGTCTCAATGGTGCTATAAAATCTCTTTGCATACTGATATCCCAGTTTAACATGGTTACGTCTCTAAATTCTACAGCAGGTTGAGTTAAGCTAATCTAGGAATATGTAGTTACCCAACAGTTGTGAGACATATTTGATGAGATTCCTTTGAATTAAATCCCCAGACATGAGAAATATTTTCCTTTCCCTTTCCTTTCAAAATAACACAAGCGCAGGAAGAAGTACCTTAGAGATGAGTATATACCTATATTCAGTGGATGGAGTTATGGGACAGAGACTAGCCAATTGATGAGGCCCTCTGAAAATGATATTTACTCAGATGGTGTTCAGCATTTTATTATAAGGGGTTAGACTCACAAGTAAGAATTGCATTCAAGGGACACTTACCCATGGACTGGCAGGCAAGTTCCTTGGTTGTAGGAAAATAGTGAATTTTCTCCTGGTAGTTGAATATTCTGACATGTTGGGGGAGGAATTATGGCATAGGAAAAAATACATACTTTTTAAATTTAAAAACATGTTTTATGTAAAGAAATTAGGTTTCCTTTGTAGGAAACACATTTGTACAAAATAACTGCATGTTTTTCCCACCTACATTATTCTGCCAGAACACTTCAGGATTTTTAAATATGGGGACAATACTGTGGAGAAATATGTGTCCTCTCCCAATGCAAACAAATCTATAGAAATTATTCATTCTTGCATGTGAGAAAAAAGTTGTTAACTATTTATGTTGTTAATCCTAATACTGACATCTTCCTTTTTGAACTTTGTGAATTTGAATGTCTCATAGGTTTCTTTGGCCGTGCTCTTTGGCATAGGTGAGTTTGATATAGCTGGGTTTGTCTTAAAACAAAGTAGGCCTCTTGCATTTGTATCTGGATTGACTAAAATTTCCATCCAGTTTAACCCATCAAGTGAAGGGCAGTAATTATTGTACATCTGCCCATTCCATCCATCTACTGAGCTTGCCTGTATTTTGTTGCTCATTCACCTGGTGAACATGCCTCTTGGTGAGCTGCATTCCACCTGCTCATCTCCTCATGAGCCTGTCCCACCTCTACCTTGATAACATGTCATAGACAGCTAGTGTGACAAAACTGTGTAGAATGCTGGATGGGGACTTCAGAGATTCAGGTTCAAGTTCTCACTGAGCCATGAGACTCTTTGGTTGACCTTGGGTCAGTCCTTTGGGGCCTGAGTTATCTTACTTGAATCTTAAATGACTGTTCTGAAGGTAAAGTGAAAAACAGGAAAAAGCTTGTTTGGGAGAGAATGCTTGCCCCAGGCAATACAGTCTATGAGAGTCTAAATACAACCTCTATGTGTTGAACCCAATTCATGTAAATCACGGTCATACAGGTGATGACCAGATTGCTTTCTGAGAGATCAGCCATGTAGTTTTTACCGATTTACACACAGCAGATTTAATGAGTATAGGCTGCATTGAGCATCCAATCCTTGTGTGTCTATGTGGGGATGCCAGAAGTAGGACATCTATCTTGGGTACATACACTTCCAAAATATCTGCTAAATTGTGTATCTGACTGGACTCTCACTTTATGCTAGATTCCTCCATATCACAGTTTGTGATGTTTTGCTATAGTTAAAAACAAATCACAAAAGAAAAAACTTGTATTTTGGGGAAGTAATCACACTGAGAGAAGAATCAAAGGTAGGGAGCAGATATTAGGCCTGGCTTGATGGATGAGAAGCCTTTAGGGTTTGAATTAAATTTTACGGATCCATTCTGTGACAAACAGCAGGATGGATGACAGAAAATCTTACTGCACTCCTCCACCTGCTTCCAAGGAGAATAGCTGCACTGGAATACCCCCTTCTGTCTAAATCAGATAAAAGCATCTCTTACATTTTAGCAAACTAAGGTAACACATTGCACTGCTGAGACACAAAGCTAATTGGGGCTAGATAGCTGTGAGGCTGGTTCATGTCTGCCAGTCTCTTTGCACTGTGACAGACAGAATATATCTGCAGCTTCTTAATGGAAGTTAGCAACAGGAGCAAATGTAGAATCCCAAGCTATGTAAGCAGTATATACTTCAAAGCTATTTACACAGTTCAGGAAGAATGATAACCAAAGCTCCGAGACATTCTGTGATCTTAAAGGTATTTTTGCAGAATTTGGCAGTGGTGAATGTTTTGCAGGTAAAACATACATGATAGCAAAATATCAGGTGCAAAGATTTAATTCCAGAAGCCTGGTGAAAAAGGCTGACTGTCATGTTATGTTTTTAAAAGATAAACATGTACTTTGAGGAACTGCATACTTGACTATGAAAGAGATGGCATGTATGGTTCCCCAGATGTTGTTAAATTGCAACTCACAGTAACCTAGTAAATAGTGATAGATCATGGGAGGTGCAGTCTAAAGACATTGGGAGATTCACACATTCCCATCACTGAATGAACACCACAGCCCTATTCATGTTTATTTAGTGATAAATATCATGATATTCAGTAGTGCTTATGTTCTAATAAATGAGCTTATGATTGTAGTTTAAAGCCACTCCAAAAATGGTGGGTTCTCTTCACAACATAATCTGAAGTAATACTATGAAAAGGATGTAATGTAATCTACTACACACATTCTCTTGTGATCCCTGAATAAGGTTTCCCACCCCATCGTCATATAGAATATACCGGTTCTGCAAAGATATTTCTTTGCTTTCATTCTCCTATCTTTTCCCCTTGCCTGTCGTTTTGAGCAGTGGCCCAGTGCAATGCAAATGCTGGTCAGTACTTTAATTTTAAAGTGGAAAAGAAACAATACTGAACAGTCCAACTTGTTACAACAGTATTGTAACAGTCCAAGTTGTAACCAACTTGGGAACTATTTTCAATGAGAAATTCACTTACTTTTTAATTTTTAATTACAATTGCAACATCCTATGGAAACCTGTGATTTATAATTTAGAGAGGGGGTATTTAGAATTCTCAGTCAAAAGCTCTAGTGTTTCATCAAATGGCAAAGAGAGATTTGATCGCAGTAAATTTAGTGGAAACACCGAACTGATTCTGAATCAGTTCTGAATTGGTGTGGAGATGAAAATCTCTTCATTCAAGAAAGTAAGTGTGAATGGCCCCAGCATGTGCTTTGTAGACTATAGCAAAGCCTTTGACTGCATAGATGATGAAAGGCTGTGGAACACCTTTAAAGACATGGGAATGCCAACACATCTGATATCCCTGATGAGAAATCTGTACTTAGGACAAGAGGCTACTGTCAGAACAGAACATGGAGTAACAGAATGGCTCCCAACTGACAAAGAGGTCAGACAAGGTTGCATCCTTACACCCTATCTGTTCAACTTGTATGCAGAACTTGAACATTGAAGAGGGAGGAGTGAAAACAGGAGGAGGGAATATCAACAATTTCAGATATGCAGATGACACCATCCTACTAGCAGAAAACATCACAGACCTAGAAGAACTACCAAGGAAGATCAAGAAAGTGCAAAGGCATTCAGAAGAAGGAGGAGTGAAGATATGAGGAAGGAACATCAACGATGTAAGATACGCGGATGACACCATTATACTAATAGAAAACATTACTGAATTGGAAAAATTACTAAAGGAGATAAAGCAAGAAAGTGTAAAAGCAGCTTATTGCTGAACATAAAGAAAACAAAGGCCCCATACAGACTGCCAAAATAAAGCTTCTTCAGGTCACTTTGGAGGTATGCTGTTTAATTGATGCAAGCGTCCTAAGAGTCCGGAAGCTGCTCCAAAGCTGTGCTCCAGTCCTTCTGGACTCTTAAGACGCTTGCATCATTTAAACAGCATACATCCAAAGTGACCTGAAGCAGCTTTATTTTGGCCTCTCTTTATGGGGCCAAAGATAATGACAACGGAGAATTTACACAAATTCAGCCTAGACAATGAGGAAATAGAAATAGTAAAAGGGTTCTCTTACCTAGGATCGAACATCGATTAGAGTGGGGACTGCATTCAAGAAATCATAAGAGCAGGAATAGGGAAGGCAGCTCTGGAAGAACTAGAAAAGATTCTAAAGTATTAAAATAGACAACTGAGCATGAATATTAGAATCATACAAGCCATTGTATTCCCTATTACCATATATGGATGCAAAAGCTGGACAGTTAAGAAAGCAGATAGGAAGAAAATCAAGTCATTTGAAATGTGGCGCTGGTGAAGAGTGCTGAGGCTACCATGGACAACCAAGAAGTCAAACAAATGGGTCCCAGAACAGATCAAACCAGAAATCTCTCTGGAAGCCAAGATGACTAAACTAAAACACTTGTACTTTGGCCACATCATGAGAAGGCACAACTCACTGGAAAAAACAACAATAATGTTAGGAAAGGTGGAGGGAAGCAGAAAGAGAGGAAGGCCACATGCTAGATGGATGGACTCTATAAAAGAAGTCACAAGTATGCATTTGAAGAAACCAAGCAGAGCAGTGGAGGACAGGGAATCTTGGAGATGTCTCATCTACAGGTTTGCCATGGGTCAAGATCAATTTGATAGATAACAACAACAAAAGACTTAAGAATTCCTTAAGACTTTTTGCACATAGATTGATGGCACTGACTTTCATTAGTTGACTTACTGTCACACCATTTAGCCTCTGCTCTCTTGCTCCCAGACCTCCTCACTCTTCTCCACATTGCATATGGCAGTTGCTGTCCAACAAGCAAACTTTGTTAAAGTTCAGTGACTGAGCAGTTGCATCTTAATGTAAGTAAATGGAAGGATTATTTAGGAATCATTATGCTAACACTAACTTCTGAATTTGGATTTTCAAGCTTGGAGAGTTTGCAAAGTAGTTGTGCAGATTTCTATAACAGTGGCAATTTGACTTGTCAGCATGCAGTTAGCTGAAATAAGGTCCCATTTTATCTTCATTACAAGGAGATGTAATGTGGTCTTAGAGGCTGTAGTTTTAATGATGGCATCCAAAGAGTGGGCCAAAGAGATCTGTGTTCTATTCTGTGCTGAGCTTTGGTTCTCCTTTTCCACTATCTCCTTCCTCCAAAAGTGATTATTATGGGAATCTGGATAACATCTTAGTTAATGGGATGTAAATATCATTCGCCAGTGGCCAAGGTCTCCTTTATCTGATCTGCAAGTTCAGCATAGCAAGAAAGAATTTAGGCTTTTTTCCTCACCACTTACCCACTCCACACTACCCTTGTTTTTCACCTCACCTCATAGATCTTATGTTAAACTACATAAACAATGTTTAAATGTTCCTGCTGTTTTTCTATTGCAGAATGTATCCTTTTCCTTTACAAAAAAGAAAGAAGGAAAGGAAAGGGAAGGGGAGGGGGGGGGGGGGGGGAAGAAACTCTTTATCCCAGATTGTGGGGCAGACAGAGGATTTTGAACCTTATTTCAAAATCCCCTTTCTCCCGCACAGTCTGGGCTAACAAAATTCTCTCTCCAGCTGAGAAGAGGTTTACATCTTCCCTGCACAAGATGGTTGTGATCCTGACTGGGGTAGGGAAGTTTATTTGCCAGTAAAGAAAGCGATGGTCTTAAATGCTTTCTATATACTTAGTACAGAGCTGAGCAACATTTCTCTCTCCAAGGGAAGGATGTGTAGTGTATCAGTTAGTGCTTCTATGTGGAAAAGAAACATATCTATATAAACTTCATTTATATGCAGGGATCTTCATATTTATATTTGATGGCAGGCAATTTTGCCACAAGCCTCCTAAACAATACCTCAGAAAAGAGTGCACGGATGAAACATCAGATTGTGCAGAATTTTGTATTAACATGGCCCTTTGGTGTTGAGCTTTCCTTTTTTTTTCCTCCCCTGAAGTACAGAGCACACTGTAAAGAATGATTCTCCCCTTCAAAGTAGCTGGATCTGCCTCCAGGCATCCTTAATATCTAACCCACTTTGCCATGTTTCAAAGATCATCTGCCTTTCCAGTATCTGTTCAGAGAAAATAAGATCAATGCTGAAGGAAGAAAAGATGGAGTACTCTTATGACATGTGTTCCAAAAAGAGAGACAGAGCAGAGAGAAATGGTTAAGAAATAGGCTAATCATTGCTATCATAAAATCAGTTCATTTAATCCCGACAGGCAATATTTTCTATCCAGAAAACATATCCAGCAGTAGCCATGTTGGCCATTTAGCAAAGTGGGATGTTACAATATTTTCTGTGGCATAGAAACCATTTGTTCATTCTCTTTATTAATATCACACCTCCCTCCCTGAAAACTGAGACTCAAGGCAGCTTACATTTTAAGACTAATACACAAAAAGATTTTCATTTAATTCTATGTTCTTAACCCCCAATGGCATTAGTATTTATCTACTTAAACGTTTTTAAAAAGCAATTTAAAATGGTACAATGGCCTATTACAAAACACTTTCTGTAAAAAACACGATCTGGATATAAAACTTAGATAATCATAAACATAATAAAAAATACTTATTTAGGAGTTTTGCTTAAGCAGAATAAGTACTATAAGGGGAAAACTGAACACAAAAAGTATGGGTTTTGCCTTATTACCTTGCACAATTTCATATCCTGGTTTTTTTTTTTTTTTTTTTGCTTAGTTCCAAGATACCAGTTATTTAAGATGTCAGCTATCTTAATCCTGAGGTTCATAAGATCCATTAGAAGTCACAGCAACTTGCCCTACCCAACTAGAATTAAAGTACATGGGATAACAGAAAGTTAGTACTTGACATGAATAAATAAATTATAGCATAGCAACAACTGTGAGCAGACTATGCTAACAGACCGTTCCATAAGACCAATAAATAGAGGTCATAGCAGATGAAGGAATAAATTTATAAACCACCACTGAAAGACAGAAAGAGAAAGAAAAAATAACAGGCAAGGGTCAAATCCAGTGTGAAGCAATGCAATTACTGGATTTTTACTGGAATATAGTTAACCATATATCTGATGTATTAAACAAGGAGACAAGGAAACACCTCTGGACTCCTTCTCTCCCAGCTTGTCCTTTCACCTAAAGAAGGCAAAAGCCCAACTGCCTACTAAACTGACATTTCCTCTACTGTTTATTTTTGAGAACCCTGTAGGATTAGCATCAATAAATGTTCAAAAATGTATCCAACCTTGAGGCTTATTCCTTACTTTCCTAACTCAGGAATTTTTGGGATCAGATTTCTATTTTCCTATTAGGACAGAATTGTGGGTAATCCTTTGTTCAGCCAGCAGTATACCCACTCATCCACCCCCTCACCAACTTTGGAAAGGCATCATACTTTTGTTTGAAAGTATTGATTTCATTTGGCATGAGCACCATCTAGTGGATTTCTTGAAGAACTGGCACCATTGTTTTTTGTGATAAAAATGTCTATCACTTCATAATGTACATCTGTTATTGTGCTGCTCAGAGTAAAATGTATGGCACCATGAACATTTCCGAGGTCTTGTGTCAGGAGGACTAGGCAGTAGGCAGCAGCATAAAGTCTGTTAGGGTGATGAAGCCAGTAAATAGGATGAAATATTAAGTTCAAACTGAAGGACAACCAGAAGGCATGATCAGGAAGCAAGCATGAGGAGGAATGAAGATTAAGTCAGGCCTGGAGGGAGGAAGAAACATCATAAAACAGGATCGAGGAGCAAGGTTAGAGCTAAAGACCAGTTTGGGATTGGACAAACCAGTAGACAAGAAGCAGTAAGTCAGACATCCAGATGAAAGGATAGCAGAACGTGCTAGAGCTCAAGAAGACCTTGTAGCTTGAGGCATCTTATTGTCCTTCCTGTCCAGTGACTACCTTGGATATGCAAGATCAGTTCAGGGTCTGAAGATATGAAGCAGGGCTGTCCTTCCCCACCCCAATTAAAGGAGGCAGAAGTCTCAGGCAGCAAATTTGCAGTTCCCACTTCCCTGCCATGAAATACTTACTGTCGCTCCAGAGAAGGCTGTTTTCCAAATGTCAGGGCACAAATAATATCCATAGACAGCTTAACTAACAAGAGTTAGTTGTAAGTGTACCTTAAAACCCATCATTTGGATAACAGCTGGCTCTTGGAAA
This sequence comes from Sceloporus undulatus, assembly GCF_019175285.1. Taxonomy (NCBI): domain Eukaryota; kingdom Metazoa; phylum Chordata; class Lepidosauria; order Squamata; family Phrynosomatidae; genus Sceloporus; species Sceloporus undulatus. The sequence continues at coordinate 236,563,712 of NC_056524.1, forward strand.
AGTGCTGCCCCTCTCTGCAGAGCGATTCCCCCTTTATCTCACTCTCAGAAGTAATGTCAGTGGCAGGAGTTTGGTTGGTAGGCAGGTGAAGCTGGAATGATTATGATGAAAGTGATGGTGCAATGGCACAATGGATGGCAACAGCAATGCTTCTTGCTCATTAGGTTAGGAAAGAATATTCAAAAATTGACCCCCCCCCACACCAAATTCTCAACTTTGGGGAAGCACTTCTGAGAAGAATCTTGGGTTGATGCAAATAGTCACACTTCTGTACAAAATTCACATATGGCATTCCCCCCCCCCCCGAAAACCCAGCATTTTCATGTCAAAGAATAATGTTTCCTCTGCAAATATATCATGGGTATATGGCAGATGTGTCCTTCCTTAGTGATGATGATCTACTCTCCTTGTGGAGCATGCACAGTGGTTTGTATCAGTTAACACTCCTCAGCACAAAACAATGCCAATGAAAAATGCAAAACAGCAATCAAATAGAATCAGATATTTTATTTCATTGTCTTAATATTCCAATCCTCCTTATGTATCTGCCTATCTGAGAAGTCTACCTGAAAGGAAGATGCTGTCAGTTGTATAAGGAGTGTCTGCTAGTATCTTGATGACAATGCAGTGATCAGTAGGAGCCACCATGGGTTCCCCAAGAACAAATCCTGCCAAACTAATCTTATATCTTTTCTTTTATCAGATCACTAAAGCAGATGATGAGAATGCGGTAGGTGTCATTTATCCTGATTTCAGCTAAGTGTTTGAAAGGTAAAGGTATTCCCTGTTGACAAGGTTCTCAAGTCGTGTCTGACCATAGGGCGTGGTGCTCATCTCTGTTACTAAGCTGAAGAGCCAGTGTTATCAGAGACTAATCTGTGATCATGTGGCCAGCATGACTGCACAGAATGCTGTTTACCTTCCACTAGAGTGGTACCTATTTATCTACTTACATTTGCATGATTCAGAACTGCTACGTTGGCAGAAGCTGGGGCTAGTGATTGGAGCTCACCCCTTCATGTGGTACCCAGCCCTCGAACTGCCAACCTGCTGATCTTGCAATCAGCAGAGTCAGCAAGTGTTTGATAAGTCCTCTATAATATTTTAATTAGCAAATTGATTAAATATGGAATAGACGTTAACAATGTCAGATGGATTCATAAGTGGTTAGATAACTCTCCTCAGAGAGTTGTCATAAATTGCTATACTTCAAACTGGAAGGGGGTCTCAAGTGGAGTACCTCAGAATTCTGTCCTAAGACCATTACTCTTCAACCTTTTTGATCAGTCAAGAGACGCAACCACACTTGCACTTGGGACATTGTGAAGTTCTCCACTTCTGTAGGCAGAAGACAAACTCCCACAAGTGTTGCAGTGATTGCCATGGTTCCGTCATGTCCATACTGAAAAGTCTTAGGAAATGATCAACATATATCCCAAAGTCCTTTTCACATGAGCATGAATCCCCCATCTTATACCTGTACATTTGATTTCATTGCCTAAATATAGAATCTTACATTTGTCTCTATTAAATTTCATTTTATTAACTTCTGGCAGTTTTCTAGTTTATCAAAGTCCTTTGAATTCTCTTCCTATCTTCTAATATGTTAGCCACCCCCTCTCCGTACTGCATCATCTGAAACTTGAATAAAGATTGTCTCCATTCCCTCCTTTAAGTC
>NC_056524.1:236567999-236569174 GCF_019175285.1 Sceloporus undulatus
TCTTTCTTTGACCAGGAACCTTGTCCGACAAACTGACCATATTGAGTGTATTTACCTGACCCTGAAGGCCAGGCTAGGGATTCTGTTGGTCTACCGGCCACCCCATGCGCTAACAGACTCCCTGGCCAAGCTGACACAACTGGTCTCGGAGCTGGTGTTGGAGTCCCCGAGGCTCCTTGTCCTGGGGGACCTCAACATCCCCTTCGAGGCCAGCCATGGTCCAACTGGTGCGGCTCGGGAGTTCATGGTTACCATGACTGCCATGGACCTGTCCCAATTGGTCTCAGGGCCTACACATTCTGCCGGTAATATGCTCGATGTCGTCTTTTGTACGGACATGGAGTCTCCGTGGGTGGAAGTAACTAATATCTCCGCCTTGTCATGGATGGACCATTTCCTGGTCGAGGCTAAATTCAAGGCATCTACCCAAATCCCTCCCGGGGGTGGCGGACCTATTAGGATGGTCCACCCTCGAAGGCTGATGGAACCCAAAAGGTTCCAAGAAGCCCTAGAGGGCTATATGGTTCGAACTGACGGCGATTCTGTTGATGCCCTGACTAACACCTGGGATATAGATCTCTCCAGGGCTATACAGTGGTACCCCGGGATACGAATTACCCAGCTTACGAATTTTTCGGGATACGAAAAAATCCCATAGGGATTTATTGTTTCGGCTTACGAAGGTTTTTTCGGGTTACGAAAAAACCTCGGTGCTATTTTCAATGGAGCCGCGGCGGAGCCGCGGCTTTTTTTCCATTCGCGCCTATGGCAATTCAGGTTACGAAGGTTTTTCGGGTTACGAAATTAGCCGCGGAACGAATTAATTTCGTAACCCGAGGTACCACTGTACACAGTATCGTTCCCAAGCGTCCTTTCAGGCCTGCTTCCAAGAAACAGCCCTGGTATACGGAAGATCTCAGGGAAAGGAAGCAGGTTCTGCAACGATTAGAGCGCAACTGGCGAAGACACCAGCACTTAGCCGACAAGGCACTCCTAGACTCTCATTTGAAGGCCTACGGAGTGGCAATAAGTGCAGCAAAGCATTAGTTCTATGCTGTACGTATTGCGTCCATGGAGTGGCGTCCGGCAGAGCTGTTCAGGGTAGTGAAGGAGCTTACCCAACTGCCCCCCCTCCCTGAACCCCATTTTGGAACCATCCAAGGCCTGCTGCGACG
>NC_056524.1:236569199-236598496 GCF_019175285.1 Sceloporus undulatus
CATTAATTAATCTAATAGATTTTACTTTTCTCCCACTTTCAGTGATATCAAAGCGGCTTAAAGATAAAATTAAACATTAAAATACATACTATCATAAAAACAAATGCTCAAAAATATTCCATATTAAAAACTATTTTACACAGCCCAGCTTGGTTGAATTGATCCAAAACATTTGGAAAAATATACAAATAGGGGGAGAGGGCCATCATACTATCAAATCTCATTGGGGGGGGAGGGGGGAAGACAGCTTGGTGAAAGCAACAGGTCTTAAGGTTCTTCTGAAAAGATCAGGGAGGTGGTGGGTTGATGGAACGGAGCTTTCGGATGGTTGTTAACCCATTTTGGGGCCGAGATGGCGGAAAAGGCCTTTGCGATGGTCGCAAGCATATTGCACAGTTGGAACTTCAGAGCTTCTTCCAGCTGACTGAGTGTGCGGGTGGGCGATTATATGGGGAGAGTCGGTCCTCAAGTACCCTGGCCCAAAACTTCTAGGGCTTTATAGGTTAATTACCAACACCCTTGTATGGCCCGGCGGAAGCGACTGGCAGCCAATGGAGATCTTTTCTAGTGATAGGTGTTACGTGGTCTGCCCTTTGGAACATCCAAGACCAATCTCGCAGCCCATGCTTCTGACTTAATTGAAGCATTCCAGGTTTGGACAAGGGTTGCCCCATGTAGAGCCGCATTACAGCAATCCACTCGAGAGGGTTACCCAGAGCATGTACTACAGTTTCAAGGTCCCCCCGGTCCGGCAGGGTCGCAGCGGCGTTAGCAGCCGAAGCTGTACAAAACGCTTTGACCGCGCATCAACCCTGAGTGTCAGTTTGGAGCGCTGAGTCAGAAAGTAGTCCCAGCTGCGAACTGAGTCCTTCAGGGGGCGGGTACCTCATTCAGGACAGGTGGACAAATTTCACTACGGGCCTGGGGAGGAACCTATCACCATTACAGTGTGTGCCTGGGTTCGAATAATCTCGTACCGCGGCCCGCTTTCGTTTCGTAACCCGAAAAGCTTCGAAGCCGGAATGCCATAGGCGCTAATGGCGGAGGAAAAGACGCGATTCCGTGCCGAAAAAGCCGAAAAAAAAGCACCAAAGTTTTTTCGTTACCCGAAAAAACATTCGTAACCCGGAACAATGCTTCCTATGGGATTTTTTCGTATCCCGAAAATTTCGTAACCTGGGTATTTCGATTATCCGAGGTACCACTGTACTTCTGTTTTCTCTGGCTTCAGGGAGTTTGTTTTCCCTCATCCAGCCCATTACTGACCCAAGAGGCTTTAGAGGGAGAGATGCCATCCCTAGTCACTGCATCATATTTGGGACAAAGAGAAGCAAATCTGGGTGTCATCAGTGTACTGGATGCTATTGATGGCCACCACTCCCTAAAAACTATGTGCTGACCTTCTAGCAGGGGACTCATGTATATATGTAAAAGAGCCTGGAGGGATTTTTAAAACACAGAATGGCTGAGGGTAGCTTGAGGATCAAAACAGGAGTCTTCTCACTACCACTTGGATTTACGCTCCAGGAAGGAACTGGAGCCCTTTATAAGAACAATGTCTCCACGTCCCAAAATCCCAGCCAGATAGCCAGAAGGATACCCATGTTGAGGCTGCTGATGGTTCCATCTCAGAACAAAAGGGATCCACATGTCCCGTCAATGTGTCGGTATCCACCAAGGCACCCACAGCGGTATCATGCCAGGCCTGAACCCAAACTGAAATAGATCTAGGTTAAGGCTTTATTCTCCCAGAACCTCCTGTAGCTGGGAGGCCACCACATGCTCCAATACCTTGCTCAAAAATGGGAGGTTGGGACACTGGCTGATAAATTATTCCATTATAGAGGGATTCAGGCGATTACTCTTTTCAATAAATGCCTCACAACTACCCCTTTAGACAAATGGGAAACTCTGCTTGCTATAAGCAAGATCTGCCTTTACCTTTTAAAACTACTCAGCTAGTCCTCCTCTGATCAGTATTGATAATTCAGGACGGTGGCCACCTTACCTCTCTAAGAATCCTGTTCACATCCAGGCTACACAAATTGAAATTTGTCTTTTGTATTTTGTCTTTTCGTGAGTTGGTTTCAGACTCGATCTATGGTGACCCTATATAAGTCTTCTTGGCAAAGTTTATCCAGAGGAGTTGGCCGTTAGCCATTGCTTCCTTCAAGGCAGAGGTGTGTGTTTGCTGAATGTACCCCGTGAATTTCTGTGTCTGAGTTAGATATCCCAGCGTCCTAGTTCAACACTCAGCCTACTACATCATGCTGTCTCTACACTTTGTATTAAAATGGTAACATCAAATTAAGTGTGTGCAATAGTGCCACTTAGCGCTACTACGCAACTGTCTTCTTAGACAACTTCTGGTTACAGCTCTACATTCTACCAGGAAACAAAGTGAATCATATGAGGTAAGAGACCCGGACCCAAAAATTAGCAAATGTAGTCGTAGCAGTAATCATATGCCATCCAAACAGCCAGTCGTTGCAGACCAATCTCCTGTTCAGTTTCGAACATGGGATGACTGGGTAAAACATTTTTAACACTTTGCCGAGTGGTGCAAATGCAAGCGTATCATAGATAACACTTATTTAAATGCCAAATTCTACTCTTCCAGCAAACAACTGCTCCACCCACAGTGGAAAGTGATGCAACAAATGCTAAAACCATGAGCAACATCTAAAGTACTCCTGTGCATGCAGTAGTAGTAGTCTTGCCATTATGTAGCAATGATATGCTAACAGCAACACTATGCCCAAAACAACATTCATGATGTACATTGGGGGGTGGATGAACACCAGAGCAACCAGTGGTTCCATTCATATTCCTACATATACCTCTCACACACAAACTATCATTCTTTCTCCCTCTACACACAGCTGTTTCTATCACTGCTGCTCTCTCTTCCTTTGCCTTTTCTGCTACTTCTACTGTCTCTGCTCTTCTTCCCTTCACAGGAAAGAACAAGAATTCGGCTAAAAGAAATGAATGAGGGGTAAATGAAGTTGTTATGTGGTACGATGAGTTGATGATATGATTGTACATGAGTATCCTTATTAAGGAAATTTCCTCAAGGAAAACTTTAATTTAGGATATGAAGATGAAGCTTATAGAAAGGCTCTTGGCTTGCTGTAGTTTAGGAAAACCTCATACTGTTGTAGGGCCTTTAAAAAGCAGGTTGTTTGGTGGAGATTATTTAACCACTTCTGATTTCCCTTTTTCATTGAAACGTCTCCATTCCTTATAGGAGGTTAGAAGACGAAGTGCAAGCTGCCAAAGGAAAGAGAGTGCTTCTGCCCCAGCTCTTATGGCAATGTTTGGTGTCTCTCTCCTTCAACATTGGCACCTGTTGCTACTTGCCCTGCAAATTTCTTCTTCAGTATTAGGCAGTGCACCAGCCATCTTTTCTCCCCATCATCTTGCCTTAAGATTCTCTTATCTGCTTAAAAGTATGCGTTACTGATATATCATAACGTATCACTTTGGTGTCAAGAGCACGTTTTCCTTCTCATTACGTGCGATGAATGGGTTTGAATGGGAGCACAGCCTCTCCCGTCCCTGATGCCTGACACGAATTGGACCTAGCGAAGCAGGCTGCAAACAACACTTCATGATTAGCAACATGATGAAATGAGGCTGGGGAAAGAAAGGAAGAGCCCCCTAGCTTACACAGCGCTATAGAAAAAAGTTTATTAATAATAATTAACATAGAAGGGTGACTAAATGGAGGAACAATGTGCTTCCTCAACCCCAGCATCCAGATTATTCCAGGAATAATTCTAGGGAAGGACTGTCGATGGTGTTCAAAGGAGGGAATAATAAATAACCATTAGTTGAGAGGAGGAACGGTTCCTGACCACAACTGGAAAGGCATCACAGTACCACTAATGTATTGCTGAAACACCCTCCAGGTCCATTCACACTTGCAGAACTAATCCAGTTGAACTGCTCTAAACTGCCATGGCTTCAGTGCTAGCGGCATCTGGGAATGAGTTAATTGTGTCACTAGAGCTCTGCAGAGGCAGCTAAATGTCTCACAGAATACTCGTCTGGAATCCTAGCAATGAGGCGAGGGCGTTAAACGCCAGTCTCAAACTGGATTATTATTGTTAGCGTCTGATTGAACCAGGTTCATCCAGCATTCATATAAGTGCGGATTCAGTTAATTCTATGCTTGCTTATTTGCTTGGTATTCTCAAGTTTTATTTAGCCTGTGATTAAAATTAAAAGCATGAGAACCAATTCCCCTTGACCAATCATTAAGGTTAGCCTCAAAGTTTAAGAAGAACTTGGCTTAAGAAACTGACAGTGTCATGTTTTTTTTAAAAATTTTAACTATACTGAAAACTGGAGGTAATGGTATATGAGGAAGCTATACACCCACTGAACATACCTGATTTGAGGAGCAGACCTTGATGAAAAGCGGCACCGAAAATGTTGGATGTTTTCTGACAAAGAAGAAACTGAGAGCTGTGCCTGGCAAGCAGACTCCTTATCGTAATGACAAGCAATTACTCGTTTTTACATTCCCCCCAGTGCGATTTTAAAATATGTCAGAAAGGGAACTGAAATTTCCTACAGAGTATTCACATTCAACCAAGCAATATGTGGACTGAGAACTACATAAGTGTTATTCTCTGTTGCCACCTCTCCTAGTATATTGTGTTACTATAATTTATTACATTTATCGAGTGTGGATGTTGACAGTTAGCCATCCGTATGGAGCAGCAAGCAGAAAGACCACAATGTAGTCAGTTGAATAATTTGTGCACACCACTTTTCGCAGGGACAGAATAATCTCCAGGAGAGAGTCACATTTTATTTTGCATATCTTTCAGACTGTGAACCAAGATAAATTATAATATATTTAAATAATACAAAAATGTAAAGTTGGAAAGCAATTCTTTCTACATTTTCGAGCAAAACAAGGCCAGGATATTTATTTTAAGATAAGATAAAACCGAAAGAGATTAGAACTGGAACATCTTGATGGAAAGTATTACATTAATACCATACTTATGAATAACCTGGCATGGTCAAAAACTATTCCACAGTTCTTTATCCATTACATTGGATTTCTAAGTTGCAGGGTTTTGTCAAGTCCAGCTCACAAGGCTTTAGATGAGCCCCGAGCAGCTATTTGGAAAGTATGTATAGCACAGAAGGAATTGTGCTATGTTAGGAATAAGCCTGCTGGATGCATCAGACCAAACAAAGCTAACCCTACTATCCCACTGAACCTATGGTGGGGAGAAGGCAGGATATAAATCCTTGAACTAAATACAACTAAAAATTTATTATCAGATCGCATGTGGTCTCCTCTCTTTCTACTGCTTCACCTTTCCTAGCATTATGTCTTTCTAATGAGTCATACGTTTTCGTCTGTGGCCAACATCCACCGTTCAATTAGGCTCCATTCACACTACAAATTATCCAGGATTGAATCCAGTTCTTTCTGGTGTTCAAAATTTTCCCCAAAATGCACTGATGCCCTTTTTTGGGGGGAGGAGGGGCTAAACCCCCCCCCCCCAAACACCACTTAAACCTAGGATATTCTGATTTATCGGCTTTTTTTTCGAGTTTTCTGACAGATCAATCGATTGCATCTTTGGCAGGGAATATGCTCTGAATGTTGAGCGCTCGTTCATTCCAAGGAATGGAGGCAGCTACATTTTTATCCTGAACTATGGCAATGTGAATAAACATACGTTCATTTTAAATGACTGGAGAGATTCATGAACCCAAAAGTAACGGGAACAACGATTTCCTGATATGATCAGCACAGTGATCGCATCTCCTTCAGACAAAAATGATTGTTTGAATGCCCCTTAACATTTTTGCTTCCAGAGAGAGTAGGCTTTGCTTGTTCAGGGACTCATTTGTTTGTGTTTTTTGGCCCTGGTGTCTACGCCACTTCTCCAGCACCACATCTCAAATGAGTTGCTTTTCTTTCATTTGATTTCTTCATGTCAGCTCTCCACATTCCATCAGTTAGCCAACTGATTCTAAAGTAAGTAGTGGATAATATTTATTTTCACATTTTAAGTTCACGTTCTGTAGGTCTAAGGGCCAACTTGAATAGGTTGCAACATTCCAGTGGTTAGCATGCTTTCTTCTGACCATTGTGATTTCCTTACGTTGTCTCTCAGCAATTAAGATTGCAAATTCCGCTTGTGATTACCTTCCAATGACAATCACCATAACAACACAATTGAACTGCAAATCTATGAGGTGAGAGAAAGTGTGTGTAGGGGATCATCAGGAATTCTTTTTATCCCTTAAGGGCCTACTGTTTCTAAATAACTAGTAAGCACATTGTCTATTTTGGCCCTAAGATGTTCGTAATACTAGAGTGTTTGGGTTAGCCTCTTAGATAGAAAGCCTCTGATGTTTTCAGGTGTCATAGAACACCGATCTAGAAAATCACCATGAAACAGGAGTGAATGGGTGAGAAGGCTACCCCCAGTTGAAAAAAATCGTTTTTGGAATGAGAGTTTATCTAGTTAACTTTCATCAAGTATATCTAAAACACATGCACACAGAGAAACCTAATGCAGCTTACTTAATTAATCCCTGTAGCTATGGGAAAAAATCTTCCTGGCATACCACACAGGCGGGGGGGAGGCTTTCCTCCTCAGGATTCTACATTGTTCTACTCAGGACATCCAGATAGAGCTATGACCTTGCCTGCAGTTTTCTCTCCTGACCCCCCCCCTTTCTGCTTAGCCAAATGATGAGTTTGTGGGGTGGACTGGTCTTTATAAAGAGCTGTCTTATTCAAAGCGGGTCCATCTTACAGTGTTTGTGTGTACAATCTACTTATCAAAGAAAAGGGGGGCATTCATCGTGACATTCATTACTTAACAAAATTTTTCTCTGGAAAATGTTCAAAGCTGTTCAAATTTCTGAAATAATTGGGAGAAAGTAAAGGACCCAAACAAAAACAAATCCAAACAATGTTCTTTCCAGTTTCTCTCTTATTTATAAGCTGGCCGTCTTTGTCTGAATCTTTTAGAATAATTGGAAGGAATTTGCTTAGGGTTTTTTTTTTTTTAGGTCAGCATATTTTCGGTACCCTGTTTGTAACCTTAAAAATTAATGGTTCTCTCCAAACCTGTTGCTTTCCACATGTGCTGAGTCCCCATTCACATCACCTCACCCACAACTGGTCATACTGGCCTCGGATTGACAGACCTATCTTGAAATAATAATCTAGCACTTTGGAGCGGCACTAGGTTGGGGAATTTTATTTTAAAGGCATTGGTTTTTCTTTGACAGTATGTAGTTTTGTTAGTGGTTTTTTTTTACCTTTAAAAGCCAGGATACAAAACATATTAACAGACATCATTCAATAAAATACACTAAACAAGGATTTACAATGACTATCTATCCTGTCTGTATCCACATATGAAATGTATCTACCTGACTGGCCAAACTAAAGTGTTATATATAAGACAAAACTGCCCCCCCCCCCAAAAAACTACATTTGTTGAGAATCTTCTTTTTTAAACATATAGAGTGAGGAACATACTTCCAAAAATTACAAATGATTCAGCTTCCAGAGTCAAATTGTGACCCTGTGCTTCATCAAAAATTCTTATAAAAATAACGACCATAACTGGAGTAATCAACATCTCAGAGATACAGCAACATACAAAAAGAATTACAGGAGTTCAGATACAGGTTCGAAGTAAGAAGATAAACATTTGTGAAAAGAACCGAAAAACGACATACCTCTGATTTGTCTGCTGTTAGTACAGTTGTTTGTACAAATCGTCATTTCTTAATTAAAATTCAATGGGAAAACTGGTAACAAAGGCCCAGAAAACACACTGGCCAAATAAGCAACTTCCCTAAGCCTTGGGGGGGGGGGTGTTGGGGTGGCATTCACAATGACGTTACACCCCAAAATGGCCAGAAGCTGCTCATGTGTTGACCTTGAAGGAGTCGCCACCACCACAAAAAGGAGCGAATCATCTGCTCCTGTGGCACCAGTGTGGTGTTGCCCCTTGGAAGTGAAGCTGTGCAGTCACCAAGGTACTGCTGTGATTGCAGGGAGCAGCCAGAGGCCACTCTGTTTGCCCCAAAGAGAACTTTCATGAATGAATGAAATTTTTATTATATCCGCCCTTCCGAACGATCAGGGCGGCTTACCTACAAAAATTTAAAAATGATTATCAATCAAAATATACAAGATAAAAATATACAAATTACACACAGTTTACAAAAAAGAACAATAAAATACAAGCCCCTATAGCCCACCCCAGGCCACGGAAAGAGGAGGGAGGCCCACAGGATCTTTAACTCGGGAAATGGCCTGTGGAATAGGAAGGTTTTTGAGGTCCTTCCTAAATTGTGCCAGCGGTGGTTAGAGAGCGGAGCTCTATGGGCAGCGTGTTCCAAGGGCTGGGGCGCTATTGGAAAATGTCCTTCGCGAAGTGGGAAGAACCTACCCAGGCACCTTCAGTAAATTGCTGCCCAGATTTCTAGGGTGCGAGGCGTACTGTACGGAGAGGCGGTCTCTTTAGGTTCCTGGGCCCAAGCCATCTAGGCTCTTTATGGTAATAACAAACGCTCTATCTTGAGCTGCGGGAAGCGAATGGGCAGCTCAATGAGATCTTTTAACCACCGGTGTATATGGTGTCCTGGGGGCCCCAGTGGACCAGCCGGGCTGCCATGTTCTGCACCATTATGCAGCTCGAGTAGTTTGGTATAAGGTTGCCCCATATGTAGACGTACGTTGACCAGAAATCCAGTCTAAAGTTACCCGAGCATGTACTCAGTTTCAAGGTCCCTCTGGGCAGGTATGGGCGGCAGCTGGCGGAATAGCGAAGCTGAAACCAGGTGCTCTTGACCGTCGCATTCACCTGAGCCGTCATGTGAAGCGCCGAGTCAAGAAGCACCCCCCGACTGCGCACGGAGGCTTCACAGGGCTCGTGACCTCCGTTCAGGAAGATGGAACCCCCGCATTTTCCCGCGACCCGGAGAACCTATCACTGTACTTTCCGTTTTCTTGATTCAATTTGAGTGGTTTTCTATCCACGCCATTTACGGACTCTGGACAGCCACGAGAGAGGTGAGTTGGTTGGGGGGGAAAACCGCCATCCACAGTACATGCATCGTCGGAGACCCTAGGAAACTAATTTGGGTTTTGTCCTCAGGTACTGATAACCCTTGCGCCCCATTTCCCAGATGATCTCTCCAGCGTTTCCAGTAAATGTTAAATAGCATGGGAGACAGAATGTCTCCTTGAGGGACCCCAGTTTTAATGGCCCCGCTCACTGGAGACACGTCTCCCCGCTGCACCTCTGGGACCTCCAGAGAGGGTCGGCTGGCACCCTGGCGCGCGCTGCCCCCGATTCCACCTTCTGCCAGGCTTCCCAGAAGAAGGATTACCGTGGTCCATCGATCGAAAGCGCTGAGATTTGTCTGTAGCATAAAGAAAAAACCTTGGTAAAGGAACATAAACTTCGTTGAATTGACAAATGTTGGTAGTCGTTTGTTTGTATAAATATTTTTTGTTCATTGACCTATATAATTTTAAGAATATATGGAATTAAGAGAATTCGTTAATTATGAGACAAATGTCAAGAAATTGGACTTGTATATATCCAGGTTGTATATTTCATGGTATACAACATGTTTTGTTCTACTTTTTCCATTGCTGTTATTTCTTGATACTAATTGAGGTGGATATGACTTGTTTTTGGTTACATAACCTAGAATACCCAACCTAGCTGATGCCCCAGTCCTGTTTTAAATCGCGCTCCCATAGCATTGCCTTCTGATCAATCAGGGTTGAGCATGCAAAGGGGTCTTGTGAGACCTTTTGGAGACTCAGCAACAAATGTTGTAGACTTGCCTCTGCTTCTTCAGATGCCACATGGGAAGTAGCTTATTCTTAAAAGCTTAGGCTACAAACATCTTTGCCAGTTAGGGGCTCTACAGACATCCTTAAGGAGTGGCTTGCAGCCATCCCTTTTTGCACTGGATTGGGGCCGTGGCAATGCACACCGCAGCCCCTGATCTGATCTTTCCAGGTGCCATAGCTGTGTTGCCATGGAGTGGCGGCGCTCCTTCGGCCCCAATCACATGGACACAGCATTGGAGGAGTGCATGGTGCGTATTATTACATTTGGAGTGTCACGTGGTGTCATGGGCCCTGGGGAGAGGTCAGGGCAGTTGCCATCTGGCCAATACGCCCCGACTCTGCTCCCAGGCTGGCCTTAATGCGGTCTGAAGAGGGCCTCGTCTCAATGGTGCTCCAAAATCTCCTTGCATACTGATATCCCAGTGTTTCCCATGGTTACGTCTCTACATTCTACCGCAGGTTGGTTAAGCTAATCTAGGAATATGTAGTACCAACAGTTGTGAGCATATTGATGAGTTCCTTTGAATTAAATCCCCAGGAGTGGAGAAATATTTTCCTTTCCTTTCCTTTAAAATAACGAACACGCGCGGAAGAAGTACCTTAGAGATGCTTAGAGATGAGTTATACCTTTTATTCAGTGGATGGAGTTAAGGGGACAGAGACTAGCCAATTGATGAGGCCCTTCTGAAATGATATTTTACTCAGGATGGTGCTTCAGCCATTTTATATAAGGGGTTTAGACCTCACAAGTAAAGATTGCATTCAAGGGACACTTACCCCTGGACTGAACGGCAATTTCCTGGGTTGTAGGAAAATAGTGAATTCTCTCGGGTCGTGGACTATTCTGACCTGTTGTGGGAAGAATTATGGCCTAGAACAAAATTCCATATTTAAACATCAAAAAACACGTTTATGTAAAGAAATTAGGTTTTTCCTTGTGGAAAACATTTGTACAAAACAACTGCATGTTTTTCCCACCTACATTATTCTGCAGAACACTTTCCGGATTTTTAAATATGGGGACAAATTACGGTGGAGACATATGTGTCATTCCAATGCAACACAAATCTATAGAAATATTATCTTGCATGTGAGAAAAAAGTTGTAACCTATTTATTTGTTCATCCTAATTCTGACTTCCTTTTTGACACTTGTGGATTTGAAGTCTCATAGGTTTCTCTGCGTGCTCTTTGGCCTAGGTGGAGTTTGATATAGCTGGGTTTGTCTTAAAACAAGTAGGCCTCTGCATTTGTATCTGATTGACTAAAATTTCCATCCAGTAACATTTCCAAGTGAAGGCGCAGTACATTATGTACATTTCTGCCCCATTCCATCATTATGAGGCTTCGCCTGTATGTTTTTGTTGCTCATCCACTGGTGAACATCTGCCTTTGGTGCAGCTGCATTCCACTTGCTCCTCTCCTCATGAGCCTTGTCCCACTCTACCTTGATAACATGTCATAGGGACAGCTAGTGTGACAACAAAACTGTTGTAGACTGCTGGATGGGCCTTCAGGATTCAGGTTCAAGTTCTCACTGGCCATGGACTCTTTGGTTGACCTTGGGTCAGTCCTTGGGGCCTGAGTTCCTGAGTTATCTTACTTGAATCTTAAATGCCTGTTTGAGTTAAAGTGAAAAACAGGAAAAAGCTGTTGTGAAGAGAATGCTGCCCCAGGCAATACAGTCTATGAGAGTCTAAATTTAAAACTATGTGTTGAACCCAATTCATGTTAAATCACGGTTCATACAGGTGCTGACGATCTTCTTTCTGCGAGATCAGCCATGTAGTTTTTTACCGATTTACACACAAGCAGATTTAATGCGTATATGCTGCATGAGCACCAATCCATTGTGTGTCTGTGTGGGGATGCCAGAAGTAGGGACATCTCTCTTGGGTACATTACCACTTCAAAATATCTGCTAAATTGTGTATCTGAATGGGACTCTCACTTTATGCTAGATTCTCCATCTCACGTTTGTGATGTTTTGCTATAGTTAAAACCACCTCACAAAAGAAAACACCTTGTCTTTTGGGGAATTCATCACACTGAGAGAGAATCAAAGGTAGGGAGCAGACTTAGGCTGGCTTTGATGGATGCGAAGGCCCCCTTCCTCACCGCCGGTTTGAATAATTAAATTTACGGATCCATTCTGTGGACCAAACCGCAGTAGGATGACAGACGATCTTACTGCCCTCCCCACCTGCTTCCAAGGAGAATTAGATGCACTGGGCCTACCCCTCTGTCTAAATCAGATAAAGCATCTCTTACATTTTAGCAAACTAATACCACATTGCAATGCTGAGACCAAAAGCTACTGGGGCTAGATAGCTGTGAGGTGGTGGTTCATGTCCGCCAGTCTCTTTGCACTGTGACAGACAGAATTCTCTGCCAGCTTCTACTGGAAGTTAGCCAACAGGCGCAAATGTAGAATCCCAAGACTATGTAAGCAGTATATACTTCAGAGCTATTTACCAGTTCAGGAAGAATGATACGAAAGAATGATAACCAAAGCTCCGAGACTTTGTTATCTTAACGGTAATTTTTGCAGAATTTGCAGTGGTGAATGTTTTGCAGGTAAAACATACATGATAGCAAATATCATGTGCAAGATTTTTTCCGAAGCCTGGTGAAACAGGGCTGATGTCATGTTATTTTTTAAAAGATCAAAACCTGTACTTGAGGCAACTGCATACTTGACTATGAAAGATTGATGGATGTATGGTTACCCAGATGTTGTTAAACTGCACTCTCAGTACATAGTAAATGTGATAGATCCTGGGAGGTGCACATTCTAAAGACATTGGGGAGATTTTCCCACACATTCCCTCCGAATGAACAAACAGCCCCTATTCATTGTTTATTAGTCGATAAATATCATGAATATTCCTTAGTGCTATGTTCTAATAAATGCGCTTATGATTGTAGTTAAAGCCATTCCAAAAAAAATGGGTGGGTTCTCACCAAATAATTCTGAAGTATACTATGTGAAAAGGATGTAATGTAATCTACTACCAACACATTCTCTTGTGAATCCCTGAATAAGGTTTCCCACCCCATCGTCATATAGAATATACGGTTCTTGCAAAACTATTCTTTTCTTTCACTTCTCCTATCTTTTCCCCTTGCCTGTCGTTTGAGCAGGTGGCCCAGTGCAATGCAAATGCTGGTCAGTACTTAATTTTATAAACTTGGAAAAAGAAAACTACCTGAACAGTCAACTTGTTACAACAGTATTGTAAACAGTCCAAGTTGTAACCAACTTAGGGAACTTTTCCAATGAGAAATTCATGTACTTTTTAATTTTTTTTTAATTACATTACAACATCCTATGGAACCTTGATTTGTAATTTAGAGAGGGGGTATTTAGAATTCTCAGTCAAAAAGCTCTAGTGTTTCATTCAAATGGCAAAGAGAGATCACGCAGTAAATTAGTGGAAAACACCGAAATGATTCTGAATCAGTTCTGAATGTTCTGTGGAGATGAAATCTCTTGTCAAGACAGTAGTGGAATGGCCCCAGCATGTGCTTTGTAGATATTCGCAAAGCCTGTGACTGATAGATGATGAAGGCTGGGAACACCTTTTTAAATACATGGGAATGCCAAAACACATTCTGCATCCCTGATGAGAAATCTGTATTAGGACAAGGGTCTCTGTCAGAATAGAAACATGGAGTAACAGAATGGCTCCCAACTGACAAAGAGCAAAGAGGTCAGACAAAGGTTGCATCCTTACACCCTTCTGTTCAACTTGTCTGCAGAATGAACATTGAAGAGGGAGGAGTGAAAAACAGGAGGAGGGAAATATCAACAATTTCAGATATGCACAGATGACACCATCCTACTAGCAGAAAACATCACCAGACTAGAGGAACTCCCCAGACGATCAAGAAAGTGCAAAGGCATTTCAGAAGAAGGAGGAGTGCAAGATATGGGAAGGAACATCAACGATGTAAGTACGCGGGATGACACCCTGTATACTCATAGAAAACATTACTGAATTGGCAAAAATATAAAGGAGGTAAAGCAAGACAGTGTAAAAGCGCTTATTGCTGAACATAAGAAAACAAATGCACCATACGCTGCCAACATAAAGCTTCTTCAGGTCACTTGGAGGTATGCGTCTTAATTGATGCAAGGCGTCCTAAGAGTCCGAAGCTGTCCCAAAGCTGTGCTCCCGTCTTTTGGACTCTTAAGACGCTTGCTATTTAAACAGCCTACATCAAGTGACCTGAAGCAGCTTTATTTTGGGCTCTCTTTATGGGGCCAAGTAATGACAATGGAGAAATTTACACAAATTCAGCCTCAGGACAATGAGTAACTAGAAATAGTAAAAGGGTTCTCTTACCTCGGATGAACATCGATTAGAGTTGGGGACTGAATTTCAAGCATCTAAGCGCAGGATAGGGAAGCCGCTTGGAAGAACCGAAAAGATTCTAACGTATTTAAAAATAGACAAATGAGCATGAATATTAGAATTCCTAAAGCATTGTTATTCCCTCTACCATATATGGATGCAAAAGTGGAAGTTAGGAAAGAAGATAGGGAAGAAACTTCAAGTCATTTGACATGTGGTGCTGGAGGAGAAGAGTGCTGAGGCCTACCATGGACAACCAAGAAGCAAACAAATGGGTCCCAGAACAGATCAAACCAGAAAAATCTCTCTGGACGCCACGATGACTAAACTAAACCCTTGTACTTGTCCAATCATGAGAGGCAAACCTCACTGGAAAAACAACAATACTGTTAGGAAAGGTTTGGGCGTGAAGCAGACGAGAGGTACGGCCACATGCTCGATGCGATGGACTCTATAAAAGACGTATGAGTCTGCATTTGAAGAAACCAATGCATGAGCAGTGGAGGACAGGGACTCTTGGAGATGTCTCATTCTACAGGTTGTTTGCCATGGGTCAAGATCAATTGAATAGATAACAACAACAAACGACTCTTAAGAATCCTTAAAACTTTTGCCCATAGATTGATTGATGCACTGACTTCATTAGTTGACTTACGTCCACACCATTTAGCCTCTGCTTCTTGCTCCCAGACCTCCTCACTCTCTCCACATTGCATCTGGCAGTGCTGTCCAAACAAGCCCACTTGTTAAACGTTCAGTGACTGAGCAGTTGATCTTAAGTAATTACATGGAAGGATTCATTAGGAATCATTATGCTAATAACCACTCACTTCTGAATTTGGGATTTTCAAGCTTGGAGGAGTTGCCCATAGTGTGCCGATTTCTATACGTGGCAATTGCTTGTCAGCATGCAGTTAGCTGAAGAAATAAGGTCACATTTTTTTCATTACAAGGGAGATGTATGTGTCTTAGAGGCTGTAGTTTTAATGTGGCACCCCAAATAGTGGGCCAAAAGAAGGCTGTGTTCTATTCTGTGCCTGACTTTGGTTTCCTTTCCACTAATCTCCTTCTCCAAAAGTGCTTTCTATGGGCATCTGGATAACCTCTTAGTAATGGATTGTAAATATCAGTCGCCAGTGGCCAAGGTCTCCTTACCTGATCTGCAAGTTCAGCATGCCAAGAAAGAATTTAGGCTTTTTCTCCCCACTTACCCACTCCACCCCAATACCCTTGTTTTTCCCCTCACCTCACAGTCTTATGTTAAAACCACCTAAACACTGTTTAAAGTTCTGCTGTTTTTGTATTGCAGCATGTCTCCTTTTCTTTACAAAAAAGAAAGAGGAAGAAAAGGAAAGGCAAGGAAAGGGGGGGGGGGAAAACTCTTTATCCCAGCTTGTGGGGCAGCAGGACAGGGAGGGATTTGAACCTATTTCAAAATCCTTTCTCACGCCCATTCGGGCTAAACAAAATTCTCTCTCCAGCTGAAGCAGCGGTTTACTCTTCCCTGCACAAGATGGTTTGATTCCTGACTGGCGTAGGGACGTTATTTGCCAGTAAAGAAAGTGATGGTTAAATGCTTTCTATATTACTTAGTACAGAGCTGGCCACATTTCTTTCCAAGGGAAAGGCTGTGTATTGTATCAGTAGTGCTTCATGTGGAACATGACAAACCTCTTATATAAAATTCATTTATATGCAGGGATCTTCCTATTTATATTTTGATGGCAGGCAATGTTGCACAAGCCTCCTAAACAATGCCTCAGCAAAGAGTTGCCCGGATGAAACATTCAGCTTGTGCAGAATTTTGTCTATTACATGGCCCTTTGGTGTGAACTTCTTTTTTTTTCTCCCCTGACTTACAGAGTACACTGTAAAGACTGATTCTCCCCTCAAAGTAGCTGGATTGCCTCCAGCATCCTTCATATCTAACCCCTTTGCCATGTTTCCAAGATCATCTTGCTTTCCAGTATCTGTTCAGAGAAAATACTGGGTTTGGCCGGGGTCCGGCGGTGCGAGTGACTGTGGGCGGCGGGGAACCCAAATGCTGAAGACTACAAGATGGAGTACTCTTATGGACATGTGTTCCAAAAAGAGAGACCGAGCAGCGAGAAAATGGTTTAAGAAATAGGCCTAATCATTGCTATCATAAAATCAGTTCATTTAATCCTGACAGGCAATCTTTTCTACAGAAAAAATATCCAGCAGTAGCCCATGTTGGCCCTTAGCAAAGTTGGGCTGTACAAATTTCTGGGCATAGAAAACCATTTGTTCTTTCTTATTCATTCACACCTCCTCCCTGGAAACCTGAGACTCAGGCAGCTTACATTTTAAGACTAATTACACAAAAACAGCTTTCATTTAATTCTATGTTTTAAACCCCCACATGGCTAGTATTTATTACTAACGTTTTTAAAAAGCACTTTAAAATAGTACAATGGCCTATTACAAAACCACTTTCTGTAAAAAACAGGATCTGGGATAAATTAGATATCATCCACATAATAAAAATACTTATTAGGGAGTTTTGCTTAAGCCAGAATAAGTCCTATCAGGGGAAAACACTGAACACAACAAGTCTGGTTTTGCCTTCTTACCTTGCCCACCATTTCCATTTGTTTTTTTTTTTGTTTTTTTTTTGCTTGTTCAACGATACCAGTTATTCAGATTCAGCTATTAATCCTGAGGTTTCATAAGATCATTAGAAGTCACAGCCACTTGCCCTACCCAACTAGAATTAAAGTTTATGGGCTAAGAGAAAGTTAGTACTTGACATGAAATAAATAAATTATAGCCTAGCAACACTGTGCGCAGACTAGTACACAGGACTTCCATAAGACCACTAAATAAGAGTCTAGCAGATGACGGAATAAATTTTATAAACCACCCACTGAAAGGAAGGAAAAGAGAAAGACAAAATAACCGGCAAGGGTCAAAGCCTAGTGTGACGCAATGCAATTACTGGATTTTTACTGGAATATAGTTAACCATATATCTATGTATTAAACAGGAGGCCAATGAAAACCTCTGCCGATCCCTTCTCTTCCAGCTTGTCTTTCACCTAAAGACGGCAAAAGCCCAACTGCTCTACTGACATCTCTTACGTTTATTTTTGGAACCCTGTAGGATTAGCATCCCACCCAAGTAATGTCAAAAATGTATCCCCCTTGATGCTTATTCCTTACTTCCTAACTCAGGAATTTTGGGATCAGATTTCTATTCTATTAGGACAAATTTTGGCTAATCCTTGTTTCAGCCAGCAGTATACCCACTCATACCACCCCATCACCTACTTTGGAAGGCATCTACTTGTTTGAAGTATGATTCATGGCATGAGCAAACCATCTAGTGGATTTCTGAAGAACTGCACCATGTTTTTGTGATAAAATGCACTCACACTTCATAATTAAACATTGTTATTGTGCTGCCAGAGAAAATTACACCATACATTTCCAGGTCCTTGTGCAGGAGGACGAGCAGTAACAGCACATAAAGTCCTTTTGGGTTGATGAAGCCAGTAAATAGGATGAAATATTAAGTTCAAACGAAGGACAACCAGAAGGCATGAATCAGAAGCAAGCTGAAGGAGAATGAAGATTAGTCCGGCCTGGAGGGAGGAAGAAACACATAAAACAGGATCGAGGAGCAAGGTAGAGCTAAAGACCAGTTGGGAATTGGACAAACCAGTAGACAGAAGCAGTAATCAGACATCAGATGAAAGGATAGCAGAACGTCTAGAGCTCAAGAAGACCTTTAGCTTGAGGCATCTTATTGTCCTTCCGTCCTGTTGACACCTTGGATAGCAAGATCATTTCAGGTCTGAAGATATGAAGCAGGGCTGTCCTTCCCACCCCAATTAAAGAGGCAGAAGTCTCAGGCACAATTTGCAGTTCCCACTTCCCTGCATGAAATACTTACTGTCGCCCAGAGAAGGCGTTTTCCAATGTCAAGGGCACAATAATATAAGACAGCTAAAAACAGAGTTAGTGAGTACCTAAAAACCCATCATTTGGTAACAGCTGGGTCTTGAAAAGTGCTGCCCCTCTCTGCAAGCGATTCCCCCTTTTTACCTACCTCAGAAGTAATGTCAGTGGCAGGAGTTTGGTTGGTAGGCAGGTTGAAGCTGGAATATTATGAATTAAAGTGATGGGCATGGCACAATGGATTGCAAACAGCAACTTCTTGCTCCATTAGTTAGGAAAGAATATTCAAAAATTGACCACACCCCCACACCAAATCTCACTTGGGAAGCCTTCGAGAAGAATCTTGGTTGATGCAAAAGCACACTTCTGTACAAAATTTCACATATGCAATTCCACCCCCCCCGAAACCCGCATTTCATGTCAAAGAATAATGTTTCCTCTGCAAATATATCAGGGGTATATGGCAGATGTGTCCCTTCCTTAGTTATGATGATCTACTCTCCCCTTTGTGGAGCATGCACAGTGGTTTTGTATCAGTTAACACCCTCAGCAACAAAACATGCCAATGAACAATGCAAACAGCAATCAATAGAATCAGATATTTTTATTTCATTGTCTTAATATCCAACCTCCTTATTATCTTGCCTATCTGAGAAGTCTACCTGAAGGAAGATGCTGTTCAGTTGTGTAAGGAGTGTCTGCTAGTATCTTGATGACAATGCAGTGATCAGTAGAGCCACCATGGGTTCCCCCAAGAACAAACCTGCCAACTAATCTTACATCTTTTCTTTATCAGATCACTAAAGCAGATGATGAGAATGCGGTAGGTGTCATTAATCCTGATTTCAGCTAAGTGTTTGAAGTAAAGTATTCCCTGTGTGTCTGACCAGGCGTGGTGCCATCTCTGTACTAAGCTGAAGAGCCAGTGTATCAGAGACGAATCAGTGATCATGTGGCCCACATGACTGCACAAATGATGTTAACCTCTTGCCTAGAGTTTACCTATTAATCACTACATTTGCATTTCAGAACATGCTACGTTGGCGAAGATGGGGCAGTGATGGGAGCTCACCCCTTCATGTGTAACCCAGCCCTCGAACTGCCAACCTGCTGACTTGCAATCGCAGAGTCAGCAATGTTTGATAAGTCATTCTATAATATTTTAATTATCAAATGATAAAATATGGAATAGACGTTACAATGTCAATGATTCATAAGTGGTTAATAACTCTCCTCAGAGAGTTTGTCAAACTGCTAACTTTCAACTGGAAGGGGGTCTCAAGTGGATACCTCAAGAATTCTGTTCCTAAGAACATACTCTTCACCTTTTGATCAGGACTTAAAGGATGGAAGGAGACATCACTTTATCAAGTTTTCAGATGAATGCAGTACTGATAGGGGTGGCTAACATATTAGAAATAGGAAGAAGAATTCAAAAGGACTTTGATAAACAGAAAACTGCCAGAAGTTAATAAAATGAAATTTAATAAACAAATGTAGATTCTATATTAGCCAATGAAAATCAAATGTACAGGTATAAGAGGGGGATCAGGCTCATGTAAAAGGACTTGGGATTATTGTTGATCATTTTTTCCCTAAGACTTTTCAGTATGGACACTGACGGAACCATGGCAATCACATGCAACCTTGTGGGATGTTTGTCTTCTTGCCTACAGAAGTGGGGAGAACTCACATGTCCCAAAGTGCAAGTTGGTTGCTCTCTTGAGGAGAAAGGCAGCATTGGGAGTCCAATAGCTACACTCAGCATATTAGGGAGCAGGAGGATTTCCTGGACACAACAGAACTAACAATCCTGGACGAATACCACGCAGAGGAGATGCTTGGCCGAGGAGGTCAGTTCAGATACACATGAGGCAGACAGCTGAAGGAATGTCACACAGAAGTAGGCCAAAGAAGGGATTGTTTAGGGGAACTTGCAGCTATAGAATCGATTGAAGCTCTTCCCTTATCAAGGAGATGAAGAAGAGCAGCATGGACAGACTTCAGGGACCAGAGCAGGCAGCCTGAGAATCCCACCCGAGGGAAACAGCGCTGCTAAGCCTCGGAGGAGCCATGTGGTGGTCGTCGGGACTCTTTGCCTGAGAAGCAACTGAACAAGTGGTTTGTGGCCTGACAAAGTCTGGGAGGTGTCTGTCTCCTGGCAAAGATCCGTGATGTGACAGAAGAGGCTGACAAGACTGGTCAGCCTACGACCATACCCCTTCCTTTGGTCCCACTGGGAACCATGATACTGCAAGACACAGCCTCAGAACATCAAAAGTGATTACGAGGCCCTTGGTAGGAAGCGAAAGAATGGATGTACAGGTGTCATCTCGTCCTTCTTGCCAGTTGAAGGGCACAGTCCAGGAAGGGAGAGAAAAAGCGGATGTGACAACGGCTTCGCAATGTGCCACCGAACAATTTTGGATTCTTTGATATGGGCTGCGGTTTCCATGAGAGGGAACTTCGAAACGGATTGTTTTGCATATTACACCAGTTGGAAGAAATGTTTTTGCCAACAGTCTCAAACTGATCAGGAGCTTTAAACTGAGTTTCCGGCGGATGGAGAATATAGGAAGGTGAAAGGGCTGGAGAAAATAGTCAAACAGAACATAGAGAAACAGAAAAAAAGTGCAAGACCCAACAGTGGAGGCAAAAAACTTGCCAAGCAGCAAGTAAATGGGACTCGGGTCTGCGAGTCCTCTACACAATGCACAGAGCAAGGAATAAGCAGATGAACTTGAACCCTAGTACAGCAAAGCAAATTTGATTATAAATAGGCATCACTGAACTGGTGGATGAGTCTCATGATTGGAAATGTGGAAAAGAGGTATAACCTTATGACTAGAAATAAGGCCAAACAGAACGTAGACGGAATAGCACTATATGTCAGAGCTATTTACACCAGGACAGACCGGACATCAATCACCGGAAGCCAGTGAGAGCATCTGATAAAAATTAAAGGGATGGAAACAACAAGGATGTTACGGTGGAGCTACTACAGACCCCCAAGTCAGATCAGGAATTGGAATAGATATCTTTCTAGAACAATGACCAAACAGTCGAAAAAGAGAAATGTAGTAGTGACGGCACTTAACTATCCTGAATTTGCTGTAAGTCAAACCAGCAAAATCCCTCAGGTCTAGTAAATCCTCACTTGCCTGGAAGACATTTCATGTCCAAAAGTGGAAGAGACAACAAGGGGGTCAGCATATTTTGATCTGATCCTAACCAACAAGGATGCTTTGGTTAATGGGTGCAATAGTGGGGGATCATTAGTGGAAGTGACCATGTTTCCCGGAGTTTGTAATACAGTGGAAGGAAGCCAGGCAGATTCAGACACGCATCCTTAGACTTTAGGAGAGCGGATTCAGTAAACTTAGAGAGTACGGAAACGATTCCATGGTCAGAAATAACTAAAAAATAAAGGAGTTAGACGGATGGGATTTCTCAAAGAGAGATACTGAAGCAAATTTCAAACAGTTTCCAGTGAGAAGAAAAACGGGAGGTGTCCTAAAGAAACCAGGAGGAGGACTAAGGAACTTCAACCGAGCTAAGTTTGAAAGGGAACATGTAAGAAAATGGAAAAAGGGGGAATTCACAAAAAAAGGAATTCAAAGAAATAGCAGGCAATGTTTGGGGTAAAGTCAGAAAAGCGAAAGCGCAGAAAACGCAGGCTTGCTAGAGAGGTAAAAAGAATAAAAATGGCTTTTTTTTGGATATTCACAGCAAAAGGAAGAAGAAGGACGGTAGGGCCACTGCATGGAGAGATGGCAAAATGCTAACAGAAGACAGAAAAAAGGCATGAAATTATCAACACCTTCTTGCCCAGCTTTCTCAGAAAAGGCAAAGGTGCTCAAACCTGAGATATGGAGCAGAGGAACAGAAGGGGAATTTCAGCACAGAATAAGTAAGGAGATAGTAGAGGAATACCTTGTTAATCTAATATTGAAATATTGTGTCTGGTTCTGGGTACCACAATTCAAAAAGGACATTGAGAAACTGGAGCGTGTCCAGAGGAGGGTGACGAAATGGTGAAAGGTCTGGAAACCTTGCTATAGGAACGACTCAGGGAGCTGGGGGATGTTTTTTAGATGAGAGAGAAGGTTAAGAGGTTGATATGATAGCCCTGTTTAAATATTTGAAAGGATGTCATATTGAGGAGGGAGCAAGCTGTTTTCTGCTGCTCCAGAGAACAGGACCTGAACAATGATGCAGCTACAGGAAAAGAGATTCCCAACCTCAACATTAGGAAGAACTTCCGACAGAAAGGGCTGTTCGACAGTGGAATGCACTCCCTCGGAGTGTAGTGGAGTCTCCTTCCTTGGATGTTATTTAATCAGGAGGCTAGATGGCCATGCTGGGGATGCTTTGATTTGGAGTTCCTGCATGGCAGGGGGTTGGACTGGATGGCCCTTTGTCTCTTCCAAACCTCTATGATTCTATGATAAATTGATATGGAAAGAAGTGATGCTGCAGAAAGACGAAAAACATTATTTTAGGATGCACTACTGGAAATTTAGGCCCATACAGACGCCAAATAAAACTGCTTCAGATCACTTTAGAGAAATTGCTGTTTAAATGTTGCATGTGTCCCAAGAGTCTGGTAGCTGTGCCAAAGCCATGGCTTTGGTTGCACCATTCCGAATGCACCATTTAAACAGCATATCTCCAAAAATGACCTGAAACAGCTTTATTTTGGCCCGTCTGTATGGGCCCATGTTTCCACTGAGAGAGTAGAGTAATAGTTCTAGCATATTTTGCACTGAACAGGTTTCATATCTGGTGTGAGTGCATTCAGTTCTGGGTGCTCATTTAAGAAGGATGTAGACAGTTGGAGCAGGTTCAGAAAAGGGCAAAAAGCTGATAAATGATGAAGAAAACATATAGAGGAAAAGTTGAAGATGCAGTTTGTTCCGCTTGTTGAAAACGATCTGAAGAGTGACTGCATGCATTTTTTAAATAACCTGAAGGATTGACAACTGAGGAGGGGTGCAGGATTGTTCTCTGTTCCCCAGACGGGGTAGAGAAGGGAGAACCAGGTCTAATGGTTTTGAGTTACAGGAGAGTAAGACTTTGGCCGTGTTTCCACTACGGTTTAAACCGATCTTGATTTGTGTTTAAACACATGATGGTTTCCACTTATGTCGAATCCCCCTGAAGCGATTGGAAAGCGGAGCCATGTTTTTACCCATTTTTACCCATTAACCCATGTCAAAAAGACGCTGATAAAATGATGGATTTATCTTGAAAAAAAAAAATTGATTCCGCCCAAGTGGGACCCAGGCCGGAATTGAATCGGATTCGCATCGCTGTGGTTTCCCACTGGCAGCGGTCTTCCTGGCCATACCTCCTGCTCCCCCTCAGTCCTCCTTCTCCTGGCCTGCCTCTCTCCTCTGCCTCTAGCCTCTTCCCACACTCCACTATGGCAGAAAGGACCGAGGGGACATGGTGGGGAAGTCGTGGCTGTCACTTCCTGCACTGATTCTTGAAACCGGCACAAACATAGTGGGAACCATGCTGTTCGCTGAACCAGTTTCAGGAATTGGTGCATGAAGTGAATCAAGAGATAAATGCGGAATAGGGCTTGATTCACATTAAAGGAACATCTTGACAGTAATTGTAGATTGGCATGGAATCTATTGTCTAGAGCAGTGATTCTCAAACTTGGTGTCCAGTGGTTTGGACTTCAATTCCCAGGAGCCCCAGCCAGCTTGGCCACAGTCAGGAATTCTGGGAGCTGAAATCCAAACTCTGGAAGATCAAAGTTTGGGATCCACTGGCATAGGCAATGGTTCCCAAACTTTGGGGTCCTCCAGGTTTTTTGAATGAACCCTAGAAGCCCTCGTGGGCCTGACTGACAGTTAGGAATTCTTAGAGCTGAACTCCAAAACCTGGGACCAAAGCTGGGAACCCGACTTAGAGAGGGTCAGGGAAATGGCTTAACTGGTCACCCCTTCTGGGAATGGCTTAGCTGGCAATCCTGCAGTCCACAAGTATATTTTGTTTTATGTGCTTCTCAGTTTACCAATCTTATTCTCAATCTATTATTATATAGATAGTTAGCTTTCTCTTTAAAAACCAGTTTTATCTTGGTTCTCTGGCACATGCCTTGTAAAAATACTTACTACACACAAATGACCACTTTGTTTATGTCATTTTATTCCCAATAGCAAAACTAGATGTAAAATCAAATCCTTTCCAATGCAAACCCAGTAAAATTACTTAGCAAATGCAGATGCCTGCATGAAAATTAATTTTTTGGCTCTGTCTGGGTGGTAAAAGCCTGGAAAATTTACTGCAAACTGTTTACTATAAAGGACTCATTTTTTCCCTAGTAAGATACTTTAACACCATAATTATTCTTTGGGAAAAGACACAAAAGAAATAGCACTGGCATCCAGATCTAATCCTTAAACTATCCACAAACTATAATTTGTAGAGCTATTTCACTCATACTATACAATGCGCACCTCGTTTTCATGTGGGATCCATTCTGGACCCACCCACGGCAAAACGGTAGGCTTGCGCTTCTTCAAGCCCCACAGGCTTGAATGGGGCATGCCCCTGTGTGTGTTGGCAGGGCGCTCATGCCGGGCACATGCATCATTACAAACAGTGAAGGTCCGCCACTCTGCATATATCAGGGCAGGATCCCATATCTGCGCATTAAGAGGTGCGACTGTATTTCTCTTCTTGTTCTTCAGATTCTATGTTTTGATTCCTATTATGCTTGCAAAATGAAGATAAGTACAGGAGTGATTCTGGAACAATTAGGAATGTTTTATTTAGATTTTCAAACTTTTGGCCAAGGTCCCCTGAAAAAGTGCTCGAGTGTGTGGTACCACCCTGCACATAGCTTGTCCCACTCCCCAATGTCTTGGAGCACCTGTTTCATGATTATAGCAATAGCAAGTACATTTCTATACTACTTATCTGTGAATTAAGCACTCCCTAATCGGTTTACAATGTGTAAGCTAATTGCCCCCAGCAAGCTGGGTACTCATTTTAGCACCCTACAGAAGGATGCAAGGAGCCTTTGGGATCAGACTCACAACTCTGTGGCTACTGTACAGGAATTTAACCATTGCACCATCAGGGTTCCCTCATCTGGCCAGCAAATCTATTCCCTAAAATGCTTATTAAGGAGCATGCAGGGAGCCAATATTTTTCAACCTTCTAAAGGTAACTCACGAATTTTACTTTCTTACAAATGAAACATTTCTTAGGTGTCTGCCTCAAAATTGGCATCATAAAAAAAACAACCCATAAGTGATTGCAATTTTGTGTATAAATGCCCTCAATTTACATGTTTTAGTTGGCATTCAACATTGGACTTTTTTGGCTGAATCGAGAATAAAGGATTTGACAAAAATCACAGTGTAGGAGAATAGATTGTAAACATCCAAAAGAACCACAAAGTGCTTATTTGAACAGCTTTGATAAAACAACTACAACACTACCATTTTATTATAGCAACCAATGAGATGTATGCCACATGTACAATGTATGATATGCTCATGGATACAGATTTATTTATTTATTTATTTTTAAACAGCAAACAGCTTAAACCCAATGTGATTGGATTTTATAACCTTGGCCAATAAATAAATAAATAAATATTAGAAGGTAACTCCCAAACCTGAAACAATCATATGTATCTACTTCACTTATGCATAGTTGCCCAGCAGTTAAATAGCTAAACTATGAGAGTCAAATCCTGAGTGTCTAGTAGAGCATACTAAGAAATGTAAGTACAATAGCAGGCTGAAAGTATTCAGCATGAACTGAATTCCCCAGTGAAGGGTGGAAACAACAAACTTGCTGAAAAGTAGACCAAAGAATAAGACAACTTTTGCATATCCACAATGAAAAATTATTTCCAATAAAGTGTGATTAACTGGCAGAAAACAGTTAAAACTGTGCTACAACTAATTTTTCTTTATTGACTCTGGCATAACAAAAGTTATGCCAGTGCTTTCCCACTCTTATAGCAAAACAACGTGATGTATTTTCTCTGCTAACAGCTCGTGGAGGTAGAGTTACCAGATTTCAATGGCTTGCCCCAAATCTCTGCTTTTCATAGGTTATAACCAGGTGGGAGAGAAGAGTGCAAATACTTTGGTTTTGGTGGGCTCTGCTTTAGGAAAAAGGAAAGGGAAATACAAATCTCCAATTCATCTTGCTACAGTTTGCAAAGATTAATTGATTTGTTGCTGCAACTTGCAGGGGTCTACATCTTTGCTTAGTTAGCTTTTCCCATCCCTCCCAGCTGTATTGGCAGTGAAACCAGGGCTCACCCTTTGCTGTGCATCTACCTTCTAGTTAGAAGCAAGTAGGCAACATTATATGTTCCTTATCACATCTCCATAACTAAGTAAGAAGGCACAATCTTCTCATTTTACCATAATATGGGGAAAGCCCCTTTAGCTAAGCAAATGCTTACTAGAATGTAAACAAGATAAGAGGTGAGAGAACACCAGTGTCTCTTGCCTCAGTCTGTGATACATGAGCAGAGGTGAGCTACAATAACCCTTGGCTATCTCGCAGTAGATAGAATAACCCTCCTAGCCTGTGCCAAAGTATGGCAGGCAGTCAAAAGACTGAGTGTAAAGAAGTTGGAATCACAGATATCTTTGTTTTGACTGGATAAATATAAGCAACATGCAGTGAACAACTTTATTTTGATTGGATAACTGGGCGAGCTAAATAAAGGAGTTAATCATAGAATCATAGAATCGTAGAGTTGGAAGAGACCACTAGGGCCATCCAGTCCAACCCCCTGCCATGCAGGAAATCCAAATCAAAGCATCCCTGACAGATGGCCATCCAGCCTCTATTTAAAGACCTCCAAGGAAGGAGACTCTATCACCCTCCGAGGGAGTGCATTCCACTGTCGAACAGCCCTTACTGCCAGGAAGTTCCTCCTAATGTTCAGGTGGAATCTTTTTTCCTGTAGCTTGCATCCATTGTTCCGGGTCCTGTTTTCTGGAGCAGCAGAAAACAAGCTTGCTCCCTCTTCAATATGACATCCCTTCAAATATTTAAACAGGGCTATCATATCACCTCTTAACCTTCTTTTCTCCAGGCTAAACATCCCCAGCTCCCTAAGTCGTTCCTCATAGGGCATGGTTTCCAGACCCTTCACCATTTTTGTCACCCTCCTTTGGACACGCTCCAGTTTCTCAATGTCCTTTCTGAATTGTGGCGCCCAGAACTGGACACAGTATTCTAGATGGGGCCTGACCAAAGCAGAATACAGTGGCACTATTACTTCTCTTGATCTACACACTATACTTCTATTGATGCAGCCTAAAATAGCATTGGCCTTTTTAGCTGCCGCATCACACTGTTGACTCATGTTCAACTTGTGGTCTACTTGGACTCCTAGATCCCTTTCACACGTAGTTTCATTCAGCCAGGTGTCACCCATCCTATATCTGTGCATTTTATTTTTCCGCCCTAAGTGCAATACCTTACATTTCTCCGTGTTGAATTTCATTTTGTTAGCTTTGGCCCAGCTTTTTTGGAATTCACTGAGATTTTAAATGTTTTTCTCTGTGAGCTGCCTCAGGGAGAAAGGCGGCATATTGATGATGATGACGATGATGATGACGATGACGATGACGATGATGATGACGACGATGACGACGATGATGATGATGATGGAATAAATAATATTGTGACACACTCTATGTGGGGCTACCTTTGGAAACTGCTCAGAAACTTCAGCGGGTGCAAAACACCGCTGCTAGATGCTGACTAGGGCCAGTTATAGGGAGCATATAGCTCCCTTGTGAAACAGCTTCCCTGACTGCCAATTCATTTCTGGGCACAATTTAAAGTACTGGTTATGACCTATTTATTCCTCAGAGTTCCCTTCAGAAATAAGATGAAGGCTTTTTGAATTGGTGGTTCCTGGGCCCAGAAACGGGGTAAGAGACCTGCCCCAGATGAGGTTTCACTCTCTCATAGGAATCAGATGTGTAACTTGAGAAACTATTTGTGGATCTGTCACTGTTACTGAACACCCTGATGGATTCAGTGGCTCAGAGTCCTTGGGGTTGGAAAGCCCCAAACAAAAACACATTTTAAAGGCATGGGAGCAAATTAGAACGTTGCATATCCTATGTGTGTATGTGCCTTATGGTGACCCCATGAATTTCATAGGTTTCTCTTGGGCAAGGAATACTCAGAGATCATACTTGTACTACAATATACTATGATACAGTAATAACACAAAAGAGCTATGGTTGTCACTGAATCTAGGTTTTCAGAGTAGCAGGAGTCGCCAAGATGATGGGAAATAGTGGGAAATGGTGCACTTCTATTCCATTGCTTGTTCTGCTTACAGCTTATGAGGATGGCATGGGGATGACCTAATAATGCCTGGTTACCTCTGTATTAAAGGGGAAGTAAATCTAAACCAGTTTTTAGTCTGAACATATTTGGGATATAGGGTTAAGCACCATAGATCTTTTAACGTTAAGACTAAACCTTGAAGTGGAGTGGATAACTGTCCCACAAACATGAGCACTACCACTCAGCACTGCTATTGCCCCCTTCTCCTGAGAGTTAAATGACCAAGAGTAAAATGGATTTTCCATCTCATTTGAAATATCATGGTATACATATTTCTTTTTGCTTCTGGTGGTGGTCATAGCATTGTAGGCTGGAGTGATATAGCTATCTTAGAGTTGGACTGATTACAAAAGTACTGTTTTTTAAAAAATCTTGGCTCTTCCTAAATTACTTTAGTGCAAAGCATTCCAACAAGCTCTAATGTTTTTAAAGGCCCGATCTGATGCTGCTGCTTTAACAATGCCAACATGACATTAAATGTGAAAGTTCAGCATTATGATGTTGGGAAAAAGGGACGTATATTTTCATTGTTCATGTACACCTTTGCTTAAGGACTGGTATAAAAGGGAGAGATGACTGATGCTAAAACTTAATTGGTTATATTATTTCAAAACACTCTTTGCAAGTTTAGTACTCTGGTTGCTTGTAAATTAGGGCACTCTTATAAAATCTAAAGTATCACCATAAATCCTCCTGTACAGTAGAAAGAAACTTCAGCAAACCTTTTAAAAGTTATATAGTTCAAGATCTCCAATAACTTACTGTGGCCTTCTGTAAGGTACAA
>NC_056524.1:236598596-236629777 GCF_019175285.1 Sceloporus undulatus
GCAGGTTAGCTCCAACAGGCCTGCCTGGAAGAAGACAAGCCCTCCCTTCATCCACCATCTTGAGGGAGAGAGGGGCAGGCTAGCTCCACCAGGCCTGCCTGGAAGAAGACAAGCCTTCCCTTCATCCACCATCTTGAGGGAGAGGGAGGCAGGCTAGCTCCAAGAAGCCAAGTCCTCGCTCCAGTCCATCTGCCTTGGTCCAGGCCTCAAAGGTAGAGAAGACTGCTGGACCTCATCCCCTTCTCCGCCACCACTCCCTTCTCCTTTTGTGTCGTGTCTTTATAGATTGTAAGCCTGAGGGCAGGGAACCATCTAATTAAAAAGACTGTATGTACAGCGCTGTGTAAATTTACAGCGCTTTATAAATAAAGGTATAATAATAATAATAATAATAATAATAATAATAATAATAATAATAATAATAATAATAATAATAATAATAAATATATGAGGCTCTGGAGAGGGGAGGCCATTTCATCTCAGAACCAGGGCTAAGCACATTTAAATTTGTACCAAATTTGCACAGGTAATACTTGTATAAGGCTCTTCCAACTTTCTGAAACATGTCTCATGCTCTAGGCCCAAATTTAGAAAGAATTTCCAGAAGATTTGAGCAGTCAGTTATCAAGCTGGTAATATATTAGCATGTCAGGTTGTTGAAAATCATATTTCTTGGCTAGGAAAAATCTTCGATTTGAAGTGATCATAATGGCTTGGTCCATCAGGGATGGGCAACTGCAAGGGAGGCAGGGGCACAATTTTCTCTCCTTTCACAGGCTGCCCCCCCCCGCAAGCCCAATTCTTATTTCCTCTTCAGATCCCTTTAAAATGGTGACAGGAAGCATATTGCATCACATTATATCACCATTTGAGGGATCCTGCAAAGAAAACACACATTTAGGGGTAGGTTGGGATTCTGAGCTGTTTGTGGGGTATGGGTGAGAGATTTTTACATGTTTTCACATATTTGGGGTGTATTATGCATCATTGGGACCAAACTTGTGTCAATTGGGGGGGGGACTTTGGGACACTTGTGTGGGACTTGAAGGGCACAAAACTGGAGTTAGGGGACAAATGTTGCCCACAGGCTGCACCTGGCCCACTGCTGCTCCAAATAATGGAAGATTCTTCTCAATTCTCTATTCTAGTTTATATCTTATGTGACTTGCATGTAGGCTTTTGAATCAAACCATTATTTTTTATGAATCAAATTACAGTGGACCCTGCTGGGGTTTGGTTCCAAGATCCCCCATGAATAACAGAATCTGTGGATGCTCAAGTCCCATTAAATATAATGACATAGCAAAATGGTGCCCCTTATAAAAATGGAAAATATATACTTTTTTTGAACATTTTCAAACCATGGATGCTTGAATCCGTGTATACAAAATCCGTGTATAAGAAGGGCTGACTATATCTTTCTTTTCATACTAAAGCAATATGCACGAAACCAGTACTTCTCCAAGTGCCAGGTTCTGAGGACAAGCAACTGGACATATACATTGCATGACTGTTTACTTCCTGCCTTGTTTATGAATTTCCAAGCAGCATCCTGTTGGCCCCTGCTGGAAACAGACTGATGAACTAGATATCTAAACCTAATAGTGCTGTTCTGGTGCTCGTACAACATAAGCATACAAGAATAACAGTTTTTACTGTCATAACTACTTCAGTAATCATGAAACAATGCACCAGTGAGTGAAAAACAGAGAGGTGAAAACACAATTAGAAACTGAAGAAAAGGACAACAGTGAAGGGAGCAGGGGACAAGCCCAAATTTTAAATGGAAGTTATAGATTCTACATACATTTGATACTTAGGATCAAGAAATTAAATGGGAACACAACTTTCCTGAAGCAACTTGCACATATATTGAAGCCACAATGTTGTGAGTTTGATCCCACAGGGCTCCAGGTTGACTCAGTCTTCCATCCTTTTGTAGGTCTGTAAAATGACTACCCAGCTTGTTGGGGACAATAGGATTATACATTGTAAAATGGTTAGAGTGTGTTTAGTTCACTATGAAGCAGTATAGAAATGTCAAGTGCTATTGCTATATATTGCTATATTAGTTTGATACAAATGACGTAAATCACATGTCATGTCATAAAACATACATAAACACCATGCCTTTCAGCAGCAATGAGTTGTAGTTTTTACTTACCCTATCACCATGCAAGAAATGGCAGTCCCCAAAAAAGCATATGCTAAAATGGATCCCAAGTTACGGAAAAAGTGTCTCTGGAATACAGAATGGATGAAAAGTCTTGTGATTTTTATGTATTTTTATTTTAAACATAAATTTATACTTTCTTATCAAGTCTAAAACATTAATAATAATAATAATAATAATAATAATGTTTATTTATATACCACTTTTCCAAATTAGTATATTTGCAGCAAAAATACTGTTTTCAAAATCCAGTTATGTTTTTGTTCTTAGTCATGGGGTCATCATGAAATCTTGTATTTTTGAGACCATAGGCAAATGAGAACAGGATTAATTTCTTCTGCAAAGCTATCATTTTGTTCCAGAAATACAATACTATTGGCTTCAGTGCTGGGAGTGGGCAGCAAGAGCATCTTTACTTTTTTGATAGCTTCAATGCTTGTGGCAGCAGAAAGTAGCATTCAGCCAAGCCAAGTTTAGGGTTGTGGAAAAAAACCCTTACAGTTGAGGGAAAAGAAACTCTTCAGTTGAGGACTGAGCATTGTAAGATACCCTGTTGTGATTTTTCAACTTCCATGAGAGTTCTCATTCCAGCATGAGAATAAAATACTGTGTTTTCCCCCTCATCATTTCCCTCTGCAATTTGCACAAAATGCCTCTCTGCAAAATTAGCATCTTTTCCCTTTCTGTAGCTCAGCACACCAATAGCAAGTACAAAAGCACTGGCTGATTGAACAAAAAGATACAACCAATCCATCCAGAGTTACTGTTTCTTAATGATCCATGAAACAAAGTAACATTTAATTGTTGCTTTATTGTTTTAAACATTGTTTTAAATTTGGTTGAGTTACAGAAGTGCACAGGAATCAGTCTTTTAAAATATGAAAAAACAAACAAACCCTGCGTTCTGAATAAATATAAATCTCACCATGTTGAGATATATTTAAGGAGGTGGCATTTTGCTGTTTACCATGCAGACAAAACAAGCTGAGATTTACATCCTTATGCATACCATTCAGGTCTTCTGATTTGATTCAAATTGACTTATTTCCTTTTCTTTCAGATAATACAAGTCTTGTTCCTTGGCAAAGGCTCTTGACCTCTACTGCAGAACTGGGGAGACTGGTTCACTGGTCAGGAGTGTACCCAGGATATGAACACCAGCAGCAGACTGGAAGCAGCTGGTTCATCCACAACAACAACAAAAATGCAAACTGACTACATGTGGCTCCACTGTCCTATGGTATCAAAATCATAACGAGCATACCCCCTTGTAAAATGAAGTGTTTTTATCTAGGCTATTATTTGTGGGTGAGAATAAGGAATGAGGGTCCTTTTGTGGTGACACCTTGTCTTAAAGAATGCCTTCCATTGGATATTCAGGGGACACCAATTATGGTGTGTTCCAGACTCCTAGGCCTTTACTTAGTGATTCTGTTGCCCACTTTGCTGGATTTCATGATTGTGTTTTAAATGTTTTAACCAATGAGAAATTTTATACTGACATACATTATCATATTTTGTATTGTCATGTTTCTTCTTTTTTCTTTACCTTGTATTACCAACAGAGATTTTTTTTAATCAGTCAGTATGTTGTAGTAGTTTGAGTGGGTTCTGAGAGATGAGTGGGTTCTGAGAGAGCAGGTCTCAAGTGCCTGTTCAGCCATGGAAACCTACTGGAACACTCGTAATCTTGGACAAGTCACACTCTGTTAGCCTTAGAAGACGAGGAAGACAATAGTCCCTGTTCAGATGCAAATGGACTTGACATTTCCTGGACTTTGAACATCTCCCTATTGCTGCATGGCCAGGAGGAGGAGGAGCTTGACTGTAAAAGATATCCTCCCCATCATAACATCTTTACTAAGGACTGAAACAACATGCAGACATCTGACTTAACATCTCCAATTGTTTTTTCTTCTTCTCCTGTTTGGTTTGTAACATCTTGCCTGATGAAGAAGCCCATGGAGCTTTCAAAGCTTGCAACAAGTATATTGTGCATTTCAGTTGGCCAATAAAAATATCACTGATGGACCTCCTTTGATGATGAAAGTGAGGAAAACCTTATGATAGGATTGCTGTAAGTTAGAGTTGATTTTAAGGTACGTAATACAAGGGAATAATAGAAGGTGGTCAAATAAAATGCTCCAGCATTTTTGAGAGAGAGAGTGTTTGCATGTGTGCACATGTGTGTGGGGGACATTGAGTATCAAGGAACAACATTGTGGCTTTTAAACATTCTAACAAGAATGCCATGAACATTACCATTTTTTACTGTTTTCCAAAAACATTGCTTTGTGAGGATTTGGAGGGCTTTGGAACTATGTTTAGAAAATGTTAGCAATATTTTTGGTATTTAAAAAAAACAAAACAGTAACCTGGTTAGTAACATATTAATACTGTATTACTTTAGTTATGAGCGACAAGTAACATGTTATTTCTGAAAATTAAAAACAGATGAGCAACGTCGCTTTTACAAGTGTGTTTCCAAGCTCTGCTTTTAAATTTTTTTAAAAAATGGGTGACATATTGAAATTGCAGCTGAAATGTATTACATTAAATTTTAACTGCTTGTTTGCTATAATTCATTATTTGAGAATTTAAAGCCCATATTTGAAGTAGTAAAAGGAAGTTAGCATAAATTCTACCTATGCCAACATGTAGGCATGCTGGCTTCCAAAGCCTAGATTATTTTTCTACAAAGGCAATGCCTTAAAGAGTAATTAGTGTTGCCAACTTGTAATTAAAACAGTGAATGGAACCAAGACTTAGGTGAGTGAGTGAGCGAGCCAGCCAGCCAGCACTAAAGCTTTTCTGGTTCTGATGCACTGAAAATCTTTGTACAGTGGAAAGTCTGCATTCTTGAACTGTGTAACAACAGCTGGAAAGAAAACGGTGGTTTGAAATTGGGAATGCATACCTCACGGCTGTCTCAGGATAACACCAATCTAAATTTTATTTTTAAAGTAATGCCTTCTAAAGCATGTCCTAATTGGTAGTTTTACTAATCTCTTTGCTTGGATCATATGTGATCAAAGTCCCAATCAATTGTGTCAGAGCATCTGCTGTAGATGGAAGTAGAAACCACTTACTTTCTTTAAGCTGTATCCTGCATGAAATATAATGGGTGGTAGTAAAACATTGAAGAAGATTGAAGGATCAAAGGTCATCTGCCAGAAAGAAAGAAAAATTACAGTTTAAGTGAGGTAAGCACCAGTGACAGTAACATTTCATTGAGCCACTTTAGTATCTTACAAATTTCAATACCCATTCAAATTCATGTCTACATACACAAACACACACCTTGAAATAATGACTATAATATACCTGGAAAACACTAAAATATAAAATAGCAGGAATGTGAGGGTATATTTGTCACTCAGGTAAACTGTTATAAACAATTTCAAGTAGAATAAATTTGCTAGTCTATTGAGCATCATGGGACCTTAAAAGATTACCAATTTACTATGTCATAAGCTTTCTTAGTGTTAAAGGTGACACAAGACTGTCTATTATATTTTAGACAAATGTGTATTTGATAGTGAATTCAAGCACTAATTAAGAGGGATACCAGCAAATTTATATTCTGCCCAAGTTGCCAGGTTAGAGTTCCAGGGGCCTTTCAGTCTACACAATAATTGCACTTTAACTGCTATAGTTTCATCCTATGGAATACTGAGATTTGCAGTTTGGGAAGGAACACCCAGATTTCTCAGCTAGAGAACTCCAGTGCCTCACCCAGCTACAAATCCAGAGGATGCATCCATGGCAGTTAAAGTGGAATCACATTACTATAATTTTGTAATGTGAAAGAGCCTCCAATCAAATCTCTTTAAATTGTATTATGTGGTAACTTCATGTGTAGGCGCTGCAATCTATACATTCTGTTTCCCCAAAATTCTTAGATTTTGGAAATTTTTATAGTGATCCAGTTTGGCATGCCATGGTCACTGCTTATGAAAAAGTTGCCAACAGGTAGTTCTCCACATATGCATGTGTACGTGCATTAGCCTGAGAAGTTTATGTTCACATCTGGATATGCAGATAAATACAGTGCCAAAGAGTAGCTAATAGCAGCCTTGTCACAAACTTGTACAAGTTGTGTCTGCTTTCATATACTATTTAATTTGCACTAATTCTAAATTAAAATGTAAAACTCAGTATAAACTAAGGGGTAGACAGACCACCCCTTTGCACCACCTTCCAGGTGCTTTGGGAGCATGGTGTTTACATGTCACACACATCCAAGACACCCGGAAGCCAGTTTCATGTGCCCAGCTGCTTACATGTGGGCTGGCTTCTGGTGCTCTGGTGGCATGGTGCATACAACCAGATCAATTTAAAGCCAGCTTCTGGCTGTGGTGGGGTTGAAAAGTTGGCTTTTTGCGGGTGCAAAAAGGAGTGGCTGTTTGCCATTTCTTTTTCAGCTGGCAAAAAGGCAGATTGGGACCATGGTGTGTGGTTGCTGCAGCCCCAATCCAGCTTTGTCAGGGGTGGCTTCAAGTGACCCCTTTGGTTTTTGACAGATCTTAAAGTATACTATAGGCCTCTAGTCACCTCAGGGTCCAGCACAGGAGTGGAAGCGAATCTTTCTTTCACAAATCTTCTCCTGTTCCTCATGCATTCTTTTCTTCATACATGCTGTCCTCTGACTATGAATCTTTCTCTTTTAATTTTTGTTCTCAATCTCTCATTTACCTGATTCTCAGAACCTTGTATCCTACATCTGAATTAAGGTGCTGCCTATCTGTGTCTTGTATTTTTCCTGTCTCATGCCTCTCTCACCTTTCACATATATATGGTGATTCTCACCTTTATTTACACATATTATTTTATCCACTTTCTCTGATTTGATTCCCAATTCTCCTAGGCTGAGGCACACACTGTTCATGTCTCGGCTTCACAAATTCAAATGTAACACAATGCAAGATATATTTGCTTGCGTCATCAGTAAGATAATTTTGTTCTTCAGACTTACAAGTTAATGTGCATAAATGCTTTATATCAGGAATCATTTCTCTTATTTTTAACCTTCTCTGTAAATTATTGTAAGAGGGTATAAACTGTAGAGAAAGGAGGGTATAAATTGGATAGCTGGATCTGCTGTAAGCAATTTTTATTCCTTAAACTCTCCCAGAATAAGAGAAGTAAAGAATGTTAAGATAACATTTGTTCCCTAGGATTTTTTTCCTTAAAAAATACATAATTTATATCTTGACTTGCCAAGGTGCTCAAGACTACACCCCAGAATGACCATTCTGATAATGCGGTCTCAGTTCACAACCCCTAGTTTGGCTTAAAAGTAAGACCCTGCCTTCATACAGACTAAAGTAAGGACTGTCAAACCTTAAACACTTATTCATCATCACTACAGATGTATATAAAGGAACTTGGGCATCCAGGAATTCTTGTAGCCATAGGAGGTCCTGGAACCAAACCCCAGCAGATACTGAGAGTTCGTGTAAATGGTTTGCTATTATTTTCAAACAATTTCATTTAGGAAAAGAATTGGGTGAATTAATTTAGCAAAGAATATTTTTAGAAATTAACAGCATTGTACAACCCTTCATTAACTTTTCTATTCCCTTCAGGACTAATAAGAAATAGTGTTGCAGCAATGGAACAAATATCTTTGTGACAGTTTCATTGCCCTAAGGAGCTTAAATTTACTTAATCTTCAACATGCTAAAGTAAAGATGATGCAATACTAGTGCAGTGAGAATCTTTGCTGGCACAATTGTGCTCTGTTATGTTTTTTATAAGCAGTTGTAAAACTGGCTGCACAAATGTTTGTGTACCTTTTTGCACAACCAGTTTGCATAACTGTTTGATGATTAAACTCTTTAGTGGATACCACCCCGGACCAATTGTTGCAAACAGACAATAGAGTAGGCTTTGTGGTGGAACAATGACATGATTGGACACAGGCTGTTGCGATCTTTTCAATCCTCTCCCCAACCCTCTGGAGTTGTGTTTGTTATTAGGATACTCCCTGTCCAAGTGACATGACAAGGGTGCGTGGAAACATAATCATGACCACATCAGACTACATACAAATTGTATGATAATCTGTTAAAGGGCACTAGGTAATTGTTATCCTTGGATACACAGATGGAAGCAGTGATAAAGAGTAAATTTTACAAGAATCACTTATTTTTGAACTGTGACCTTTTTTTAAAAAAAAAGAAAGAGAGATTTTGTTTCTGCTTTTAAAAACAATCCTGAAGTTTCAGTTGGTCTGAATTGTAATAGCCAGAATTAGAACATTTATTTAATTTATAGCATGCCTTTTTTCCTCAGACAAGAGCCATTATTCCTAATTGATACTGGCTGCCTATATTCTGGACTCAGTTTAAATTAATGATACTATTCTTCAAAGCTTCGAATGAGTTGCAGCATTAGCCTCCCTGTCAAGGAGATGTAAGTCAGAAGCCTTGCCTTGGTTCCTTGAGATTAGGCAGGTGGATGTATCAGGGAGGATACTACTCTTTCTTAGGTATCTATTACAGAATGTCTTTATTGCAGCCAGGATTTAATGAAGGAATTCAGTGTTACTCACCTGAAAGTCTTTTAATTTTGTTGTTATTTTTAAAACAATAACTGTTGTTTAATTGATATTTTTGTAGTCTATATTACTTAGTGTGTGTTTCAACTTTTAAACTACATTGTGTACATTTTTTTAAAAAAGAAAAGGACAGAAATCATGTTTACTTTAAATCATATTAAATCAAAATGTAATACAGCATCCTCGCAAAATTCTCCACATATTAGCTCATTTGTGGTGGGCATACATTTCTCTGTGTGCTTGGCTATTTCAACAAAGGGATTACTGGGGATTTGAATTAATGTCCTTTCAAGACAAATTCTGCATGTGATGTTAGAATTGATAGAGACAGAGCTTCTGTTAACACAACACATACATTTATCACTTCCTGAGTATCATTAAGCCTGCAGTGTTTTTTTCTAACACTACATTTCACTAGCCACTGAATAGGAGGACTTCATTTAAAATGTAAACCTGCTAGACTACAAATGTTATTTTTACAAGACATTGGATTTTACTGCATTTCCAATAGATTCTGCTAGATTAATATCTTTAAAAGTG
Organism: Sceloporus undulatus; assembly: GCF_019175285.1. Lineage (NCBI taxonomy): Eukaryota > Metazoa > Chordata > Lepidosauria > Squamata > Phrynosomatidae > Sceloporus > Sceloporus undulatus. The sequence continues at coordinate 236,607,872 of NC_056524.1, forward strand.
AGAGAATGTCATTAGCAAAATGGTCTGCAGCTCTTATGTTCAGATGAAGTGCCTCTCCTTTATAGGGTTATGATCTTGGATGAATTATTTAGTTCTGTAACAATACAGCCTGACTACAAAATGACTTCCTTTTTTTTATCCAACAGATAGCTCAACTCGATAAACAGGAAGTGAAAGCTCAGCAAGTTTTTTTTAACCATTCTGCTTACTTTGAATTATTAAACTAATGTGAACGGGCTGGCCAATAACATGGGGCAGTAAATTTTGCTATGCTGACAACTTTATGCGGGAAGGTTGGAGGAAGAACTTTTATAATTTAGTCGTCAGTACTGACAGTTTCAAATACTACATTAATGTAGGGATTAAATCAGCAAGCAGGTTTTATACACCTTTCTTCTTTGCTGTTAGGGAGGGGGATTAACTGCATTGTAGTTATTCAAAACAATGCAGTAACATTATATGTTCTGATCCATAAAGACAGCAGAGTGAAGGCTAATTTCAGAAAAGGTGAGTGTGGCACATTTTAGATTACAGAAACGTAACCACAAAAACCTTATTATGGACTGATTGTTATGGTTGATTTGTTGTGCTGCTTCCTTATCAAGCACTTAAAAATGGGAATTGATAAAATATATTATATTTAAGACCACTGGCACAGTGTTGCTGGATCAAAGTCTACTTAGTCCAGCATCTTGTCCTTACAGTATCTAATTGAAGCATGGGAGTCATGTAGACCTCCAGAAATGGTTGCACTACAGTTATCAGCATTTCTCATAATTTCCTATGCTGGCTAGGAGTGATGGAAGCTCAAGCCCAACATGATCCAACTACATGATGTGCATCCTTGTTCTAATTGGAAACCTCTGGGAAATCCATAGGGCAGTATGATGAATATATTCCCTTTCCACTGCAGCAACATGAGATCAAAAGAAGTCTTCATCAGGTGTAGCAACGACAATAATATTAGCAATGTTTGGACTCTTTGGATTGCTTCAAATATATTAACTTTGTTTGCATGTTTGATTTAGCATTATCTCCAAACCAGGTCCATCTGCATGCAGCACCTCACAAATATTGGCTATGGACAAGCTTTTGTTTTACCACACTGCTTGTTACCTGGCCTTCCAAGTATTATTTTGTTGCTTGCTTGGTAACTGGGGGTGGGTGGGAGAGAGGTCCTAAAATATGGAATTCACAACCACATGATATGGTGATGCCTACTGACTTCAAAGGCTTTGAACAAGATATTCACAGAAGTCAGCGCTTGCTAGATATACAGACTGTATTTTAACTCCACAACCAGAAGCAGCTGCATCTGAATACCAGATGCTGACAGTATTGGTAGGATATGATCCTATCCTTCAAATTTGGCTGAATGTACTAGAATGAAGCAGAAACATTCTTTGAAAGTTGATGTCTTCTGCAAAGATGTGTAGACAAAGATGCCATGTTTCTTGAGCATTCCAAAGCTCCTCTGCCTTCTGTCTTTCCTTAACCTTTTCATCTTTTTTTTTGGGGGGGGGGAGGGAAAAATTCAGTTGGAATTACTCTTTAAGCAAAAGTTCATGGACAACTGTTCTTTAAATGTTTTGTTTGAAACTGGCTTCTTCTCTGAAATGTGAACAGTGACAGACTAAGGAGTTTTTCAAGTTGTAATGACACTCCCATGCAGGGAACACTTATATCCATGTACAACATCTGCAAGAAGACAGGTCACTATGATGTTTGTACTGCACACAATTGGATTTCTCTGCATGGATTTGTGCTGGCACAGGCATCTTTGTGTAGTAGAGCAGGGTTCAAATCACCACTCAGCCATGAAACGCATTGGATGACCTTGGGCAAGTCACACCTCTCAGCCTCACAAAGAGGCAAAGGCAAACCCAGTCTGAACAACAATAATTTGGACTGGAAAGCTATAACTGAATATGTTTTCTTTCCGGGTGTGTATTGCATAGTCACAAAATAACATACACTGCGCCCTTGCTTTACGCGGGGGAACCATTCCAGACTCCCCCGCATAAAGCAATTTCCAAGTATGTTCAAGCCCATGTATGACGCGGGCGTACTGTACACATGTGCCAATAAAAATGATTATATGTATGTACATGCCATTATTATTTCTACAGGGAAAAAATAATACAATAATACAAAGGAAAACTTATGTAGAATTTTATCACATATGAAGTAGCCTTCAAAATGTTAAAAATAAGGCTGACGGGGTGGGGGGTAAATGAAAAGGGTCTTTTCTTTCTCATTCATATGTATTTTGACTATACAGGAAAAGCTGATTCAGATGAAAAACTGCTTATACCACATTTAAATCATGCTGGACCCAATCAGAAATGATAGTACGAGTTTGTCTAATTCACAAAGGACAATGGCTTTACCTTCTGTAGCATGGCATTGCCTTGGTGCGCATTGACATTATGCTGGCTGATTTCCCTTTTGTACTGATACTCATACACTTGATTTGTTATGTTGATGAGCAGAGTGGGCAAGCCAGCTTGGAGCTTCTCACAGTCATAGACAATCCCCTTTGAAAAGTCAGATGGTGCTGTAGCATACCGCAAAATTAATCCCATTATGAGACCTAAAAACAAAGAGAGAGAGGGGTGTCAATGAAAGCATTCAGCATAAGAGTTTAAAATTTAGTGATTTTAGTTAGTAGCAAGTGGAGAATAAGACATAGCACCACTCCCCCCCCCCATACTACCTTTTGTCCTTGCTTTAATCCAGCTTTCCCTAATGTAGTGTTCTCCAAATGGGTTGAACTATAGGTGCCATTTTCCTCAACTAGCATGTTTAATGACCACCATGCTAGTTAGAGACAGTTTTTACATCCTTACTCATTTAAAACATATTCATTTAGCTAAGGAAGAAGATTGGATCCAAAACGGCCTACTGCTCATGGTGTCTCTCATGGAGATACTCATATAATATCCTGCAAATTGAAGAGCTTCTGACAAAAGCAGTAGCATCTTGGGTTGCAGCCCTCCACTCTGGATCCAGCTCTTTGCACTTCTAACCTTCTTGTTGCACATGTTGCCCATTTCAGTGAGGAATGGTAGGTATCCTTAGATAGAAAAACTATATGAGATTGGTTCATAGAATCATAGAATCATAGAGTTGGAAGAGACCACTAGGGCCATCCAGTCCAACCCCCTGCCATGCAGGAAATCCAAATCAAAGCATCCCTGACAGATGGCCATCCAGCCTCTATTTAAAGACCTCCAAGGAAGGAGACTCTATCACCCTCCGAGGGAGTGCATTCCACTGTCGAACAGCCCTTACTGTCAGGAAGTTCCTCCTAATGTTCAGGTGGAATCTCTTTTCCTGTAGCTTGCATCCATTGTTCCGGGTCCTGTTTTCTGGAGCAGCAGAAAACAAGCTTGCTCCCTCTTCAACATGACATCCTTTCAAATATTTAAACAGGGCTATCATATCGCCTCTTAACCTTCTTTTCTCCAGGCTAAACATCCCCAGCTCCCTAAGTCGTTCCTCATAGGGCATGGTTTCCAGACCCTTCACCATTTTTGTTGCCCTCCTTTGGACACGCTCCAGTTTCTCAATGTCCTTTCTGAATTGTGGTGCCCAGAACAGGACACAATATTCTAGATGGGGCCTGACCAAAGCAGAATACAGTGGCACTATTACTTCTCTTGATCTAGACACTATACTTCTATTGATGCAGCCTAAAATAGCATTGGCCTTTTTAGCTGCCGCATCACACTGTTCACTCATGTTCAACTTGTAGTCTACTTGGACTCCTAGATCCTTTTCACACGTAGTTTCATTCAGCCAGGTGTCACCCATCCTATATCTGTGCATTTTATTTTTCTGCCCTAAGTGCAATACCTTACATTTCTCCGTGTTGAATTTCATTTTGTTAGCTTTGGCCCAGCTTTCTAGTCTATTCAGGTCATTTTGAATCTTGATCCTGTCCTCTGGGGTATTAGCTATTCCTCCTAATTTGGTGTCATCTGAAAATTTGATAAGTATGCTCCCAATTCTGTCATCCAGGTCATTGATAAAGATGTTGAATAGCACTGGGCCCAGGACAGAGTCCTGTGGGACCCCACTGGTCACTTCTCTCCAGGATGAAAAGGAGCCATTGTTGAGCACCCTTTGGGTTCGGCCGGTCAACCAATTACAGATCCATGTAACAGTTCCTTTGTCTAGCCCACATTTTACAAGCTTGTTTCCAAGAATGTCATGGGGAACCTTGTCAAAGGCCTTAGTGAAATCAAGATATACTATATCCACAGCATTCCCTTCATCTACCAAGCTGGTAATTTTATCAAAGAAAGAGATTAGGTTTGTCTGGCATGACTTGTTTCTCTGAAACCCATGTTGACTTTTTGTGATTATGGCATTGCCTTCTAGATGTTCACAGACTCTCTGTTTAATGATCTGCTCCAGAATCTTTCCTAGTACTGATGTCAGACTAACTGGACGATAATTGTTGGGATCCTCTTTTTTCCCCTTTTTGAAGATGGGGACAACGTTTGCCCTCCTCCAGTCTGCTGGGATTTCTCCTGTTTTCCAGGAGTTTTCAAAGATTGTTGCCAATGGCTCCGATATTACATTTGCCAGTTCTTTTAATACTCTTGGATGGAGTTCATCTGGTCCCGGAGACTTAAATTCATTTAGATTAATAAGGTGTTCCTCTACTATCTCTTTACTTATTCTGTGCTGAAATTCCCCTATTCTGTCCTCTGCTCCATTATCCTCAGGTTGAGCACCCTTTGCCTTTTCGGAGAAGACTGAGGCAAAGAAGGTGTTGAGTAATTCTGCCTTTTCTCTGTCTTCTGTTAGCATTTTGCCATCTTCTCCACGCAGTGGCCCTACCGTTTCCTTCTTCTTCCTTTTGCTGCGGACATATCCAAAAAAGCCCTTTTTATTGTTCTTAACCTCTCTAGCAAGCCTGAGTTCATTCTGCGCTTTAGCTTTTCTGACTTTACCCCTACACATGCCTGCTATTTCTTTGAATTCCTTTTTTGTGATTTCCCCCTTTTTCCATTTCTTATACATGTTCCCTTTCAAACTTAGCTCGGTTGAAAGTTCCTTAGTCATCCATCCTGGTTTCTTGAGACACCTCCCGTTTTTCTTTCTCACTGGAACTGTTTGAAATTGTGCCTTCAGTATCTCTCTTTTGAGAAACTCCCATCCGTCCTGAACTCCCTTCCCTTTTAGTATTTCTGACCACGGGATCACCCTCAATACTTCTCTAAGTTTACTGAAATCCGCTCTCCTAAAGTCTAGGATGCGTGTCTGACTCTGCCTGGCTTCTCCTTTCCACTGTATTACAAACTCCAGGAGAACATGGTCACTTCCACCTAAGGATCCCACTACTTGCACCCCATTAACCAAGTTATCCTTGTTGGTTAGGATCAGATTTAAAATAGCTGACCCCCTTGTTGCCTCTTCCACCTTTTGGACCATGAAATTGTCTTCCAGGCAAGTGAGGAATTTGTTAGGCCTTGAGGATTTTGCTGAGTTTGACTTCCAGCAAATATCAGGATAGTTGAAGTCACCCATCACTACTACATCTCTCTTTTCTGACTGTGTGGTCATCTGTTCTAGAAAGATATCATCCAGTTCCTCAGTCTGACTTGGGGGTCTGTAGTAGACTCCCACCATAACATCCTTGTTGTTTCCCTCCCCTTTAATTTTTACCCAGATGCTCTCCACCTGGCTTCCATGATTGATGTCCTGGATCTCTTCACTGGTGTAAATATCTCTGACATATAGTGCTATTCCTCCTCCTTTCCTGTTTGGCCTATTTCTCTTAATAAGGTTATACCCCTCTATTTCCACATTCCAATCATGAGACTCATCCCACCAGGTTTCAGTGATGCCTATTATATCAAATTTGCTTTGTTGTACTAGGAGTTCAAGTTCATCTTGCTTATTTCCCTTGCTCTGTGCATTAGTGTAGAGACATCGCAGACCACGAGTCCCATTTACTTGCTGCTTGTGCAAGTTTTTTTGCCTCCCACTGTTGGGTCCTTGCACTTTTTTTCTTGTTTCCTCTATGTCTGTTTGACTATTTTCTCCAGCCCTTTCACCTTCCTTTATATTCTCCCTTCCCGACGGAACTCAGTTTAAAGCCCTCCTGATCAAGTTCTTGAGACTGTTGGCAAAAACATTTCTTCCAACTGGCGTGAGATGCAACCCGTCTGTTGCAAGAAGTCCCTCCTCATGGAACCGCAGCCCATGATTGAAGAATCCAAATCCTTCTCGGCGAAGCCAGTTGTTCACATCTGCTATTTTCCTCTCCCTTCATGGACCTTGCCCTTCAACTGGCAGAAGAGACGAGATGACAACCTGTACATCCATTCCTTTCAGCTTCCTACCAAGCGCCTCGTAATCCCTTTTGATGTTCTGAAGGCTGTGTCTTGCAGTATCATTAGTTCCCACGTGGACCAAAAGGAAGGGGTATTTGTCAGTAGGCTTGACCAGTCTTGTCAGCCTCTCTGTCACATCCCGGATCTTTGCACCTGGAAGACAACACACCTCTCGAGACATCTTGTCAGGCCTACAAATCACTGCTTCTGTACCCCTCAGCAAGGAGTCCCCCACTACGACCACACGCCTCTTCCGAGGCTTAGCAGCGACTGTTCCCTCGGCTGGGACTCTCAGGCTCCCCTGCTCTGTCCCTGAAGTCTGTCCATGCTGCTCTTCTTCATCCTCCTTGATAAGGGAAAGAGCTTCGAATCGATTCTCTAGCTGCAAGCTCCCCGAACAATTCCTTCTTGGCTTACTTCTCTTTGTGACATTCCTCCAGCTGTCTGCCTCCTGTGTTTGGCAAGTGACCTCTTCCACCCTAGCATCTTCCTCTGCGTGGTACTCATCCAAGATGGTTAGTTCTATTGTGTCCAGGAAATCCTCTTGTTCCCTAATATGCTGAAGTGTAGCTACTCTGGACTCCAGCTGCTGCACTTTCTCCTCCAAGAGTGCTACCAACTTGCACTTGGTGCATGTGAAGTTCTCGACTTCTGTAGGCAAGAAGAGAAACATCCCACAAGAGATGCAGGTGACTGCAGCAGATCCCTCGCTGTCCATACTGCAAAGTCTTTAGTAATGAATATAACAGTCAATCTAGTGGGAATACATTAAACAGCAACTTATAACAGCATGCTCCAAAGCAGTGCAGAATTTACTACAATGCCATGCCACATACGTACATTTTTAAAATCTGGATTATGTGTCCCCTACATTTTTTTCAAAAGCAGTAAAGTCTTATGCCAACAAAAGCTGCGGTAGTTAGTTTAAAAAATCTGAATGCTGTGACCCCACTAGCTGACCTTGAACAAGTAACACTCTCTCAGCCTCAGAGAAAAGCAATGTTAAGCCTCTTTTGAATAAATTTTGCCAAGAAAACACTAGATTAGGGTAATTACAGGCCATAGGTGACATAAAGGCTCATAATAACAGCAACTATAACAATGATGATGATGCAGCAAAATACAAAATCAACAAAACAGTGATACGTACTTTTATAGGGCCAACTTTAAAAAACTCACAAAATACATGATATAAGCTTTTAAAGCTTCACTGGCTTCTTCATCAGACAAAAGTTTTTAAAAGTGTACAGAACAAATGACATTGTTTGAGTTACAGACTAACATTTTGTCTTAAGAAGTTCTTCTATTGCCAGTTAGGATGGTTGAAAGGGATATCAATGCAGGCAGAGACCACTGCGAGCAAAGTGAGGACTGAGAAACAATGAGCAGAATGACAGTGATTGTGGAATCTCACTTTGAATCCTGCCTATGATGAATATGAAGAAGTACACACACATAAGCCTCTGTGTATTTCTGTCCATACTTCTGAGTTTTTTCCCTCATTTTCCTGATGAGAGAAGAAATTTATGGCTTATAGTTGAGGGAGCTGGCAGATAAAAGCAAGAGTTCAGCAGGGGTGAATCCACCACCAAAAGCCAGATCTCCCCTTTGATACTTTTTATTTTTCTATGTACATGTTTGCACATAGAGATATGGCTCAACACAGCTATGTGCATTATTCATTTGTTTGTTTTTGTTGAACTCTCCTTGGGGGCATGGTTACAAGGACTGTCATGAGAAACACCAGAATTTTAGATGTTATTCCTGGGGCCCATTCCCACTTACCGGAAAATCCATTTCCTGAACTGACTCCTGAAACCGGTTCTGAAAAAACATAGTTCCCACTATGTTTGGGTCAGTTTCAGGAATCGGTTCAGGAATCAGCAAGTGGCGGGGAACAGCTTGTTGGCTCATCCTGTCACTGGCCTCTCCTGGCCCCCAAATCCCCAATCCAGCCTCCTTACCAGCTTATTTGGCCACTGACCAGCTTCCCTGTGCCTTTTTTAAAAATTTCCCATGGCTGGGGAGGTCGGAAGAAGGTCGCAGAGAAGCTGGGGGGAAGCTGGGAAGGAGGTTGCAAGGCTTCCGGCTAATCTGAGACCTGCTCCGGCTTCCCTGACTGTGGGAAATTTTAAAATAGATGAGCCAGTCAGCGTCCAAAGAAGCCGGTAAGGAGGCTGGCCTGGGGATTTGGGGGCCAGGAGAGGCCAGTGACAGGCTGGGCTGCCAATGGGAACCAGGGAAGATTCAAATCTGATTAAAATCCGCCTTGTTCCCACATGGGCTGAATCCATTTATTTGAAAATAAATGGATTCAGCCCAAAAAACACTGCAAAAATCCAGTGTCTTTTTGACGCAGGTTAAATGGGCAAAAAAGGGGGCAGAAAGCATGCCCCCCCTTTCTGAATAGATTTCTAAAATTGGATTCAGTGGGAACCATGCTCCTTTAAACTAGATCCAGTTCCCAATTTAAATGTAGTGGGAACAAGGCCCTGTACAGTTTTACTATTTTTCTATTTTGCAAGAGCATAATTTTTAGATGGTTTGATGTTCTTAGGAGCTACTCTGCAAACATGGTGGGATGTGGGGATGACAGCAGAGATGGCTCTTGTTTTGTACTATATGTTCTTTGTTGTTGTTACGTGCCTTCAGATTTCAGAGTTATGGTGGACCTATTATAGGGTTTTCTTGGTAGAATTTATTCTGAAGATGTTTGTCATTGCCTTCCTTGCCCCAGATCACCCAGCAAGGTTTCCATGGCTGAACAGAGATTTGGTATCCCACAGTTCCAGCTCAATATTAAAACCACTAGATTATGCTCACTCTCATATCTATAATCTATAATTATTTTTGTTGGAACAGAGTTCATCAGCTGACCTCAATTGCCTCTAGGATTGTATTTATGCAAATCATATGTTAAATTCTAGTATTTGGATTGCAAAGGTTTCTACCCAAGTAGGAGTTGGAAGCCAATGATTCCCAGATGTGTCGCTCCATCTTGACTTTGACCAAGTGCAAGCATTCCACTTCCAGATGAAGGACTGAACTCTTTTCTCATGCTTGGTTTGTGGTTGATCAGTTACAGACTTGGACTTCGAAAAGACTACATCTCTTCCTTCCTGTTTCAAAGTTTCAAGCACGCTTGAACCTTCCAGTTATTATCATCTGTAGTAAGAATGTGATTATGAATCTGTATGGAGGTATCTTAGCTTACAATCCACACATTTATTTCCATCCATGGAACAGGGGTATTTATTTTGGTCTGTGTCATATGTTAAGAAAATCTCCATCATTATAATAGGCCAAAGAGAGGTATAGGGGGCCCACAACAGCTTAGACTCACTGCATCACACACAGATTGCTTCATGTTCTCGCACTAATATCCTCTCAACTGAAGCTAGGTTGATCAGTTTATTCCTTCCATTATAGGATTGCTCTTTAATTATTATGAAGTGGAGAGTTTGGATTATAGAAGGTTAAGAGGGTTAGAAGCAGTATTCAGTCATTTGCTTGCTTGTGTTTAGGGCTCAACTGGAGGCATGGATATTGGTGTGAATGTCCAAAACATGGGCACATGCCCAGCAGGTTCCCACATATTCATCAGTTTCACTGAATGTAGTTATAGAGCTCCAATGAGAAGGATTCCACTATCTCTGTAACTGCAATCAACTGAATGGTTACAGAGCCCTGTACAGAGACCTTCATCCCTAGAAAAGACTTAAGGTGCCAGACAGATGGGTTTATATGAGCTTTAACATCTTTGGCTCTAGATTAGCCCTATGTATGAATGGGTAAATTGGAATGGTAGCTCAAAGTCAGTGGCTTAATAGTCAGTGGCTGAATTATTCAAGCACAAGTCTGCATCTTTTGGGGACTGTTCTTCTTTTAAAGTGTGCAGAGAAGTGTGTGTTTTCATATTCATGAAAGTCTGTATACATTGTTCTCCAGTGTACTCACGTCTTCCAGACAAATTTACCTAATGTACATTTTTCTATACACAGTTGTTTGCTTGGTTTTCACTTTAAGAATTGCATCAGAAAATTTGAAGTAGTATGACAATAGCTAGAAGGTTGGTTGGATTCATGTTCATGTATTATTCTGGAAATGCAAATTATTTAAATTCAATTTAAATACAGTCCAGCCAAATTTCTGCCCCTATATGTGTGAGATACCCACAGTGCCACAGTGTTCTGAATGGGAATACATGCCATACCTCCTTCACCCTACTATCTCAGCTAATTAAAATACCATCATGTTCATTGTTTTTGTATGCAGGGTGTATTCAAAATTCTGGTTTTGACTTATAAAGCCCTATATGGTTGGGTACCGGTTATTTGAAGGAATGTATGTCCCTTTATGAGCCCATTGGAGCACTTAGATTGTCTGGAGAGGACATTCTCTCTGTCCTCTCAGGCTCATTTAGTGGGAACAATAGAGTGGGCCTTCTTGGTGGCTGCTCCTAGCCTTTGAAACTTCATTCCTAGAGAGACCACGGTGGCCTCATTCTGGCTCTCCTATTGGTGCCAGATAAACATTTTTGTGCCTCAGGATTTTTCAAAGTGATGAGGTCTGGGTTTGTGTGTGTGTGTGTGTGTGTGTGTGTGTGTGTGTGTGTATTAATAGATGCTAATATTTTACCTTGTAATGTTTTTAACTTTTTAAAATCATTTAATAATTTTTAAACTTTATAGTTAAAATTGGTATCCACTGGGGTTTAGTTCCAGGAACCCCCATGGATAACAAAATCCACAGATGTTCAAGTCCCATTAAATACAATGAAGAGTAAAATGGGCCCCTTACTGTATATAAAATGGCAACATCAAGGTTTGCTTTTTGGAATTTATATCTGTTTTTGAATATTTTCAAGCAGTGGATGCTCAAATCTGTGCATAAACAATCTGTGGATAAAGAGGGCTGGTTGTACTTTTAAATGATTTTGTACTGTTTTTAATTTGTACTGTTTTCAATCTTTTCCTAGCCACTTTGAGTTCCTATATTGGAAGAAAGGTGAGATATTATTAAATAAAATAATAAAACAATTATAATAAAGGATGTGGATAAGGGCCTCCATGTGGTGCTACAACTTCCACCAACCCTAGTGAGCAAACCCACAGATGAAGGATGATGGAAACTAACAGCATTGGGTCAGGAGGGGTTGTCAAACATTTGTCATATGTGGTTAAATGTCCTAATTTTATCATATAAACTATCATTTACTAGCCTATACTAATCTACCATGTAAGTAAATTCAAATCACAACATTCAGATTGAGCATGCTGATTTTCAGAAGTGAGAGGCGATCAAGCTGATGGTTTGGATTGAAATACATTCTATAAATATATTTATGAGCTTCTTAGGATCAGTTGCAGAAACAACTTATGATATTGCTAAAGTGCAGGGAGATTGATGTTTATAAAAACTCTCTAGTGCAAAAAGAAAAGTAATGCCATTAATGGTCATTGATAATGGTGAAATGACCCAACAGACTTCATGAATATTTCAGATAGCTTCAAAAATATGAATGTAGATATAACTGCATTGTGATTGTAGAGGTCTTACAACAAAAATTAAAATTCATATAGCCAAATATATCCAAGTCATTTCATGGCATTGCAAATTAAACAAGTCCATTAAGTTAATAAAGGACTCTTCCAGATGATGCAGAGGGAAACAGCGGTATTTTTTTTCTGTAGCTCTCAAGACTTTTTAAAATATGCAAACACCACTTCTGTTGTTCCAGATTTGTTTTTGGGAAATTGCCAGTACTAGCTGCAACAATTTATTCCCACCCCTGAGTGGATTTCTTTTTAATTCTGAGACATCTTAGAACAATATATTTCCTTCTCTTCTTTGTCTTTTATTTTATTTTTTTTAAAAAAATATAATACTGTAAACTAACATTAAAATGGCACTATTACAATGTAACTCTATAAAAAAAACCACACACTCACATCCACTCTCATGAAAGACTAGCAAAGCATTAGCCTTACTCTGCCATTATATTAAGCTACCAGTAAATTACATCATTCAGTACAGTGGTGCCTCGGGTTACGAAAATAATTCGTTCCGCGGCCGCTTTCGTAACCCGAAAAGCCTTCGTAAGCCGAAAACCCATAGGCGCTAATGGGGAAAAAAGCCGCGGCTCTGCCGCGGCTCCATTTAAAATAGCACCGGAGTTTTTTCGTAACCCGAAAAAACTTTCGTAACCCGAAACAATAAATCCCTATGGGATTTTTTCGTATCCTGAAAAATTCGTAACCTGGGTATTTCGTATCCCGAGGTACCACTGTACATTTCTCAGTGGTACAAAATTTCTCAGGATTCTCTGTTCATTCTGTTCAGATTCACCTATTTGAAACTGCTGCATGCTGAGATTTTAACTGCTTCCTCTTTTTTCTGTCTGAACTCATTTCATTGCTTCAGTCGGGAAATGAACTGTTTGGGTCATGTCTCCTATAGGATCGAAAATGCTATTCTTGAACTAGGTTTCAGTACTAGTTTGTTAGACAGTTTTACAGATATCATAACCACAATGACAGATTTTGGCTTATATTGGCTTTTCACCAGTATTATTTTTTCTTCGATTCTACATATGCATGTTTGGTCATTAGCTCTCTTTATGCTCAGGCATCTCCTCCATCCCACATCTTCACACACTCCACACAAAGGTTAAAAGTTCTGTTCAGCTGAACAATGGAAGAGTTCCCAGGCTGTATCTACACTGCAGAAATAATCCCTCAGATCCAGACCACAGCCAAGGCTTGTAAATTCTTTTTGTATAATATTACCAAAATCTGACCATATCTCTCCGCCTCTACTGCCAAGATCCTGGTCCATGCCCTAGTGATCTCACGACTTGATTACTGTAATGTCCTCCTGGCTGGGCTTCCTCTTTCTCACCTCCATCCTTTAATCTCTGTCCAACATTCAGCTGCACGCATTATCACTTCCACCCACCGCTCTGACCACATCTCTCCTTTGCTGGCATCCCTTCACTGGCTCCCTCTCCCTTTCCGCATTCAGTATAAACTCCTGCTGTCGACATTTAAAGCCCTCCATGGACTGGCCCCTCCTTACTTATCAGACCTTCTTTCTCCTCACCTTCCCACTCGGGCCCTCCGTTCTGGTAGTCAAGGGTTCCTGTCTCAGCCCAGGATTTCCTCTGCCCCATCCCGGATTCACCCCTTTTCACTTGCTGCCCCTCACTCCTGGAACCTTCTTCCCCCACAAGCAAGAGCCATCACTTCTTTAACTAGCTTCAAAATGGAGTTGAAAACCATCCTGTTCAGAGATGCCTTCCCAGGCATTGCATAATTGTCGCTTACTATCTGATGTTCTTTTGTTGCCTGTTTATCAAACCATTTCCTGTATTGCTATGTATTGTATATGTATTATCCTACTTGAGAGTATGTATTTTCCCTGGATGAAGATTAACCTTCCATTTTGAAGCCAAGCCCTCCCTTCAGTCCATCTGCCTTGGTCCAGGCCTTGGAGGTAGAGAGAGGAACTGCTGGACCTCTTACCCTTTCCCGCCACCACTCCCTTCTCCTTCTGTGCCATGTCTTTTTAGATTGTAAGCCCGAGGGCAGGGAACCGTCTAACTAAAAAGATTGCATGTACAGTGCTGTGTAAATTTACAGCGCTTCATAAATAAAGGTTAATAATAATAATAATAATAATAATAACAATAATCCAGTTTGACATCACTTTAACTGTCATGTTTAACTGTCATAGCTGAATGCTATGCAATTCTGGGAATTCTGTAGTTTGTTGTGACACCAGAGTTCCCTGACAGAGAAGGCTAAAGGTCTCACCAAAACTATAATTCACTGAATTCCATAGCATTCAGCCATGAGAGTGGTGTCAAACTGGATTATTCCTGCAGTGCAGATGGAGCTCCAGTCACATGAAACCTCATGTCTCTTTAACCTTGGCATTTAATATTTCAGTGTCAGAAATGTAGGGTCAGTGTGAATATATGTGAATGCTGAGGCAGAACCAGGACACATATAGCCCCTACTATTATGCCTTCACATTTTTAAAAATGGCATCTATCTAGCCACATGTGTGTATCACCTGTCAGCTCATGGTGACACCACAAATATAGGGGTTTCTTAAGCAAGGAATAGACAGGAGTAGTTTGCCATTGCCTTCCTCTGGCATATAGACTCCAATGCTTGGTATTCCTTGGTGATCTCCCATGCAACTAGTAACCTGGCCTGATCCTGCTGAGTTTCCAAGACCAGATGGGATCTGGTGCCATCAGGGTATTTAGACCTACCAATCTAGCCAGACTTCTCACTTTGTTCTCTGCTCAAACCAATAACTTTGATGGTTTAAAATGGATTGTCTGATTATCCCACTGATCCTGTGTCAGCATATAGTTTGCTATAGCAATCTATTCTTGCTTTGCTCAACTACTTTTTCCTTTTTTAAAAAATCTGATTTGCATGTTTGTTCATTTATATATGTATTTATACAGTACCAGTAGTGACAGGAGAATAAATGATGATGATTGCCTTGTCTTGCCTACCCAGGAGCAAAGTTGATGTTATAGTCAAGTCACTATTTTTAAAGATTGGCAGACTTTTAACACATCCTCACAGAGTTCAGTATTCTCAATACTTGAATGTTGATGCCTTAACTGCAGAGTACCTCTACAGTCCTTAACTGCAGAGTACCTCTACAGTGCAACTGTAATGTGTAGCCTGCAAACTACTGGCTTCTATTTAAATGGGAATATCACGTCCTGTGGACCAGGAACACAATTTTGCTGTTTACTCCTTCCAGAAATGACATGATTGCAAGTAAAAATGCAAAAGAAAAAGTAAACCTACATCACGCTGTGATACAGAGTATGTGGTTTCCTAGCTGTGGGGTTTGCCTACGTTCCTTTTGACACATAGCTTACTTATGAAACTCAGGAAATCCACAGTTATTTAAAAAGATAAAATGGGGTAAAACTCTGCTGTCAGCCATTGTACTGTCTCATTTTTTACAGCCTGTCTTTAATTTTTTAAAAAGTTCCCTGCAAAAACAATACAAATGATCAGCTTGCTTGCATCAGACTATGAGGCTCAGCTTGGGAGGATTCTCTCTGGCTCTAATAAAGTCTCAGTGTGTTGCCATCTGGCATATTGGTAGATAGATTTCACCATCATCCCAAGTAATATAATCTCTTTAAACCAGGCCAGTACTCTCAAAAACAAACCACTGTTTCAAAGATCTAATGTGCTCCATGCAGCCCATTATGTTGGCAGTCTGCTCATGATATTTACTTTTTTGACATGTTATCCTCTAGCTATTTTATAAGGAGGCCAGGAAGAACGGGAGGGGAGGTGGATGAGCTGCATTTGTTTTTGTTTCATTGCACCATTCAATGAGCTTGTGACTTTTAAATTAATGCATTTCCCTTGTTCAGGGTTTTGTCAACACTTGAGCTCAAGTGTCTAATTATACACATCATGCAACAAGTTTAAAATGCCAAGGTACAGCTTTTGTTGAAACACTCACCGTAAACCATGGCGCCTCCAGTTTCATGCAAAAAGCGAAATCGATGATTTTTAAACAGCCAAATGGTAAGTATTGTAAGGATGAGTAAAAAGTTGAAAACCAACAGCTCCACCGCACCCTGATGATAAAACTGGTCCTCATCTTTCATCGATCCCAGTTTCCTTGACTTCTCCATTTCATCTCTATTTATTTGCACTGCTTTATGAACAGCTCATAGAATTAGTTGAAAAATGACAGACTAAAGAAAACTCCACAGGTTAAAGCCTGAATGTCTGCTTTGGTAAAAGAAAGTCTAGACAGCACTGAAATTCACAACAAACACATCTGCTTTATTTGCAGCCTCTCGGCACACTGCCACAGCTCCGAATTCAGCTGGATTCTGGTTACAACTTCCTGTTTGCCTCTTAAAGCTGTCCTGTCTCTTTTTTTATCTTAAAGTTTCATCACTGTGATGTCTTTTATTTCAGTGGAAGAATCAAATCGTATTTCTTTCTGCAAAGAGAATTATAATTTTCTTTGAAGTCTTACAGTGTATTTTTACATAAAAATAGTTGCCACTCTTAAGTTTAAAAGATTTGTTAAAAATATAAGCAACCCAAAGAATTTAATGCTAGCCTAAAATCAAAAGGAAGGAAAGAAAAAAATGAAAAGAAAAGAAAGATCAGCCCTTATATTTCAGTTTTGAGATAAGTTTGTAGATAGATAACTAAAGGAGTGATCACAATGAAATGTTTGCCTGGAGGATCATGTTACTGTCTTGGGAAACTTATGGAACTTTCAACTCAATTCAAGGAATTTGAGCTCTCAACTCAACTCGAGGAAAGTCCCCTTGGAAGGAAAAAAATGCTTCTTTACCTCTATTAGCCTTCTATAGTTTTCTTTACCTTTGATGACCATATGCCCTACTAAAGAACAGCCGTATATAGTACAGTACCTCTCTCTGCAGCGCTATCCAATTATTGAACCATCAGCTAAGAGGGAATTTGCTCTGCTGGTGGCAGGAGAATTAGGCCCAAGAATACTTCTTGTAGTCCCAACACTTTTAAAGTCAGAATGGTTAAATTTAGCACATTGTCACACTGAAATATTATTTTCCACACAGAAATGCTGTTTTCTGTACAAAACAACCATGTGTGAATATTGTGTAGAATAAATCCTGAAGTGCAAAGATTGTCATCAATTCAGGGTTATTCTCATCAGGGTTTCTCAACACTTCAAAAACATGTTTTTTAATCTTTTAAAAAAGTATTTTAGCGTATTTTTTCAATCCCTAATAGAGGCAGATACAGCTACATTTTGTCCATTGCTAAGATTTTTCTGACAATGTCTTTGTGTTCTGTGTTTTTGGACTGGATTTTATCAGTTTCTTATTGTTTATTGCCTTCACACATAATTTTGATTTAAATATGGCATATTCTTTATACAGAAAATAAGGTGTCATGTTGGATCCCTCAGAAAAAAGAGAAATCTAACTATGTTTATGATTAGTGGGCTGTTACAGAGGTTTTGACCATGATTTTACAATGAATCCCATTTTGCTGCCTTGAATCTTATTTTGGGAGAAAGACCAGAAAGGCTGAAATAAATAAAATGTTAGCTGTGTTAACTGCACCCATGACCAAGAAATAACCTCCCAGGAGGGTGTGTGGGAAAACAAAATGCTTTTGAATTCTTAAAGCAATGCCTGTGCTTTCAACTGGTTCTGGAGGCACCCAGTTTTCAATTATATATTGAAGGTCTGGTTGATTTTAAATTTCAGCAAGAGAAGGAACATTTTCCTTCTCTCCTTTGTCTCAAGCCCTATGATTTTCAGGCAGTTATACTGCAAACAGATGCCTGTAACTAGGGTTTAGGCACTATTTTATTTGAAAAGGGGTCTGTTGGAGAACATCTGATTATGTACCTCAGTCATAAATTATCCTCGAAAGAACAGCTATATGCAGCCATTGAAAAGGAAGTGCTGGTAGTTAAGTGTGCCATTCATACATTAAGATATTACTAATGCAGGCCACTTTTTTACACTCACAAATCATTTCCCATTTAGGGTGGTAGAGGCAATGAAGAATAAGCCAGGTGCTGATGAATAGTGCTGACAGATATCAGTACTGAGTGCCGTAAGTCCCCAGCAAGGGGACAAGGTCTGGGATCTTTCTGAAGATGGGGAGAGGAGCCCTGAAACCTCTTTCTTTCCACCTTGCAAGAATCAGAGCTTTTTTTCTCTAGGGCACAACTGAGGGGACTTTCTTCTATCGGGGCAGAGCTATAGGGCAAGGCTAGAGACTCTGGTGTAAGAGAAACAGGAGTAGGAAGTGCTAGACAAGTTAGGAGAGGCTGCACCCTACATATACACAACTATTTTTATTAGGCTCCTTATCTACTTAGCTACTGTGCCGACATGGAAAAGATTTAAGTTATGTAACATTCTCCATAGCCTCTTATTCACAAGAAACCCATGAAGTTATGGTTAATTTCCAGTACTCATGTCAGGTAAACTTTTTGGAATTGGCAGGCATTTCAGCCATCCTAGGGGGAGCAGGAGCCCTGCTGCATGGAATCGCTCCAGGTTATTGTTTTTGAAAAAGCAATGAGCCATGCACAGAGTTTATTCATTTGCTGAAAATGATCTTGACCTCTTCTAAGACCTGTTATAAAAACCTTGTCATTTGTAACTTATAGTTTTCTCAGTAACAAAGGTATAACTAGATTACATTATGACTGTAATATTTAGAAGGGTTTATACTGTTTTTACAATTAATTATACCTTTTCTCATTGCTTTTATAATTGCAGGGCTGTGGGCTCAATGAAAAGTATACTGGCACATCCCACTCCTCTTCCTACTACTACTCTGTCATCAGTGTTGAGATGGATGGAAGGAGTGTTTACAACTGACATTGAGGTTGCTTTTGCTAAAGGCCCTTCTTTTGATCCCCCCATTCTTAGAAGCAATTGTAGTAACAATGCAAGAGAAACCTACTTGGTGAGTATTTAAAAATTCTGGAACCCCCCTCCAAAGAGAGGGCAATAATTTGCCAAGCTCTATAACTTTCAAATGTTACTATAAATTCAAATAAAATCCTAAATAAACAGTGTCAAGGGGGCGCCACATGAATCCCAATCCCCCTGTTACCATATTTGATTTTTTCCTCATGTAGAGAGCAGCTTTCTGAGGAGTTATCATGCTGGCTAAGGGATTCTTCGAGTTGTAGCCGAAAGTGTAACTTTCTTTAGCTCTGCTTACTACCAGCACTTCATACTAGCAAAGCCTAGGCTGGATGGCCATCTGTTGGGGATGCTTTGATTCTGTGCTCTTGCATAGCAGGGGGTTGGATTTGATGGCCCTTGGTGTCTCTTCCAATGCTATGATTCTTAGTGGAAAAATTTCAGCTTGTCTAGCCTGTGTTAAAAGTTTGTGTTACAAGCACAAGTGTGGCCCATATATAGGTCCAAGTCCCACCTTTGGGTCCCTGAAACTGCCTGGCAGTCCCCATATACTCCCCAGTTAGCTTTTCAAACAAATAATCTCCTGAGGGGCAACTATTTTACCAAAAGTTAGGCCAAAATGTCCACAAATGTGGCAGCTTATATCTCCTAGCCACCCAACCCCCCAAACTAAAGATAACATAATTAGATAAAATAGATTGCAGAAGTAACACTTCTAATGTCCTCTGAATACTATGGTGCAGTTTGTGGGAAGGTGAGTGGTAGGGATGAAAACTGTTTCCACTCTTTCCTACCCAGTTGCCCGTCCCTACTCTAAAAGGAAGGCATTCTACATCCCAGCTGCCAAATAAAAGAAGGTCCTAAATTGTTTTGTGCAATTTGATAGGAACAGTTTAGAATCCAGTGCTGAAACTGATGAGACAATGCTAGACCATCACTGTGACACAGCAAATATTCATAATGTTCCATAACATTGATTCACAGGGCACTTCCAGGGCACTTAAAATGCTCTGGATTGCTCTGGATTTGTTTGGGCTTCTCAGAAGTGCACAAACATTACCATCCCAAGCTAGTCATGCTTTTAAAGAAATCTATGCAGAGATTTTGGTGTGTTTTGGTAGATTTTTCATACTATATATGTTTTAATGTATTTCTCTGTTTAACTAAATCATGTTTGAATGTCTTCTACACCTCTATGCATGCTAGGCATGCACATTTTAAAAAGTATGTGCATGGTTTTGTACACATTTTTGGATTTATAGCTCTTCAAAAAAAAGTGCTTCCTCATGATTGCAGTCTTAAAAGGTATAATATAGATATTTTCATAGGAAAAGACACATCTAAGCAATTTCTTTTCCATCCCATTTATTTGGACATGAGTTTGAGCAGTGTAGTTATATTTCAAAAGAATAGAAATGTGCAGGCAGTTCTTCCCTCACTATAATACTCCAACCCCCACAGAAATGAGCATAGAAAAAATTACTTTTGGATTGCATCTATAGAATCCATCAACCAACAGAGCCATTGCAATGCAGCAAAAGCTCCAGGGTGTAGGAAGAACACTAGTACAGAGGGAAACAGGGGCTGTGAAATGTTATTTCTTCTTCACAATCTTTGCACAAAGATCTCTCCACAACTGAATATCTGTTTGATCTGAAAAGTGTGAATATGAACCTTTTCAGTGCCAGTGCATCAACTATGTTTTCTAAGGGAGAAAAGGTTTAGTTGATGAGGAACTACCAGAAAGTGGAGTACAGAAAGGGTCACCACCTCACCAGAGAAAAGGAAAGCTAAGAAAAGAACTTCTTCTTGGGAACTTGAGGCTGTTCCATTTAACCCCCCCCCCCATACACACACACACAATTATAGCTCCAAAATAATGCCAGTCTGACAAAACCAATATGATTCTAGCTGTATCAATAGGAGTATAATGTCTAGATAGATAGAGTGTCAAGATAGAGGGAAGTAATAGTACCACTCTATCCTGCTTTAGTCAGATGTAATATGGAATAGTGTGTATAGTTGTGGGCACCAAAGGGTAGTTACCTTGGACTGACCACCTGTCATATGTTATTGACACATACTTTATTGTTTCTTAGTTCTTCAATCAAGTTGTATGCACCAATTAGTTTCCAGGCACAGTACAAGGTGTTGGTAATCACCTTTAAAGCCCTATATGGCTTAGGTCCAGCTTACTTAAAGGAATGTCTCCTTCCATACAATCCACCTCATACACTCAGGTCATCTGTGACAAATTTACTACAGACCAAGAAGACCAGACTTGCTGTGGTTACCCAGAGGGCCTTCTCATCAGCCACTCCTAAACTTTGGAATGACCTACCAGAGGATATCCATCACATAACATCTCTTGAGGACTTTAAAAAAGCCATCAAGATGGATCTCTTCCAGCGGGCATTCCCAGACTAACACATGGACCCTCTCCACTGTCCCACAACTATGCCTTCTTTGACTTTCCCTTAAACCGTCTCATTGCAATAGAGATTAAATTTTATTGTAATTTTTATTGCAATTTTAATAACTGATTTTTATGCTGTTGTATTTTAAATCATGGATTAGGGATTGTGTTATTATTTTACTGTGTTTTATTTTGATTATAACCTGCCCTGATCCTCCGGGGATAGGCGGGCTATAAATAAATAAATAAATATTATTATTATTATCTACAATACATGTTATTAAGATGTGCTTGATTGTTCTTATTCATTAGTGTTTTACAGTTAATATTATATTAGCAGGATTGAACACAGAAGGAGAAGGAGGGAATGTAGGAGGAAGGAATATCAACAATACAGACGATACAATATAACTAACAGAAAACATCACAAGCTGAGAGCAACTATTAAGGAAGATCAAGGAAGAAAGTGCAAAGGCAGGTTTATTTTTGAACATAAAGAAAACGAAGATAATGGCCTCAGAAAATTTACACAAATTCAACCTAGACAATGAGGAAATAGAAATACTAAAAGAGTTCTCATACCTAGAATCAAACATTGATAGGAGTGGGGACTGCAATCAAGAAATCATAAGAAGACTAAAAATGAGGAGGGCAGCTATGAAAGAACTAGAAAACATCCTAAAATG
>NC_056524.1:236629787-236714246 GCF_019175285.1 Sceloporus undulatus
TAATAATAATAATAATAATAATAATAATAATAATAATAATAATAATAATAGGATTTATTTATATGCCGCTCGATCACTGGGAATCCGGGTGGCTTACAATAGACAGGATAATAGACTGTTCCCTGCCCTCAGGCTTACAATCTAAGATATACAATGGAGCACAATCGTACAAACCACTGTATTCCCTATTACCATGTATGGATGTGAGAGCAGGACAGTTAGGAAAGCGGATAGGAAAAAAAATAAATTCATTTAAAATGTAGTACTGGAGAAGATCACTGAGGATACTATGGACAGCCAAGAAATCAAACAAATGAGTGCTAGAACAGATCAAACCAGGTATCTCTCTGGAATCCAAGATGACTAGACTAAGGCCATCATACTTTGGCCACATCATGAGAAGACATGCCTCGTTGGAAAAAACAATAATGCTGGGAAAGATGGAGGGAAGCAGAAAAAGAGGAAGGCCACATGCTAGATGGATGGACTCTATAAAAGAGGTCACGAGTATGAATTTGCAGGAACTGAGCAGAACAGTGGAGGACAGGGAATCTTGGAGATGTCTCATGATAAACTTGAGGGTGGATAAAAACAACAACAAAATATTTTTGTTAATACAGTATTTCTTTCATTTTCTTGTTCTTTTTTTTTTTTTTACATCTGCAGCTTGGTGCTTTTGGGCACTCTTGTGTATTTAACAGTTGGTACTGCAGCCCTCTTCTTTCTGTTTCTTATATGAGTGACAGACCTGCCACCTGGGCCCTGCTCTGGCTTTCTACACCTTCTGCTCTTGCTCTGAGCTTGCTGGGAGACACAGGAAAATATTTCCCACAGGGTCCTGCTATTGTCACTAGGTGCCACACTTTCCCACACAATACAATTCTGAGAATTTCCAACCCCACCAATGATACATGACATATGTTCCCTCATCCTAATGCCTGGAAGAGGCTTGTTTGGGCTGATTTTTATATTATGTATGGCTTTATTTTAATGCCCAAGGCCAGTCCAGGAAAATTCTGTTTAATGCAATGAAACATAACAACAACAATAATAAAAACACCCTCATCCAATCATTCAATGTTAATGGATTATTTCCCCCCAAAACTGATCTTCTAACCTCTGCATTTGATGATCATGCTGTGAGAAATGTGGAATTGCAATACTTGGAGTGAGTGAGCTAAAGTGGACAGGAATGGGACATTTTCAGTCAGATAATTACATAGCGTTTTACTCAAGAAATGAAAATCAAACATGAAATTGGAGTAACAATGAGGAGAGAAGTAGCAAAAGCTATCAAAGGATATAATTCAACATCTGACCAAGTAATAATAATAAGACTTCAGGGAAAACCCATCAATATAACATTAATCCAAGTTTATGCTCCAAGTACAGAGGCACGAAAGAAAGAAAGAAAGATTGAAAGGTTCTGTGCTGGAGTCCAGGAAGAAATTGATCACACACTAAAACAGGACTTGTTATTTATATACCACTGGAATGGAAAAGTAGAGAAGAGACCAGAATCAAAGACTGTAGGAAAATTTGGCCTAGGATCAAGAAATGAAGTAGGAGAGCTACAGATTGAATTTTGTGAGCCCAACAGTTTGCTGACTGCAAACACATTATTCAAGCAGCCAAAGAGATGATTGTGTACATGGACATCACGTGATGCATGCATGCATAATAAATAAATAAATTTTAGAATTGGGGGAAGGATGCATGAAAATTGGAGGAAGGAATATCACCCATTGAGGATATGCAGATGATACCATAATACTAGCAGAAAATAGCAAAGCCTTGGAATGATTACTGAAGAAAGTCAAGCAAGAAAATGTAAAGGCAGGCTTCCGGATGAACAAAGAACAAAAATACAGTGGTCCCTTCCCTTATGCGGGGGATCCATTCTGCCCCCCCCCCCCCAGTAAGAGAAATTCTGCGTATGCTTGAGCCCCATTAGAAGTAATGTGGCTTGTGCTCATGACAGCACGGCAGCGCATTACTCCTTCTGGCGCATGGCACCACTTCTTCTGTTGTGACTTGCAGCGTATGCTGAAAGCTGCATATATTGTGCCCGCGTATGACACGGGCGCACTATAATATAATAAGTGACTATTTCTGGGAGCTGCCTTGGGTCCCACTTTAGGAGGCAATGAAATAAATAAATGAAATATATTAAATACATAACTTTAAAGTAGACAATGCCGGGTTACAGACGGGCAGGGGAGGACGTCTTGGAGGTGTATTCAGCTGAATGCGGAGCCTCCAGATGGCCCGCCCCGGGGGCGTGCTTCAGGTGTTGGAGCTTCCACACGGGGGGCAATGAAGACGCCTCACCTGGGTCCGTTTCGGACCCGGAGCTTCCATACCGCCGCCTCGGAGGACGCTGCAAAAAGAGAGGCAGCTTCCGCACAGGTGGCCCAAACCGCGGCTTTTTTTTCCTTTTGCCGGCAGGCGGATGCGAAGCTGCGCAGCTACAGCGCTAAGCAGCGGCAGAAAGCCTATGTGCGCATTTAAAGCGCCCAAGCCCCTTTAAACTTTCTCTCATCTACGAGGCCATGGAGGCTGGCATCTATGTGCCAGGGAACCCCAGCATCAACATCACAGGCCAGAAGATCGGGCCCCTGATACTGGCTGACTGTGCCTACCCCATTCGGAAGTGGCTCATGACCCCCTTGAAGAGAAAGAGAAGAAGAAAGCAGGGGAGACTGTGAGGAATGCCCTGGCAGATTTTTTTCTGACAAGGAGAATCTGAAGGATGGCTCCTGTGCCATCATCTGTGATGTCAGAGTGCATTGTACTGTAATAGCATAAGCACATGAATAAATGTATCCCATTATCCACAGTTTGAGTCTGCCTATCATTCCTGATCTGTGCTGTGGGCATGTTTTGCCACGTGCCTGAGGGGGACACACACAAACACACACACACAAAAGGTCTCCTGGCGCCTGTTTTCCTGGGGCAAAAAGATACATCAGCTCCAACTGCCAATTGCCCCTTTGACAATGTATCAATCCCCCTCAAATTCAAGCTTTCCTAATGGCCCATTTGAATGTATCAATGGGGCACCCAGAGGACATCTATTGGGGGAAAGATTCAAACTGCTCCTCTGAAAGCTTTCATTGGACTAGGACCACCTTGGCCTAACGGCCCAGAGCCGCAGGTGCCCATATATACCCGTGCGCAACTGTGCAAGACCCCAGGATGGCGATCAACATGGCAGAGCCACGCAGGAGGGTCCCGGTCCGAATCGCCTACTGGACAGACGAAGAGGTCGGGATCCTCCTGGACTCCCTGATGCCACAGGCAGCTGCGAGGAGGGTGATGGCTAGCACCAACAAGCCCAACCGGGGGCATTTTCTCGAGGCATCTCGTGCCCTCCGAAACCAAGGGTTTCAAAGAACGCTGCACCAATGTAGAGTGAAGTTTAAAACTCTGAAGGCAGCGTTCTTTGAAACCCTTGAGGATTTCGGAGAGGCACCCCCGGTTGACAGGCAGCCACCATTCTTCTCGCGGCTGAAGGACCTGTGGATCAGGGGAGATCGGCCCAGACCGGAAGATCGCCGTCCTCCAGGTAAGCCAGAGCTCTTGCCATGCCCTGTCCTACCCTCCTTGACCCTTCCCTTGCCCTCCTCTCCTTCCTGCATGGTGCCAATGCCATCCCTCCTCTTCCCTTCTGCAGGCGTGCGGCCGAGGCGGAGGCGGAGGGAGGGAGGGCACCCTGCCAGGTCGCCCTCTCCACCATCCTTGGGGGACGAGGATGTCCCCGAGGGTGGGCCACAGCCAGGACCAGCTGCTGTGGCCCCTCTGCAGCCAGAGCAGGCTCCTCTGGCGGCAGGTAGGTCCCCAGGGTGAGGGGTGGGGGTTGCCTGCCTGCAGCCCCCACGACACTTGTGCCCTCGTCTGCCATGCCAGCATGGTAACTTGGGCCTTTCCTTCCTCTTTTGCAGGGCTTGAAGTCCTCGCTGCTGTTGCTGCCGCCGAGGAAGAGGAGCCTGGGCCGAGCCGCCGCCTGCCAGGAGAGCCAGGGCACTTGGCCCTCGATGCCAGTGCCCTGGATCGTGTCCTCCAAGCCCGGCAGCAAGGTAAGTGTAGAGGTGAACCCAGGGAAGGGAGTGGGGGCACCCAGAAACCCTGCCTGTGGGAGTGGGTGATGGGCTGCACAGGCTGATTCTAACCATCCTCTTTCTTTTCCCCCCACAGAGAACCGGACGGAGAGGAGGTTCGCTGCCATAGAGGAGAAGGTGGACAAGCTGGCGGAGAGAGTCTCCTCCATGGAGGAGACTCTGCAAGAGATCCTCCACCGGCTTCCCGCCCCACCGCCTCCTCCCCCTCCCTGAAGCAGCTTCCCTCTCCTGCCCCCTCTGCCATCCCCCCCTCACCCCCCCCCCCCCCCTTCCCTTTGTATATATATGTAAATAAAAAAAGTTTTGTTATTGTAAATAAAAAAGTTTATTTTTTTAAAAAAATTGTGTGGTTAATTATGCGCAACTGCGGCGGTGTGGCTGTGAGTGTGAATGAGGCGCAACTGTGCATTCTAAAGCTAGGCAGGAGTGCTGTGAGGTAGCAATCTCCAAACTCTGTCCTTCCAGGCATTTGGACTTCATGTCCCAGAATCCCAGACCACAGGGCAAGGTGGCTGGGGATTCTGGGAGATGAAGTCCAAACGCCTGGAAGGACAGAGTTTGGAGATTGCTGGTTTGGGGACCAGTGAGCCAGGCATGGTGGGAGGAAAGAACAGGAAGGGTAGAATAGAGTAGATATGGCTGGGAGGGAACACATGCCCTGGGAGGCGAAATGATGTCTTTATGGGACATCATGGGACCTAGTGCCTTGTCAGTGCTCCCTGCCCCTTGATCCCAGGCCCAGGCCCCCTCTAGTTGCCCTTTGCCTTTGGGGGCAAGTTTAGAGTGCATCAAAAGGTCTTGGGCACATTCAAGCTCCGGGGTCTCTTTTTTTTTCTTTTTCCTTTGCCGGCTGGTGAATGCGCATCTGCGCAGGGCTAAGCAGCGGCGGCAGAAAGCCTATGGGCACATTTAAAGTGCCCAAGCCCCTTTAAAACAAAGGTGGTCTCTTGCCAGCTGGTGATCAGCTGGTGTTGGCATCCTTGTCCGTTTGCACTTTGCCAGTGTCAGCAGCATCATAGATGCCTCCTCTCCTTTGCTCCCCGCACTCCTGCTGAATCTGCAATGCGCAGCCACAGCTGTCTCCGCTGCCACCGCTGTCCCCCTGCCATCTCCCCTCACCTCCTTTGTACATATGTCAATATTTACAGTTTTAGCGTTTTTTATTGTTAGGTGAAAATGGCAGAGGAATGTGTGTAGGGGTGCACTTTAAAGTCCAAACTTTCCAAGCAGCGCATGCGTACATGTTGCTCTAGGGTTAGGGTTAGGGTTAGGGTTAGGGTTACGAGGCTTAAAATGCGCCGCAGCTGTGCCTCAGCTTCCACAGCTGCATGGCAGCGGACGTTGCAATTAAAGCCTGACTGCAAACTGCGCATGTTCCAAGACCCCAACTCACTATGCGACGGAGCTTTTAAATGGGCAACTTAAATTAGCGGCGTAGCAATTCTGGTGTACCGGTGCAGCAGCTCTCATGGCTTCTTCCACTTCTCGATATGTGTCAGCATTCAGGTAGGACTGCTCCAGTTTCTGCAGTTACTCCAGTTTTTGGGACCATATAGCTATAATGTCAGCCGTCTCAGAATGAGACCAAGACGTCCCCCTGCCTTTTTTCGGGGTGCTGGTGGATGGCTGAGCCATCCTGCCTGGTGGCAAAGGGGAGCCGCCACACAGCTGTGCCAGGAGCAGCCAAACTGTGCCCGTTCCCAGGTGAAAATGGCACAGGAATGTGTGTAGGTGGTCACTTTAAACTCCAAACTTTCCCCTTTCACTTTCTACAACCAAAACATCCGCCGGCAAAAGTTACAGCTTCCCGCGGTTCTAGCAACGCATGCGCACAAGTGGCTCTAGGGTGAGGGTTACGAGGCTTAAAATGCACCACAGCTGTGCCTCAGCTTCCACAGCTCCATGGCAGCGGGCGTTGCAATTAAAGCTTGACTGCAAACCACGCATGTCCCGGACCCCGACCCATTATGCGACGCAGCTGACACGGAGCTTTTAAACCGGCAACTTATATTTGCGGCGTAGCAATTCTGACGTATCGGTGCAGCAGCTTACAGACGGAGCTGCGCAGGTACGTATCAAATCAAAAAGAAGCGGAAAAAAGCAGCACCTTTTTAATGCTGCTTCTTCCCGCTTGGGGCGTGCGGGGGGCGTGTTCATGACGGCATTCAGGTAAGGCCCGTCTGAAGGCTCTACCTTCATAACGTCATGAGTACATCCCTTTTTGCCCGTCTGTAACCCGCCAATGAAGATATTGAAGAAGTTCAAGATCGTCCATACCTTGGCTTAGTCATTAATCAGAATGGAGACTGCAGTCAAGAAATCAGAAGAAGACTAGGACTTGGAAAGGCAGCTATGAAGGTACTAGATGAGATTCTCAAGTGTAAAGAAAGATCAAAAGATAAAGGTTTCCCCTTTGAGAAGGTTGTCAAATTGTGTCCGACTGTAGGGGGCAGTGCTCATCTACATTACTAAGCTGAAGAGCCAACATATTCCAAAGACAACTCCATTGTCATGTGGGCAGCATGACTGCACAGAACACTGTTACTTTTTCACCCAAGTGGTACCTGTTTACTTACACTTTTACATGCTTTCAAACTGCTAGGTTCATAGAAGCTGGGAGTAGTGATGGAGGTCACTCCATCATGTGGGGCTTGGGCCTCAATCTGCCAACCCGCCGATCTTGTAATCATTAAAGTCAGTCATCTGCAATGATTGCTACAGTTAGGATGGTCCATGCCATTGTATTTTCAATTTCTATGTATTGTTGTGCATGCTGGACAGTATAGAAAGCGGACAGGAAGAAAATCAACTCATTTGAAAAGTGGTGGTGCAGAAGAGTTCTACAGATATTGTGGACAAATAAATTAGTTTTAGAGCAAATCAAGCATAAATTGTCCCTAGAAGCTAAGATGACTGAACTATCATATTTTATACATATCATATTTTATACATATCATGAAAAGTCATGACTCACTAGAAAAGACAAGAATGCTTGGTAAGTTAGAAGGCAGTAGGTAAAACTGCATTCCAGATGAATAGTCTCAATCAAGGAAACCACAGACCTGAGTCAAAGTCAAATTAACAGCAGTTGACAACAAACCAGATAGCAAGACTGTCTTCTTGCTAGTTTGCTTTTATTTATTTACTGATTTTATTTTCCATATTTGTGTTATAATGTGTGAAAGCACTCAAAGTATTCTGCAGCAAGCCTTTTTTTAAAAGGATAAAAATCCAGAAATATCATCCAAAAAGATATGTTCCACAAGGGGGCTCTACTTGTACACAGAATGCAAATCCAATTTGTTCTCTTGCTTTCCTCTCCTTGCCTTCCCCACTAATATTCCAAAGAAAATCATAATGTGCTTTAAAATCACCATCATAAAAAGCAACTATAAGCATTTCTGTAAAGATCATACATTTGTTTACAGTCTCAGAAAACAAAAAGAAAGGCCAGAAAGTATAAATCAATTACTGTATTTTGCTTGAGAAGAGATACATCACTTACCCTTTGTATGCTATTCACTTGAGATGCTCCCTTTCTTCTCTAGGTATAACCAGCTCTGTTAAGACTTATGTTTTTATGGAAATACAGGTTACATAAGCGCTTTTATTCAGTTTCAATAATTTTGGTTTCTGCCTTGACATAGAACTCTTTTCTTCTAAGAGCTTGCAGGCTTATGGTCACCATCTCTCAAATTAGTTTCCCAGATTTAAAACTTGAAGTAATAGTTAATTGTTCTACTGCTTCCTGACCCTTTCTTCAAATTAACAGAATATAAGTGAAAGAGTATCTGGAGCAGAGGACATAGCCATTGACACAAGTCTTCAACTATGCTGTCAGAATTTGGGATGAAGAATACTGTGGATTCTCCTCCCTCTTACCACAGGTTTGAAAAGTTTTTTTTTTAATATAGCTCCCAGAATCCCCCAGCCAATTGGAAGATGTAGACTATTTCATAGCATATTTTGACGGTCCTAGATATCCAAAGAATAGCAGAGCTAGATCATTTAGTCCAGGCATCTGCCAGTGCAAAACATCTATAACGAAAAATCTTTGACAGATGGTTAGTTCAATGGCAGAGATCTCACAATGCTCTTGGACAATTTGCTCCACTGTAAAAAGTGATGTTTAGGCAAAATATCCTTCCTTGTCATTTGAATACATTAGTTGGGTCCTACTCTCTACAGCAAAAAATAAAATAAAATAAAAAGTGTCTTCCATCTATTTCCTGACTGTTCTTCTTATTTTATGAAGCCCTTTCACACTATGTAATTAGAGCATTATGATTCCACTTTTTTATAATAATATTTAATTTATTAATTTAAAAATCAAACAAACAATACAGCAAATATTACAAACAGCAGTCAATCCCATTACTAAACATAACGTGTCTGATCTAAAAACCTTTTACTAACATCTACTTACTACAGTCACACTAACTAGGGAGGGTTTGTTGTCATTATTGTTATTAATTATGATAATGATTCCACTTTAAGTGCCATGGCTACATCCTTGGAAACCCTGGGGTTTGTAGTTGGCTGAGGCACTAGAGTCATCTTGCTGTGAATTCTAAATACCCCTTCTTCCTAAACTACAAATCCTGGGAATCCATAAGATGGCAGTTAAATTGGAATCATAGGCTGCATTTGTACGGCAGAAATAATTCAGTTTGACACTGCTTTAACTGCCATGCTATGGAATTCTGGGAATTGTACTTTTGTGAGACATCCAGCCTCCTCTGTCAGAGAGCATTCATGCTCCAACAAACTACAGTTCCCAGAATTCCACAGCACTGAGCCATGGTAGTTAAAATTATGTCAAACTGAATTATTGCTGCAGTGCAGATGCAGTCATTGTACTATAACTGTGTAATGTGAAAGAGCTTCAAAGTTCCACAAGCACTGCAAACAAGTTTATCACAAGTTTATCAGGTACTAATCCTATATTAGATTTCCAGAGAGAAGCATTATCTCCCAAAAGGCTGCCTTTCAGTGTCTGCTAGCTAGATACAAGGCCTGTCTCGAGTTAGCTTGCAATGGTACAGAGATCTTGGCACATTTTCAAAAACAGCTACTGTTCATCTATAGTAGTTAGATTGTATTGAGAGGAAAGAGAGTTAGACAATCTCCATAGACTCTCACACACAAACAAAGAGAGAAAACACTGATTGCACCTTAACTGTCATGACTGTATTCCATGCAGCTATGGTCCTGCAGTTTGATGAGGCACTAGAGCTCTCTAACTGAGATTTCTAAATAGCTCTCCTTAACTACAAATCCCAGGAATGCATAGGATGGTGCCATGGCAGTTAAAGTGGAATCACTGTGGTATAATTGTGCAGAATGAAAACACTCCTAGTTATGACAACGAAGGGCAGAGTTTTCAAGCTGTTGGATTATTGTGCTTCCCAAAACCACCACTACTGGCACCAAAACCAGCAGATTGTCCCACTTGCTGCCCATTCAATAGGTAGAGTCCCATTACAGGAACTCACCAAAATCCCAAAGATTTCACAAGATATAGGTTGCAATTAGCAGAGAACATTACATATTTTACACTGCCTTCTCAGAATTGCATCGATTTCTTTACCCTATACCACTGATGGTGAACATTTTAGAGACTAAGTGCCCAAACTCCAAAGTATTCCCAGACCGGGTGTCACCCGGTGCCATGGGCAGGATGGAACACCTGGGAGTCAGGACTTCTGCCTTCTGGGGGTGGGACTTCTAGGGGCAGGACTTCCCCGGAGACAGTTGAAGACCTGGGATGACACACCTGTTCCTTCTCTTCTCCCACTCTCCTGGACCTTCCTGACCCTCTCCGGAGACAGCTGAAGGCCTGGGACAGTGGGAGAAGAGAAGGAATGGGTGAACACTTGTTCCTCCTCTTCCCTGCCCTCCAAAATGGTTTTGCTTGCCATCTCTGGCACACGTACCATAGGTTTGCCACCACAGCCCTATACTTTGCATAGAGGTCATTTTCATCTGATAAAATGCGGTGTACTGGTACCAATTCTAGGGTTAGGGACCACGCGGCAATTGCACGGTCCTTAACCCTAGAACATGACCACACCATCCTCATGGCGGCCTCCCATCCAGACGGGGGCCACCATGATGCCGGAGGTGTCACACAGCAACTATATGTCGTGAACAGGAAGTGGCATCATAAGGGTGCCACTTCCTGGTTGCGGCACCACAAAGAAGGAGCTGCTCGAGGCAGCTTCTTTTTGGCATGCACATTGTTCCCGCAGCAACCAAACGGCTGTGGGAGAGATGCCGAGGAGAAAGGGGCCAGGAGGCCCCTTTCTCCCATGGCTGTGGTTCCTGGGGTGTCCGGGGGCATGAAGCCCCAAAGACACCCCACGGAGAAGCAGAAAAACTCTGGATTGGGGCTGCAGGGCTGCCGGTGAGGCTGCCCTGCCCCCAATCCAGTGCAGAAAGGGGTGGGTGCAGGCTACTCCAAAGGGGTGGACTGTACCACGCCATTGAAAGCTTTGCTCTAGAAAAGAATCTACTGTAATATCTTTGCTAATCTTTAAGATTAAATATGGGAATACAGTAGTCCTCCAGCTGTCACTGGACTGCAACTCCTGCTATCCTCAACCAGCAGGGACTATGGTGAGAAATGTTGGAAATTTGTCCAACACCTTTTTGGATGATCTCATGGTTTTTGTCCCTGATTTCAAGTGCCA
Organism: Sceloporus undulatus; assembly: GCF_019175285.1. Lineage (NCBI taxonomy): Eukaryota > Metazoa > Chordata > Lepidosauria > Squamata > Phrynosomatidae > Sceloporus > Sceloporus undulatus. The sequence goes on from NC_056524.1 coordinate 236,640,601, forward strand.
GAGAACTTTTAATTATTGTTGCTTGTAGAAGTACCTTGTGGAGTTTCTCGGGATCTTGATATATGATCAAATTAATCTTTTCTGACATGCATTCCATACTTTAAACATTACTATTCTTGAAAATAATACGATACATTGTTGAGTATTCTAATATTATATTTAAATATACAATTATATTTAATTATACTGTAAATGACAGGAGGAGAAGTAGTTTCACCTTTTCCTGTCTGGTCATTTTGCTGCTAAATACTCCACATCCATCCTGCTGTATTTTTCTTTACAGGAAAAAAAAGTTCAGCAGCCGTGCAGCTAACTCACTCTCTCTCTCTCTCTGCTAGTAGAGAAGTAGTACAGGTGCCACTTTAAAATGCTTCCAGGATGTCAGAAAAGGAGCAGACAGGAGTCCACAAACAAATAAGGTGTAGAAGACTTCTGGAAGGCAAGCTACTAAGGGCATACCTATAAGATGTGCCCACTGTAACAAGAAGAGAAGAGAAGACTAACTGTAAACTAAAATGCAAGCATTATCACCATCTGTAGGGAAGTGGAGCAGGAGATTTTGTATGCTGCTGATCAGATTCAGAAATACTAGTTTTGAAAGCAAAAACAGATGAAAGGCCCTCCCGCCATCCCAACTGCCACTGCCCTGGCCTCTGTGGTAGAGAAGAACCATAGTTGTAGGATTTTATTCCCTTCTTGACATTCCCCTTTCCTTATGTATCATGTCTTGTTTAGATTGTAAACCTGAGGGCAGGGAACTGTCAGATTAACAATTTGTAAGATGCTCTGAGAGCCTTTGTGGCTGAAGAGTAGGGTATAAATAAGCAAATTAATAACAATAACATAACAACAACAATAATATTCTTGTTTCTTCCTTCAGGGAGACTATATGGAGTGGGAAGTGGAAAATAGCTGGGAGGAAAAGAATTAAGCAGCTCCTCCCCCTGCCATTGGATTTTTTCATTCACACTTACAAACAGTCTTCTACCAGTGCTTTTGACTTTAAAAAAAAAGTTGAAAATAGTACACCCAAAAGTTATATCACTTTTGGTCAACTTTCTCCCTCAGGTTAAAAGCAGTAGGAATAGAAAAACAAGCTCTGTGTGAAGAAGTTTCATAGAGGCAATGAATAATTTATAGTTCTCTTTATTACTTCTAATTATAATGTTCACCATTGTTGGGAAAGTTGAGAAACATGCTGTAACCATGCTGTGTTCAAGCTGAGCTCCATTTTGAAAGCTCTGTCCATTCTTGAAAGTTTACTCACACTATTTCCCTCTGTTTCCAATTCACTTCACTCTCTTTAATTCTGATGCCAGTCTGGCCTTTGCTCTTCTTCTGTCTTCCTTCTTTTAACCATTGTTTGTGCACATTCCAGACATCCACTTTTCATTGCTTTAACCCAGCGCTTTATCTGGATGACCTTTTCAGACCAATCTTCTTTTCCCCTGCAATCCTCTTTACATTGGAGGGACAGTTTTAGAATTCTTTACTTTTTCTTACTGGCAGCTCCCGTTGCTATAGAGACACCCGATGATTGCACATGGAGTGACTTTTGTTAACATGCACTGGTTGCCATAGCAATGCCTCTTGGCCATGGGTTCAATGAAAACTGACTTTGGAAGAATGCCAGCATGGCTCTTTCAAGACACACAGCCAAACTAGGATTTGTTTCTCAGGTTGATAACAAACAATACCATGAGTTGCAAATTGGGAGTCAACATGATTTTTTTTTCTTCACCAGTCTCTTCAGTGCATTCAGAGTTTGGCCCTGAATTCCCACTTCAAGATTGATCAAAGACATACTTGTGAGTCACAGAGTAGCAAATGCATGGCTAACTGTTTGCACACGTAGAACTTTAGTCACAGTAACTGTGCTTTTTAATGCATTCTTTTGAGATAAATTATAACTACTGTCTTCTAGGAGGATGTTTGATTCTTGTTTACTGTCTGATCAAACTCTTTCCTTAAGGAGAAAGGAGGTTCCTCAAAGATTGTCTTTAAGGAATATAGGATATTTGTCTCCTCACATAATTGGATGTAACCTTACAAAGTCTTCCTGAAATGTAATTGCTCAAGAAATGAGAATCTAATTGTATTGAAAACCTGCTGGTTCTGTGCCTATTGAAAAACAGCACCCAAACAACAACACTGCTTCAGAAATATTCCATAAAGATATAACTCCAGCCTGCATGTGCATGGAGGTAAAACATTTAGAATGGCCATCATGGTGTATTATTAAGACACCCTGCAATTTGTATAAGTGCTGTCAGTGGAAGCTACCCTGTCTCATTCATTATAGTATAAGACAATGCTGCTCTATCTAACCTGTGCATTTCCCATCAGTCTTGGTGTAATTTTATTTCTAATTCTATTGACTCAGATAGGAAGCGTGTAGTACATGAGAAGCAATCAAAGTACAGGCTAAATTCCATACTATTGCCAAGACCATACGTCCTTCTGCTCCACATCTGAAGTGCGCTATAAACTCTTGTTGACTCTGCAACCTATTCTGCTATTTAGGGATGAATTAACCTTACAGTTACTTCCATATGTGGGTGTATCCCCAATTTCTTTACATCTAATAGTGAAGAAATTTGTAAACTTTAGCTAATTATTATAAAAAAAAACTATTATAAAATAAACCAAAAAACAGCTCCAGCTATTCTCATGATGGACAGGACCTTTCTTGGCTTGCCATGTAGCAATAGGGAGCTTGGTACAGTAAAAAGTTGGCAGTCCTAAATGAGCACCATATATACTGCTGAATACCAGGAAATTCAGACTCAGCATTTAGGAGAGAAATCCCTCTGGCTGGTTGAGCAATGCTGTCAGTTTTCCTCTCTCACTTAAAAAAAAACCCCACACACCCCAAAAAAAATCCCACTTAAATGCAAGTAGGTGATTAAAATATCAGAGAACAAGCTGGGCCACCAGTAAACCTAAATGTTTCAGAACTCTTTAACACCTGTTTCCTAACTTACTGTGTTCTACGTGACAATCCACCATTACATGGTCTTAAATAGATTTGTTTTATTTTGTCTTGGGAGCTTTATTTTTTTAAAGACAATTTAGTATGTCTCTGTGTGTGTGTTTGATTGTAGTAAAGGAGCAAATAATTAAACACCCCCCCCCCACCACCACTGCTTCTGTTCTGACAAAATTTAGAGCTCCATATTCAAAACAAAACAAAACAAAACAAAACAAACAAACAAAAAACAGGAGATCACAGTTTTGCCAAGACACTTGTAGATTGGATCTGAAGAACTGTGTCATGGAGGTGTGAGAGACAAGGATCACCCATAGGTACTAAATAAAATGAAATGGTATCATTTTCAGCTAGATTCTGTTCAAACTGGAACAAAAATCATTGGTGGGGGTAGGGGAATAGAGGTTTGCATCATATTTCATACTAATGTCAGTACCGTGATGCCTTTGAAGAATATTCTGTGAAATGTCTATAGACATTCTACAAAATTAAAATACTGGCTTATTTAGGATAGAGATGAATATGGGGGCAAGTGACATAATTACCTAAGTTTTCCAGTTTGAATAAATGTGCAAAGTCAAGAATGTGGTACAGACTGACAGCAAATTTGGCAGCTTGGTTTTTGTTCTCTCCATCCATAGCCTTGCTTATTATTCACATTTTGAAAATAGGCTTTTGTTGTGAGGCTCACAGCTGTTGAGACTAAGGACAGGCCATTTGTTAATATTTCTTTGCCTTTTGCCTACTAATTGACTTTGAAAGAACACATTTTATTGGAGCGTAATTATTTTCACCATTCTGCAGAGATTTGCTATCTAAGAACTTCAGTTTAAAAAGAAACACAAAAATAAAAACATGACCATGTTTATGTATTAGCAATTCTCTGCTTCCTTGGATTTAGCAATATAGGCTATACGATATATCTCTGCCTTATACTGTATATAGCTACAGCTGACAAAGGCAGGATACAGACGGGCAAAAAGGGGTGTGTTCATTACGTCATGAAGGTATAGCCTTCAGACGGCCCTTACCTGAATGCCGCCATGAATACGCCGCCCGCACGCCCCAAGCGGGAAGAAGCGGCATTAAAAAGGTGCCGTTTTTCCCCGCTTCTTTTCTATATACTGCGCAACTGCGCAGCTCCGTCTATAAGCTGCTGCACCGGTATGCCAGAATTGCTATGCCGCTAATTTAAGTTGCCCATTTAAAAGCTCCGTGTCTGCTGCATCGCATAATGAGTCGGGTTCCCGGGACATGCATGGTTTGCAGTCAGGCTTTAATTGCAGCGTCAGATGCCATGCAGGTGTGGAAGCTGCGGCACAGCTGCAGCGCATTTTAAGGCTCGTAACCCTAACCCTAACCCTAGAGCAACATGTACGCATGCGCTGCTAGAATTGTGGAAAGTTTGGAATTTAAAGTGAACCCCTACACACCTTCCTGCGCCATTTTCACCTAACAATAAAAAACGCTAAAACTTTAAATATTTACATATGTACAAGGGAGGTGATGGGGGGTGGCAGGGAGACAGTGGTGGCAGCGGCGACAGCTGTGGCTGTGCATTGCAGATTCAGCAAGAGCACGGGGACCAAAGGAGAGGAGGCATCCATGATGCTGGTGACACTGGCAACGTGCAAGCGGACAAGGATGCCAACACCAGCTAATCACCAGCTGGCAGGAGACCACCATTGTTCTTGGGCAGGGCGGGGGGAAAAGTTTAAAGGGGCCTGGGCACTTTAAATGTGGACATAGGCTTTCTGCCGCCGGTGCTGAGCGCCACAGCTGCGCATCCGCCAGCCGGCAAAAGAAAAAAAAAAGCACCGTTTTTGGCCGCCCGTGCAGAAGCTGCCTCTCTCTTTGCAGCGTCCTGCGAGGTGGCGGTATGGAAACTGCGGGTCAGAAACGGCCCCATGTGAGGCGTCTTCACTGCCCCCCGTGTGGAAGCCCCATACACCTGAGCCACGCCCCCGGGGCGGGCCGTCTGGAGGCTCCGTATTCAGCAGAATACACCTCCAAGACGTCTTCCCCTGCCCGTCTGTATCCTGCCAAAAGCAATATTTAAAGATACACTTTAAATTGGGACTTTATCATATAAGGCAGTAAAAAGCAATAATTGCTGGTTAATAATGTCTTTTGCTAGGACTTATCACATGACATCACCCCTTTTCTCAGGTCATGACTAAACATGGCTTTTAAACCACAATTTCACTGGAAAAGAAGTCGCTTTGGTAATACTCATTGCACAATGATGACACCTCTGATATGTAGCTGCCCTGTCCCCAACCTGCTGTTTCAATCCTGAGGTAATCCATGATTCACATCACGATGCAAATCACCAAGTGCAAAATATTGCTCCTGGGGCAGTTGTGCAATTGCCATTCACATGGTATCAGTGTCCCCACTACCCTTCCCCCTTGCTATTCTGAAGCATCCTCATTACCTTTCTATATGCTTCTATTTATATTCTTTCTTTTTAAAATTCTTAAACACTTCACTGCAGCAGAGTTCTGGAATTGTGCAAAAAAAAGGGGAAAAAAAACCAACCCCCCCCCCCCCCCCCCCAAAAAAAACCACACTAAGGGATGCTGTGTAGGACATAAGACAAGGAAGCAGGTTTAAGGCAGAGGTCAGATAGACAACGTGATGGGGCAGCAGACCCACTACAATTTAGCAGCATGATTTAGAGAAGTGTGGTGATGACTACCTGGAAAGTGGTCTTTCCCATCTTATTATTACTTGCATGACTTCTGTGAGAATGGGGTTTCTGTGGAAGAGTGCTCAGTGGGAGATTGTTTGGTATTTCTTTTCATTCACACTAAATCTCTGTGAATGGCCATTTTTCCTGGTTCAGTGGTGTTAGCAATTGCAGTGCAATAAATTAATTATCATTTAATCCCCAGTTTGGATGATCTGGGTTGCTTGCTCTTTGCTTGCCAGTGATCAGGGACAAAGGAGTTTCTGACTTGAGCAGACTAGATTAATCACCGGCAGACTAATCACTTTCATTTACCAGCAATTAGTCTATCCTGAATCAGGAAGTCTCATTTTTAAAGATAAGGCTTAAATTTATATTTCTTTGGAGGGGGTGTTTGTGTGCACCAAATTCAGCACACATTTGGCAGCAGTAGGTGGGCAGTGCCAAGTGCTGTGTGTGATAAGATGTCAGTGTGACTGAAACAATACCAGAATGTTAAAGAAGAGAGTGTAGAGAGCCAGCATGGTGTAGTGATTTAAGCACTGGACTATATGAATGGAGATCAGGTTCAATCCCGGCTCGGCCATGGAAATCCGCTATGTGAAGTTGGGCAAGTCACACTCTCTCAGCTTCAGAGAAAGGCAATAGCAACCCTCTTCTGAAGAAACTTGTCAAGAAAACCCTATGACAATATGCCTTAGGATCGCTATAAGTCAGAAATGAATGGAAGACACACAACAGCAAGTTTCAAATACAGTTGTCACTCCCTTTTAACAGACTTGGAATCTGCCGTCTTGCTTTTGTGAAAAGGACAAGTGCCCATTAAGAAAATGGTGGCTCACTCCCATGTACAGCTGCACACCCCATTATTTTCTATGGGACTGAAATATGTACAAGTCACCATTTTTGCGAAGGGGTCTGGAATGGATCCCCCATGAATTGGGAGGGGCTACTGTTTATAGTACTTTTGAAAAGAACACAAGCTTAGAGGGAGAAGAGACTGGTAGGATAAAGCCTTTAGTTTATAATGGAATCGGGGGCTTTGAATTTTGTAATCAACTATAAAATATAAAGAGAGAAGTGGATTAAATGGCTGTGATGGGATCAGAACTTAGAAACAGAACCAGAGCTTAAAATAGAATACAGTGATTGATGTATTTGGGAAACTGTAGTCCAAAGTGACTTTTACAAACTCGGAGTGTGGTAATAACTTGTGAAAAGCTTCTAACATAATCTAGTAGTTAATAGGCAATTGCCCAAAATTCTTCTCAGTTCTCAAAGCCCACTCATACTACATAATTATAGTGCTATATACCACTTTAAATGACATGGCAACACCCTATAGCTGTGATGGCGAACCTATGGTACATGTGCCCGAGCTGGCACAAGAAGCCATTTCACCTGGCACATGGTGGGGAGGAAGAGACGCACGTCTGTTCCTCTTCTCCCCCCCCCCACCTCCCCAGTCCTTCAGCTGTCTCTGGAGAGGCAGCTGAAGGCCTGGGAGGGCAGGGGAAAGAGATACTGCCCCAGAGGTCCCACCCCCCAGAGGGTGGAAGTACTGTTTTTTCGGGCTATGAGGCTGTGTTCTAGAAGAGTTTTTTCCTGATGTTTCACCAGCAGCCATGACTGGCATCTTCAGAGAATGCTGGCATTGAAGAGAGTGGGATATATGCACTGTTGGTTGAGAGTAAACAATTTGCATGTTAATCTGTATATTGCTCTATTGTTGAATGGCAAGGCCTTGGGGTGTCTATTTAATTAATGACCCATTGTCTGCTGGGAAACTCCCCTCACCCTGAGTAGTTTTCATTTGCACTTGCTGGGTCTTGATTTTGGTGTTTTCATTTGCACACAAACCGATGAAAAATGGATGCCGGCCATGAAACCCTTCAACCTCACATTGGAATCATAGTGCTATAATTGTGTAGTATGAATAGGCTTGCCATATGTGTTGGAAAACCGGAACAATCATGGATTGGAGTGTCTAAAAATATGTCTCGGCTGGCTGAACATAACTGAAACCACAAATTGTGGATTACTGTTTTGTTCCAGGCAGCATATTGTCAGAGACTGAGAAGCTCCCCTCCCTCATATTTTTCTCTGAAGAGAGCAACACAATTAAAATCAAAGCCAGGTAATTACCTATAGAGAGGAAAAGGGAGCCAGGGAGTGGGTCAGGATAGACTCTAGCAGTCATGGCTTTAAATCTTGGATGGGCAGTGAAGTTCTCTCTCTCTCTCCTGTTGGACTTTCTTTCTACTTCAGAGAGGGGGGGAGGGTGAAATAAATAAAGGTAGATGAGACAAGTGGGGAGGAGGGGGAAGAAGGGAGGAAAGAAAAATAATAACAAAAAAGAGGTGTAAGTATGAAATATCTACTTCTCTGCACAGTATAAGAAAATGCAATATATTGTGTTATCTCCAATTTGGATGATTTAATTTATGGGATGGGGGTTAGGATTTTGGAGGAGGAATAAAAAGCCAGAGATGGGGAGTGGGTTAGTGGGAGGCAAGCAGGACTCTTCTGATGGGGGGAAGGGGACAATCCTGAAAATATGTAAGCTTTAAGAGAGGGGGGTAGAGACTAGAAGGTAGAGAAATGCGTCAGGATCTGGTCTCTCATCTGGCTTTTCTCACTGTCAGCCTCCTTCCAAAATGACAAATGAATAAATACACCACAGTTTTTTTGTGGGTTTTTCAGGTTATGTGGCCATGTTCTAGAAGAGTTTCTTCCTGACATTTGGCCAGCAACTGTGGCTGGCATCTCCAGAGAATGAAGATTCTCTGAAGATGCCAGCCACAGATGCTGGTGAAACATCAGGAACAAACTCTTCTAGAACATGGCCACATAGCCCGAAAAACCCACAAAAAACTATAGATGCCGGCCATGAACGCCTTCAACTTCAAATACACCACAGTCCTAAATAGGTCTACTCAGAAGCAAAATTCACTGAGTTTGCTAAGACTAGCCTCAGAGGATGGCAATGGCAAACCCTCCCCCCTGCAAGAAATTTGCCTAGAAAACCCCATGACAGGTTTGCCTGAGGGATTTGAATTTCTCTGTTCCAAGTCCAGCATTTTAAACATTGGTCTGTACTGTTTCTTTCAGATGAGTTCTAACATGTAAAATGGTAAAAAGGTTAAACATAGTGGAAGAAAAAAAATGCAACCATTAACGTGCTAAATTTGCATAATTAGAATGTATATTAGAGTGATTTGTAAGAATATTTTCCTAATTTGCAAATTAGGTGCCCAGATTTTAAGAAGTGGAATATGGCAGCCCTAAGTGTAAATGGGTCTCTGGTCATCACTCTGCCTGCTGGTAACTAAACCACATACTGTGCTCAATAATCTGATGACATGCACAAAAATATTGGGGACTATTTACCATGTAAAGATAATGCATTTCCTCCTCTTTCCTATCAAAGGAACATTTAAAAATATACCAGTGGTCAGCCATCCAATGGTTCCTTCAGATGTGACCATTACGGCATTTTATTTTATTAAGCAATTTGTCCTCTCAGAATGGTATTGTGCTACAGATATCTCTCTCTCTCTCTCTCGCTCGCTCTCTGATAAGATTTTTAAATGACAATTTGAGACTACAGAACATTTGCATGTGGCTTCAGTGACACTAATACTTTTAGCACATGGAGGTGCTGTCAAAATTAACAATAGTGATGGGGAAGAAAATTTCATGGTGTGGAATATCATCTATAAATGCAAAGCAGGAAAATGGCATTTCAAGTAACTACTTAATTATGAAGTAATATGAAAGGCAACAGGAAAGAAGAACAATGCAACAAGATTGCTAGAGTAGTAAAGAACTTCACTGATTATAATTCTTATTGTATTATGAATATGCTTGTCGGACAACTGTAGCAAAGCAATTTAGGAAGAACCTCACTAACTGAAAAACTGTGTATATATGATTAGACAGCTGGTTACCTGAGAGACCATTTCATTTATTTATTTAGTATGCAGTCTTTCACCTAGAAATGGACCCAAGATGGATCACAAAAAGAATCAGCTAAAACCAGAACAACATTAAAATCCCAATTTTAAATACAATTAAAATCACATTAAAATATTATATACAATATAAAATTATTAAAAATCATACAAAAATAAAAACAAAGTGTGCACACACAAACACCCATGAAAAGGCTTGAATAAAAAGATTGAATTGAATAAAAAGGGTAGAAGCAACCACTGAGAAGACTAAATAAGCCTATGACTGTGGTGGGATCGAAAAAAAGCCTTCCTTTGTGGATCTGGAGACTCTGGCAGATTCATATAGGGAGATGATCTGTATAAAGGCTTCATAATCATAAGTAATGATCAGCACTTTAAAAATTGTGCCCAGAAATGAACCAGTAGCCAGTAACACCGTTTTAACAAAGGAGTCATATGCTCCTTTTTACTGGCTGCAGCCAGCATTCTGGCTTTAGCATTTTAACCCACTGCAGTTTCCAGTTTCCAAAACTAGACTCACATATTGTCTGTTACAGTAGTTCAAACATGCAATGAAGACATGTGTTACAACAGTCAGATCTAGTTTCTCAAAGAACAGGCACAGCTGGCACACTAGTTTCAACTGTACAAATACACTCCTGACTACTGTGGAACTCTGGGCATCCAGGCTCAGGGTTGCGTCTAGGGGTACACCAGGCCACAGGCCTGAGTGAACCAATCCAGCAGTTTGAATTCCTATTCCCTGATCTGCCTTTCGACATACTAGAGTACCACTTTCTTCTCTAGATTATGGGATGAAACAGACTGCCCCAAAGGGGTGGCAGCTGCCCCTGCCAAAGCCAGATTGGGGCCACAGCAATAGCACGCTGTGGCCGCAATCTGCTGCTGCATCGGCTATAAAGGAGTGGTTTTCAACCATTCCTTTTTTGGCCATAGAAAAGCTTTAGCAGCTCTTCTGCGGGGCTTCTTGATGTGTTGGGGGCTTGCGCCATGTAACCACCATGCCCCAAGATGCCTGGAAGCCAGCCCACATGTGAAGCCAGGCATCTTGAGGCATGCATCGTGTGTACACCATGCCCCCAAGCCATTTGGAAGCCAGCTTTTTATGCTGGTCTATTCCAGCCCTAAGTTTCAATTTGTTTGCCTTCATCCAGTCCATTACTGACAGCAGGTTCAGTACTAAGACAGATTCCTTGGAATCAGTTTGAAATGGGATTTTGGGTATCATTAGAGTATTGGTCACATTGAACCCCCCAAACCCTGGATGACCTCTCCAAGTGGTTTCATGTGTATGTTAAACAGCATGGGGGGACAAACTGAGCCCTGAGATACCCAACAGACCAAGGGCCAGGTTGTCAAAGAGAAGTCCTCCAGTACACCTTTTGAGTTCCTAGTAATGACTGGAACTACTTTAGGACAATTCCCCCAAGTCCCAGAGACATAGCCCAGAAGGATATTATGGATTATGGTTTCAAAAGCTTCTGAGAGGTCCAGTAGGTCCCCCATCTGGTTCCCTGAGTAGGTCATCCACCAAAGCAAGCAGAGCTGTCTTGATTTCATAGCCAGGCCAGATGCCAGACTGAAATGAATCTAGATAATCTATTTCATACAGGAATCTGTGGAGATGGGAAGCCACCATGCATTCTGAGATCTTGCTCAGAAAATGAATGTTTGAGACTGGCCTACAATTTTTGAACATAGTGCAATTCAGGAATATTTTTTTTAAAGTAGCTTCTCCCGCAGACACATTTGGTCTGAATTTAATATGAAGAGGCCTTCTTGGTGGTGCCCCATGCTTCTTTGATGTGCTGTACAGTTGTTTGGGGCAGGGCATTTAGCACTGTGGTATTCACTTCGCACAACATTTTTCCTTCGAAAATCTGACATGCTTAATCTTATGTGCTAAAAACTTAGACTAAATACTTACCTATTTTTGCAAGCCATCCCTTTTGTGGTCTAATCTACTGTATATTTCACAAACAATATAAATATAAATACTGTATTTGAATTTTCTGCATTGTGGTTATTTAATGTTTTTAACTTGTAGACTACTTTAAAATTTTCAGACTGAAGTGTTTATTCTTAATTAACCACATTTTATATGTATGTGTCAGAAAAAATATGATATATATACACTGCAGATATCTGTGCTTGAATGGAATTTGATCAAAAGTTTGAAAGAAAGGGGATATATGTTCAGCCTGGTTTATTTTTTTTAAAAGAGGGTATTGTTTTATATACTTGATTACATTTGTACATAGCCATAGTCACCTAAATGTTAACAGCTTACTGTTGTTTAGTTGGTTGCTTTGGAGGCTTCCAATTACATGATATAGATGACATGGAATTTCTGAGCTTGTGTTTGGTGGCAGATGGCACTCTGTGTCAATGCAAAGGAAAAAATCAATTTGAGCCCTTGTGTTCTTGCATTATTACCAAGAGATTGTCAGCCAAAGTAAAGTGCAAAGATACATGACTCAAGTGACCATATTTCTGCAGAAACTGATTCTGAACCTAAGGATGAAACTATTGATGTTTTGATGTGGGAAAGCCATTTTTTTCACCAATTTTTCTTATTTGTCTACCACATTCTATATGAATGATTGACTGGGGAAAGTGGGAGGAATCACTGCTGAACATGCTCTGATATGTAGCTAATTGATACACCTAACAGACATACCCCATCAGTCTTGCCAAAAATGAGCAATGCTATATAGCTTCTTGCACATTTTGCTAATGGTGTAGGATAAAACTGTTCTGTATCTCATGCTAAACCTACATTTTATTTTTATTGTTTTCATTTACATGTTATGAGTAATTCTGTTTCAGGAATTGATTTTCAGATCAATAATCAAGAGGGGCGCTGGCTTCAACTCTTCCTCCATGTCTGTGTATTTGTACCTCTAAAGATCTCTTTCTGAAAGCATTCATAGACAGAAAAATCCATAGGATGAGGATGCCCATTAGAACTGTATTAATGACCCAGCATAGTACTGCAGGACTCTCCTGATAAATTACAATCTTACGGCACCTTACTCAATGCAGTAGGTGCCTAGTTTACTGGATTTTATATGTGAATAGAAGTAAATAGAATAAGTAATTTGCATTTGTCAAAAATATTGAGCTGTTGAATAAAAGACCTAAAGGAATATAGCACAGTGCTGTTTGTTGTAATGATTCCTCTGGTTAAAGCCCTCTGGAAACAAACTGGCACACAGCCTAAGTACTTACAGTAGGTTATATGTTACATATAATGTAAGGGTATTTTTCTTCTAAAAATTGTTCTCATAGGGAGGAATGAATAGCTTATCCATTTTTTTTTCTCTATTGCAAGAGTATCTTCAAAAACTGAAGGCCTTCTGGCCAAGGGGAAGAAAGCCCTACCCCAGAGATGTACCATTTGTTTGCCTTCCTCCCAACAGGATTCATTGTAACAGACTTTCCTAATACCTGAGAAGCCCCTTTTAAATTCTGTTCACCTCCCAGTCTTTGAATATTTTTTTTTCCATTCCTGAAATAATAATATGCACATCATACAACTAGACTATTGAATTCACTGTTCTTTTTCTTTTCTACTCTGAGTTTGGAGTTTTTCTTGTTGTTTGGAACTAAGGCCTACATTTCTTTTTTCTAGGTTAATATGTTCCAAAAACTGTATGTTTTAAGTTAATATGTTCCAAAACTGTTACTCAACTCATCTGGTTCTTTGTGATAAAGAGCAGAAAAGTTGTGTGTGGATGTGTCTATGATATTCAAAATAGAGGGAGAGTGACTGTATGAGCCAATATGAACACAGCATCTGCATCTCTTTCAGAAGAGAACTACTCAAATTGTCAATTTAGAGCTAATGTATCATGCCCCACAAGAGTGAGAGCTAAGAAGTCTTCTGTTCAAATCATTCCTTAGCCATGGTTCTCTTAGGACTTTATCACACGGGGAAAATCGGGGGTTTAAACAGCGATTATCCCATGAAAATTGCACGATCGTGATCAACATTCTCACACATTGCGATTAAAGAAAAGAAACAGGCAATAAACAGCAACAAATCATTCACGGGGTTTCCACTTCTCCATCTGCAAAACAGGAACAAGTTCAAACACCCTATTTCCAATTTCCAATAACCAACATTTCTTGTGAAAAGCATCTGAGGTTCCAGGCAAGGAAAGATCTTTGCCCAGGACCCTACAGAGCTGCTGCATAATGTATACTCTCCAACTGTCCAGATTTGGCAAGGACAGTCTCTGTTAATCTTCTCTCTTCCCGCTTATTCAGCTGCTTTAAAATGTCCCAATTTCTCTCTCCTGCTACTACTTTCCCCATTTGTCCTCAGCTTACTTCAGTTGGTGCAAACTGATTTCAAAGTGCAAAAATATTTTGCATTCAATTAAATCAGCAGAAGGAAGAGGACAGGAGAGAGTAAAATCTTGCCATTCCCATTAGAATTAGACAAAAGTAAACTGCTGCAACCTCTTCTTGTTTGTGTGTTTTTCCTCATTTGTATTTTTTGCTATCATGACCACACTGTGATATTTCTTAGCCACATATGGCCCAGTTTTCATGTGTGAAATGTTGGAGGAATGCTGTTGCATCTCAGGTTGCCACTGCTGGACTATAAGTACCAATGGCTTGACTCATAGTCACTTGAAAGCAGAATTGCTTTCAAGCATAGACAGCATGAGGCATTTCAGTGATATGTGCACCTTGTCAGTTTTTATAGACCCCAAATTTTTCATAGTAGTGAAGATGAAAATAAAAGTGACACTCCAAGAATCTCATTTACAAGTAGAATTGCACTTCAGGTGTATTCTCAGAAGTATAAACCTTTTGGAAATCAAAATATACAGAAATGCATGCCCCATTTAAAGAAAACCTAGGGCATGTTTTTTCTGCAAAAGCACAGCAAATTTTCATAGTGGTTTGAGTGTTGGACTATGACTCTGGAAACCAGGGTCAATTTCCAGATTGGCCATGAAACCCACTGGATGACCTTGGGCAAGTCACATGCTCTCAGCCTCAGGCAAGGACGTAGCTAGAGGGGGGGTTTGGGGGGTCTGGTCCCCCCCTTCAGGCCTGGGGGCATTCAAGCTCCTTCCTCCCCCCCTCCTCTTCTCCATTAAAACCACGGAGCTCGGAGAGGGAAAGGGGGAAAGACAAAGCAAGCTCTTTCCCTTTCATTTCCATAGGAGTCTGGCTTCCACTCCAACTCTGCAACTTGAGTACTTTATCATACTAGGCTGTTGTAGAGTGATTGCCATGGCAACGAGCTGTGGGATTATGGGTGTTGTAGTTCAGTGACCTCCCCCATCTCTCTATCTCTGGCTGAGCTTTCCAAATGCCCCTCACCAAACTGCAAAGCCCACAATTCTATAGCATGGGGGAATCTACACTGTTGATATAATACCCTTTGACACCACTTTAAGTGTTGTTGCTCAATTCTGTGGAATCCTGGGATTTGTATTTTTACAAGCATTTTTTTCCTTTCTAAAAGAGTACTGGTGCCTCACAAAACTACAAATCCCAGGGGTTTGGGGTTGTTTTTTTTTAGTAGCCCTGGAAGTTAAAAGTGGTGTCAAACTGCATTATTTCTACAATGTAGTAGCTCACAGTGTTGCCACTGCTAAAGTTAAAACAGAATATAGTTCCATTACAGTGCATTGTGATCTGGGTGGTTGTTGTTGTTGTGTGCCTTCAAGCCCTTTCCAACTTATGGCAACCCTAAAATGAACCTATCCTGGGGTTTTCTTGGCAAGATTTGTTCAGAAGAGCTGTGCCATTGCCTTCCTCTGAAGCTGAGAGAGTGTGACTTACTCCCCAAGGTCACACACTGGGTTTCATGGCTGAGGTGGAAATCAAACCCTGGTCTCCAGACTTCAGAGTCATAGTCCAACACTCAAACCACTACAACAAATTTTACCTTGTGGGTCTTACATGACAAATACCAAAACCCATACATTTGCAGTAACTTTATTAAGCCAACCTGCAGCAATAATCTACTTTGAGACTGCTTTGAGACTGCCCTGGCTGGCTCAGTGCTAGGGAATTCTGGGAACTGTATGGTACAAACACACACTGCAGCCAGGAATTCCACTTGTGGACATACATCTTTCCCCTCTTCATCCCTTGGCCTGTTGGCCTGTTGGACTGTCTTGTTTATGTTTTAATGATATCCAGTGCATTATTGCTGACCTGCCATGTTTGTTGCATAACCACATCGTATGTTTTTCTGAGCGATGTGATATTAAAATAGTTTAACAGTTTTTATATTGAGTGTTCAAGATGGATGTGTTTGTGATCAGAAAGAAAATAAGTTCTGACAGCAAACTAAAAGAGGTAAGCACATTAAATGTATCACAACTTCATTATAGGAAAAGAAGTGAAAGTTGTCAAATTGGCATATAGAAATAAAATTATTTGTAGTGGAAGAATTATATTTTAATCTTTTGAAGTCTTTTATTACTGTACTCACAATTACAATAAAAGTGTAAATCTATAGTGTAATAAAATATACTGGTTTGTCAACTGGTCAATGAGAGGCTAAGTTAGTTTTACGTTTTAATGTACAGTCCGTCCTTGCCTTACGTGGGGGATCCATTCCGGATCCCGCCGCGTAAGGTGAATTCTGCCTATGCTCGAGCCCCATTGGAAACAATGGGGCTCATGCGCGGCGGCACGGGAGCGCGCGGGGCGCAACAGGCATGCACGCCCATTCAATTGAATGGGACGCGCCGCCCCTTCCGCCCCGTGCATGCCCTGCGGCTTGAGCGCATATACTCAAGGCTGCATATGGCGCGCCCGCGTATGCGCGGGCGCGCTGTATAATAATAACTCTGACATAAGCATTACATTGTTCAGGGACATAGCTGGACCCCCTTCCATTAGAAAAATGAATGATGTGTGCTGCTGCCCTGCCACACCCAAGCCCCATTATAATGGTGGCACTTAGTCTGGACCCCCCCCCCTTCCTAAAATCCTGGCTACGTCCCTGCCTCAGGGGAAGGCAATGACAAACCTCCTCTGAACAAACCTTGCCAAGAAAACCCCATGATAGGGTTGCTTTAGGTTTGCAATACGTTGGAAATTACTTGCACACAACAAAGGAAGGTGCATGGATCTGGATGTGTTCAGAAAATCACAATAGGATCAGACATAATAAAGATCTCTCTACATACAGATATAGTAAAGGCAATCTTTGAGCAGAAAGAGGCTCAGAACTGAAAAGGAATGTGTCTGGGTGGAAGGGGGCTGAATTACCTCAGGAGAGAGGCTCTGTCCCAATTTCCTGACATCTTCTGGCCCACTGGCCTATACCCCGTGGGGCAATATGTTCTCCAAGACCAATCCTTTTCCCTAGGCTCACATTCACCTACTTTTGAACAGAAAAAAAAAGAGAGAGATGCAATTTTCCACTTAGACAGAGAATTAGTAGTCACACCAGCTAAACTAATCTGGAGATAGATAACCACTATCACTACAGGCATCACTTTCCATAAAACTAATTTGTTTTGGCTCCCACTCCCCAGGTTTAAATGCAGGGTAATAGAGAAACTAAAACATTGGTTTTAAGTTCTGATTCAAAATTCAGGAGTTTTTGTCAGATATTTAATTTTTATTTTTATTTTTATTTTTATTTTTTGTCTTGTGGGCTTAAGTTAGTTATAAGACAATCAAATTAGCCTAGCATGGAATTTTAAAGTTTTCTCATTCCTTTCCAATGAATGTACTGATTATCTTGCCAGATCTTGGTATTTCCTTGTCACTTTTATCAGTGAATATAATATTTATAATAATTAAATCCCTTGCTTCTCATATATTTCCCTGAACAAAATAATTTTGCCTTATTTAAATTAATCTATAAACATCCATATTAAAACTCAATGCAATGTTCCCAATAGCCTTAAGGTATCTCTGTTTCTACAGATATCAATAAGCATATGGGCAGCTGAAGGGTGTGAGATTAGAATTGCACTAAACCATAAGAGCACTTTCTCTACAATCACAATTAAATTATTTTTGAGAATTGTCTCAAACACTATAACCAAGCAACTAAACAGTTATAGTGCCTCCAAGTTTTCTTTGATCGGCTTCCCCTCAAATCCATGCACCCTCTATTGTGTCTTTGATGTGGTTTGCAGGGAATAGTGAATGTTGTTATCAAAGGAAATTAGAGGGTATGTATTTAGCAATGCATTTAGACCTTTTGGTTCAGTAGAAATTATGAGCTCCATATAATATTTGCTTTGAAAACAAGATGTAATTATGCTCTGCAGGATTACAATCTGTACATTCTAAGAAACTGAAATCTTTCCTTATGGCAATTTCACTGAACATCTTGTAGAGTGAGAGAGCTTTTTAAAAAGATTACTATTTATTTCCAGTAAACCTAGGTTTGGAGACAATATGAGCTTTAATTCCTCATTTCTTCCTCAGCATTGCTACATAATAGCATCAAATGAAAATAATGAGCATTATCTGCCAGGGATTAGTTCAACACTAGTTTCTTCCTGATGACTGCCAAAAAATGAGCAAGTGAGAGGGAGAGAACCTCACTTGTTAAGGGTTGGTTTTACCTACCTCTTTGTATTACCTACAATCCTTCCAGCAATTTGTATGACTCTTCTCAATCTGTTCAGTTTGTTCACAAAGCTTTATTTAACTTCCGTCCAACTTTGCCAGTATGCATATTATAACAGTGTATAAAGATGCTTGTTCTATTATGGACAAAAATTAATTTCTTACTTGTATATTTAGGATAGAGGCCAAATAATAGTCTGAGCCCTTTCATTTTTCTCTCGGTGTTATTTTCTTTAAGCCAAAAGCAAGATTATGACGGTGACAGAGAACCTAACTTAATGAAGGAAAGGAGATCTGCAAATCTCTATGTTTTAAATCAAGCAAGCAAGTAAATGTTGTTGGTTAGTATGATTTGTCATAGCATTGTACTCCATTGTAGTATTTTCCCTGTTTTTCAAAGCTGCTAGGGGGAGAGGGCTACTGTTTTTGTCAGTAGTGAGAATTGAAATAATATTTGGCCTTCTTAAAAGCCATGGGCATGGCTTGTCCATATGTACATCTTTTATGTTACTAGTAAATATGCCCTGCAGCGCTGCTTAGACATTGTATGAGGCAATGGTGCTTTCTGCACCACCATTTGGGACGTCCGGAGGACGTCCCATTTTAAAAAAGGGGTGTCTTTTTTAGACGCCCCATGGCCTAGTACGGACTCCGTCCGTACAAGATGGCGCCGGCCCTTCTACATGGCCGGCGACATCTTTGCGTATCGGACGCTTAGCGTCCGTACGCGTCGTGCCGCTGCTGACGTAGCGAGCGCGCCCCTGGCGCCTCGCTACGTCGCAAACGCGACGAAAAAAGAAGCTCCATTTTGGAGCTTCTTTTTTCGGTCCGCGCGGGAGCCGGGCCATCTGAAGGCTCCGGCTCCCCCGCGGACTTACTGGCGGCGGTCTGTACCCCGCCAATATATCATCAGTGAAAAAGGAGAATGTTCAACAGAAATAACTGCTAGACAGGTTTTCAGGACACAGTTCGATCTGCTGACAGGGTCCTTTTTAATATAGGCGGTATCCAGACCAGCGCTTTGCTCTGGCCTGGATACATGCTAGGGTTTGCAGATGCCCCTCCT
This sequence comes from Sceloporus undulatus, assembly GCF_019175285.1. Classification (NCBI taxonomy): domain Eukaryota; kingdom Metazoa; phylum Chordata; class Lepidosauria; order Squamata; family Phrynosomatidae; genus Sceloporus; species Sceloporus undulatus. The sequence continues at coordinate 236,659,896 of NC_056524.1, forward strand.
TTACAGATGCCCCTCAACCCTAGCATGCAACCGCAGCGTGGTAATGGTAGTGCCCTGTCTACATGGGTGCCGCCATTACGATGTCAGGGCTGTGTCACCTCCAAACAGAGCGGTGCAGGCGTCACGCTGCTGCAGGGTGCTTGTGGTGCCCTTTCAGCAGCACTGGAAGGAGCTCCAAAATGGAGCTCCTTCCGCCACTTGTTATCGCTGGCACGGCTACGCCAGCGATACAAAAGAGAAAGGGGCCAAGCGGCCCCTTTCTCTCTCTCCCCACCTCTGTTGGGGTGTCCTTGGGGCATGAAGCCCCAAGGACATCCCTTTCCAGGCAGCAGGGAAGCGTCTCTTTGCGGCTTGCCCGAGGCCTGGGAAAATGGTGGATCGGGGCCTCTGGGCTGTGGCCGTTGAGGTCCGGATCCATTGGGGAAAGGGGTGGTCTGTATCCCACCTCAGATTATTTTTATATCCCGCCTAATCACAGGGAATCCGGGTGGCTAACAGCAATAAGAGAAATACAATACAAAGAAAATACAATAAAATACAAAATAATCCCTTCCCAATCACATAACCAATACTTAAAAAATAATAAGCAATATAAATACAATAATCAAGTGCAAAAATACTGCACAGGTTAAATAAGTGTAAAAATTAAATACAAAATACATTCCAATGATAATTAAACAAATTAAGTATAAAAAATAAAGCAAACATAATCCAAGATACAGACATAGCAATGCAAAAAACAAAATCTGAGATACATAACTTAATAATAATTGGTACATAACATATTAATCTACTAACAATATTCTACTCTCCCCGGCAGTAAAAAGTTACAGTGTAATATAAATATAAAACAGCAAAATACAATAGCAAGGGAGATGTTCTGGAGGATGGCTTCTGAATATGTCACCTCCCCCTCAGTCCCCGCCTTCTGGTGCCTTGCCTCAGGCAGCTTCTTAGTCCCAAGTGGAAACAGAGGAATGGAGGAGCCTTCAGGCTCCCATGAATCCTCCCCTTGAAGAATTCATGGGAGAATGTGAAAGGGTAAAAAGGAAAGGGAATCCCTCCCTTTTCTCTACCTTAAGGTGGCTATTGATCCTGTTACAGAGGACAGCCTGTCCTGGACTGCGGCCAGCACACACAGACACACACCAATAAGAATGGCTTAACACAGCAAGTGGAAGCAGAACACAGACCTTGCAAGGAGTAAACGTAGAGCAGTCCGAAAAGCCAAGCCAAAGTCAGGATACCGGGAGTCAGAGTAATCAAATCAGTCCAGGGTCAAAGCAGCCAGAAGATAACAAGGGTCCAATCCGTTCCAAGGTCAAAGCAACAAGGAGTCAAGATACAAGGAGCCAGTGCCTGCAGCAATCACACCAAAGGATCATGCAATAAACTCTGGCACTGAGTTGAGGCCTCTCTACAGCTTAAGTAAGGGAAACTTTCCCCCATGCCACCTGAGGCTGGTTGGCTAATTGCCTCTCTGCAATCCTCCTGGATCTGCGCCTGCAAGCACTCTCAGCCCTTCTCTGTAAGTAGGCACATCCAGGCAAGCTTCCTCCCCAGAGTCACCACTAGGCTGTTGCACCACAGGAGGCATCTCCCTAGCACTAGGACCTGGTTGGGCCTCCTCCTCTGGGGCTGGGAGAGCACAGCTGGGACCTGGCAGAGTAGGATTATCACCTGGTGTAGCCTCAATTAGCTCTTGCTCTGGAGGAGGCTCCTCCTCCTCCTCCTCCGAGAACTGTTCTTGGCTGGCCATGACACAGCCATTTATTTGACAGGAAGTCAGGGGGACAGTCATCTGTTTGAAGGCACTGTTTCAAGGAGCTGTCAAATGCAACTGTTATTTAAAAATAAAGAATATAAAAAAGGCACACTAAGAGCCTGCTCCCTGGACTGTAGACTGAGCTTCACAGGTTACCAACCACATTTTTACTTTCTTCAGTTATATGCACCATATGTCTATTTCATTTATAGTAATGTCTTGTAAAAAAAGGTAAAAGTGAAGGTTTTCCTTTGATATGAATGTTTAGTTGTAACTGATTGTATGGGCTGTTACTAAGTCGGAGAGTCAGCATTGTCTGAAGATGACTCCAGTGGTCGTGTGGCCAGCACGACTGCACAGGATGCTGTAACTTTCCCACTAAAATGATACCTATTTATCTACTTGCATTTGCCTGCTTTCACACTGCTATGTTGTCAGAACCTGGGACTAGTGGCAGGAGCTCACTCCATCACATTTATTTTATTTTATTTTATTTTATTTTAATTTAATTTAATTTAATTTAATTTAATTTAATTTAAATTAAATTTATTTATTTATTTATTTATTTATGGTATTTATACCCTGCCCTTCAGCCATAAAAGCTATTAGAATGGTTTACAATTATTATTTTTAATTAGACGGTTCCCTGCCCTCAGGCTTACAATCTAAAAGACACGACACAAAAGAAGAAGGGAATGGTGGTGGGGAAGGGGATGAGGTCCAGTGGTTCTTCTCTCCCTCTGAGGTCTGGACCATGGCAGATAGACTGGAGAGAGGGCTCTTCTTCTTCAGGCTAGCCCTGGTGGAGCTGGGCCTGCCTGTTCACTCCCTCGCAGGCTGAAGGATGACAGTTATCATGGAGGGAGGGTTCTCTTTCACATGGCACCTTATGATTGTCAGAACTGGCATCTTAAGCATTAAGCACTTGTAAACATGCATATAAGACCAGCATACGTAGTCTTTCTTTGATATCCTCTTTTGTCTTGTCTGATATATGTCCTCTTTCAGGCAATGTGCAAGTAGACATCCTACACCCATACCTCTTTCCACTGTCTAGTCTCATGAATATTACTAGCGGGTACTTATTTGTATTATTTTGAGCCTGGAGTGAGCTACATGTGGCTTTCCAAAAGTTGTTAGACTGCCATCATTCCTTACCATTGGCTATGTTCACTAAGACTGGTCAGCATCACAGTAGGCAACATCCAAAGGATCACGCAGTGTCAGCCCTTACTTTAAACTAGCATTTCCTCTCATTCCAACTTTTTTACACATTTGTATTATTCAACTTCTTTTTTTAAAAAGTAGATTTTAATTAGCTTTTCCAAATCTCTATATAGTTATTTTAGTAGCTATTGTGACTGAAGTTCTATAGCACATTTGAATACGAAGACAGCATATTTTATTTCTGTTCTTTTGCTTTCTGAATACATCCTTTCAAGTACTGAAACTAGTTCTCATTTAAGATCTTTTCCACAAATGAAGCCCATTAAGACTGTTTCTCTTTATACTGTTCAAGACAGTCTAGACGAAAGGAGCTGAGGCAATGAATCTAAAGGGCGGACAGAATGGAGGTATTAAAATGATAGTGTGCTTTGTGTTAAAAAATTCTATTTTAATCTTCCAAGAAGAGTTCTACACTTTGTTATGCTGATGAAAAGAAAGTTTTCAGTCAACAACTCATTTCCTACAGTGTTTCATTTTCTTCAGACTAGCAACTAAAGATTTTAGGGTTTCTTTGGCTTTTTACACACAATCAAAAAAGGTGCTTAATTGTACTTCCTCTTAAGTGGTTTAATCCTTCAAGCTATGGTGCAGAGCCAACTGAATAACAAGAGATAGAAAACTCACATCCATGACATGCTGGAGCAGTGAAAAAGAGTGAATAGGCTGGCTTTCGTGTGTGTGTGTGTGTTTTAAATAGCCAGGATGAGCACTGGGATTACACAGATAGGTGGACACAGAAGTAAGGGATCAGCATATCACCAGTGTTAAACATAAGATTTCATACAACTGTTTGCCTATAGCTCAGCTGAGATATTTGACAGTTATGCATGTCAGCTATATAATGAGAAGAGCTGCAATAAAACAAGGCCAAGCTAAGCTCTGCTATTCCCAGGGAGGGCTGAGCTTGTCTCAAAATTAATGTAGAAATTATGGAACTAATCAGTGTAATAAAGTGTAGAAACTATGCAGCTGAAATGGACCAATCCATATGGCTTTTTCTTATGCTTGAGAATGAGCAGGAAAAGAGAAAACAGTCCTTCTCCAACTTGTACAAATTTCAGATCAGTGCCATCAGTGTTAACTGGAACACTTGCACATAGTTCCAACAGTTGTTCTAGACAGAGCTGGGAAGTAACAAGAGGTAAGTAGTAGCATTATTTGTGTAGATATTAAGGGGACAACATTATCTTTTTAAAGTAGCAACATTATTACTTTTTAGTGTTATAAGATACATGTACTTCTTATTCATAAAACACCGGAAGGGAGTCATTTGGGGAGATCTTTGTCCATTTTGTATTTTTAAATTCAAAATTAGTATCAACCTTGATCTTACTATTTTATATAAGGGTTACCATTTTACTACACCAGTGTATATCATGGGACTTGAGCAGCCATGGGTTTTAGTATCCAGGGAGCAGGAACCAAATGCTAGTTGATATCAAGGGCCTATTGTAAATAATATGCTTTTAATACAGAAATTTTTTAAAGACCAGGCTTGGGGGAGCTGTATTCTTTTAAACTGAGCTGTTTTTAATAGCTTTTAGATATTTTTAATTGCATTTTATTCTTTTAACTAGAGATGTGAAATGTTTTAATATTGTGACTAGTTTAAATCTATTTTAATACTCGCTTTTTGTATGTTTTTAACTGTACTGCTTTTTAAAACCAATTTTGGGAGGAAGGCAGAATATAACTAAGTTAACAAATAAGGAATATTTCCCATGTACATCACAGTATCAATAGATGCACCATGTGGGGTTGTTGCAAACATTATTACTTGGCTCCTGCACAGTTTAGTATGATACTGAGGAAACAGAAAGCCAACCTTATGGGGACCTATGTGGACCACTATGAATCACATACAACAAAAGAATAACAAATGCACATTTACTACATTAAATTGATTACATGGAAAAGTCTTCAGCATTTGAAAACTAGTGAAGCCTAAGAGACAGTCACCCCAATATTGAGACTGGTGGAATGAGTACTCAGCTTTGGCAATACATCACTGTAAAAGCATGTGTATGAATTCTGCATCTGTAACACAGGAAAATTTTACATAACAGTTTTGCAAAAGCAATTCAATACTTTGAACAAGAAGGGTAAATTCATTCACATAGACCTGCTGCTCTAAAAGCCATTTGCCACCTGCCTCTGTCATCTGGGGACACTACACAATTGCCACCATTAAATAGCTTTCCTTATTAAAAATTCAACATTCTTTCCATTTCCCAGATTTTGTTCCTCAGGGCTCACCATCACTTACACTTATTTCTATATGAATGCCAGCAAATTTGAGAAGTACAGTCAGTGGAACCACAGCATGGACAAGTGCGTGCTTTTTGAATACAGTACATTCATTATCCTCTGAGCAACAAACAGAAGTGCTGGCTCATGTTCAACTTATGAACTTATGATCAATAATTAACCTAAAGTACTTGGAAGCCAGTGTGGTGTAGTGATTTTAGTGTTAGACTATGACTCTGGAGGCTATGGTGCAAATCCAAGCTGAGCCATGTAAACCCACTGGGAGACCTTGAGGAAGTCACACTCTCTCAGCCTCAGAGGATGGCAACAGCAAACCTCTCTGAAGAAACTTGCTAAGAAAACCCCATGGTAGGTTTGCTTTAGGGTTGTCATAAGTCAGAAATGACTTGAAGGCACAAAACAGCTTTTCGCATGTAGTAATGCTGAGCCATGTCTCCTCACTCCTATAACTGTGCATTCAACTGGTTCAACCATTCCTCTCTCATTTCTTTTACATAAAAAGGGCTTGACTATTTTGCAGACTCTGAACATCCAAACTATATGGATTATTTTATCATGTCTTCATTTTATATTTTTATATGTGTCTTTATTGTTGCAGGTCTTGAAGTGTTTATCTCCATAGTTTTTTCTCTCATATGAATCACATTAAAAATTGAAAGCGATGTTGCAATTTTTAAATTGTGGTATTACAATGGAGAAGTCATAACTGCTATTGTGGCTTGTGGTAACCATAGTAATGTATTCCCAAAGCCACTTAACTTTCCATTTATAACAATAGCAGATTTAAGCGAGTGCCGAAGTTCCTCTACCATTAGTGGGCTTTTTGTGTTTAAGAGAGTGAGAAATCTTGATTGTAGACCAGATGTTCATCTGGAGGGAATGATTGTGGGCTGGTATTTGGATGAACTCTTATTCACCTACAAGCCTCTTCAGTTGAAGTAACTCTTGTGAAACTTAAATGTGGAATGTATTCAGCTTATATTTTTAAAGCACATAGAAAGGTTGACCATTGATAATTTGCTGTACAGTGGTACCTCGGGTTACGAAATTAATTCGTTCCGCGGCTAATTTCGTAACCCGAAAAACCTTCGTAACCTGAATTGCCATAGGCGCTAATGGAAAAAAAGCCGCGGCTGTGCCGCGGCTCCATTGAAAATAGCGCCGAGGTTTTTTCGTAACCCGAAAAAAACCTTCGTAAGCCGAAACAATAAATCCCTATGGGATTTTTTCGTATCCCGAAAAATTCGTAAGCTGGGTAATTCGTATCCCGGGGTACCACTGTATTCACATGAAGTCATTCAATTTCCTTTGAAACTACCTTTAATTATAACCATAGACTTTATCTGTGCATTAATCTCACAGTAATTCCATTACTTTTTGGACTATTGGGGCAATCACTGGCTACTAGTCATACTGGACATATTTTAACCCTCCAGAAGCAGTGGGGACTGTGTGATCCCAAATCAGTGAGGTGGTGAACCCATGCCAGATTTTAGCTAGCTTTAAAGGAACAATCCAAGGTGCTGGACTGATTTAGAAATATTATTCAGCATCTTGGAACTCTTTTACTCATTATTAGAGTAGAAACACTGCTGCTTTTTATCAGTTGGTGGGGCGCATGACCAGGAGGCTGATGTGGCACTCACATCCTGTGTGTCAGTTTCCCATATGCAACAGGTTCATCCCTTTCAGAAACAGGATGTGAGTCTTTGGTTTGATCCAATGGGGCTCTTTTCAGGTACATAAAAAACTAAGGGGGTGCCCTTAGGCAGCATGGGTTGTACTACTGGAGAGGTTTCCACTGCACATTCAGAGAGCTCTGTGGGCTGAAAGCTCCCAGAAATGTTCCTGCTAACAGTAATAATCTTATCAACCTGGAATACGCTGAAGGCTTCTGAGGAAGTTTTTGCAGGGCTAAGACCTACTTGTACAGAAGAGCCTTGAGACAACACTCTTTATTCCAGCTAGTCTGCAGTGTGAAAGCAACACAGTGTATGCACAAAGCAACAAAGTGGGACTTGCCCAAACACTGAAGGCACTTCAAGTGCCCATCTCGGTACAGGATCTTCATGCTAAACTCAACTAACTCTTTCAAAGAACCCAGCTTGTGCCAAGAGAGTCCAGACGGCCAACAGCCAACATGAACAAAGCAATCAACAAAACCTCCTAGAAGCTGAGTTCTGGAAGCTGAAATGAATGCTGTTCCCATCAAAGCTGCAGCAGAGAACAAAAAAGGAACTGGAGGTTTTTATATACTGGTGGTAGAGGTGGGCAGGGCTTCTGCCAAAATTATTTTAGAATATTTGTAGAATGGTCTGAAGAGTCTCGGCACAGGTGTAGGATAACCCAGTTGTGTGAAGCACAGATACCACAATGAACAACAACATGGAACCCTTGCAAGCACAAAGATGACTGTTTAGAGATCAAAGTCAGCACTTTCATCCATCTCCTTCCACCAAGACGTTCATCTAAGCACAAATCTAAATACAGTGCGCCCGCGCCATACGCGGGTGCGCCATACGCGGCCTTGAGCATACGTGGGGTGGAAGAGGCGGCGCATCCCATTCAATTGTTTCCAATGGGGCTCGAGCATAGGCGGAATTCGCCTTATGCGGAGTGATCCGGAACGGATCCCCCGCGTAAGGCGAGGACGGACTGTATACTTTTGGCATTCCCTGATCAGTGAGAAAAGTTGCAAAGAAAACAAAATGGAAATTTGCTAGCTTGAGGAATCATTGAGTTGGAAGAGACCATAAGTGCCATCCAATCCATCCCCCTGCCTAGGGTTGCCATAATTCTCTACTAAAAACCGGGATAAAATGTAGGACAAAATTTAGACCAAAATATAGGATAATTGTAGGATAAAATTTAGCCCAAAATGTAGGAAATTTAAGAAAAATGGAGGACCTTAAATGTCCTACATTTTGGGCTAAATTTTATCCTACAATTGTCCTATATTTTGGTCTAAATTTTGTCCTACATTTTGTCCTGGTTTTTAGTAGAGAATTATGGCAACCCTACCCCCTGCCATGTAGGAATGCACAACCAAAGTACTTCCAACAGATAATCATCTAGCTTGTCTTTAAAAACTCCAAAGGAAACTCCACCACTATCTGAGGCAGCGTTTTCCACTGCCAAACAGTTCTTACTGTCAGAAAGTTCTCTCTAAGTTTCGGTGGAATCACTTTCCTGTAGTGACCTGTATCCTAGTCTGTGAAACAGCAGAAAACAAGTTTGCTCCAGCCTCAATATGACATCTGTTCAAATATTTAAGCATGGATATCATGAAACCTTCTCTTTCACAAGATAAATGTACCCAGCAGCCTAAGCTGCTCCTCATAAGCCTTTGAGCCTCTACAGACAGGTGACTCAATGCTGCCCCTTTGAGGTCTGGGTGGAGGCCGTGGCAACCATACGCCAAAGCCTCTGGATGAACCAAAAAGAACCTGCTTCCTGGCAGGTTCTTTTTGCATGGAAAGGGCACCACAGGAACGCTCATGTGCCATGAAGACAGCCCTTCTGCGCAGTGCTGTTTGGGCATGGCACCACTTGTATGTCATGATGGCGCAGCCTGTGTGGATGGGTGCACACCATAATGGTGCATGGGCGGCGGAACAAGGGTTTGGAGCATGTGAATGCTCAGCCCTACCGCAGCCCTACCACACACACAGGCCAGCATAATATGCTGGTTTGTCGAGCCCCATAGTTTCCAGACTTTTCACAGTTTTGGTCACCCTCCTCTGGACAGGGTTGTCATTGCAAGAAAGATCATATCAGCTTTCCCAGGCTAATTTCTGATCCTAATTGTAAGTTACTGCATTATTGATTGTAGAGATATGATTATTATATGATAATAGAATCATAGAATCATATCTCTATAGAGATGTAGAACTGTAGAGTTTGTAGGGATCATCCTAGAGTCATCTAGTCCATCCTATGCCAATGGCAGAATTCACAGTTCCTCGACAGATAATCATCCAACCTCTGTTTATAAATCTCTAGTCCGATGTAATCTATCACACTGTCAAACTGATCTTAGCACCAGGAAGTCCTTTCTAATGTTTAGTCAGAAAATCTCTTCTTCTAATTTGAATTGTCAGTGTCCTACTCTCAGAAGTTACAAAAATCAAACTTGCCCCATCTTCCATGTTACTGTCCTTCAGATATTAAAATATTACGTAGCATTCTGCTAGGTCCCTATACAGACATAGGTTTTTCTTAAGCCTGTGTATGTCTTTCTGTGGGGCATTTTGACCCACTTCATTGTATTTTATAATAATTATTAAGTCTCACTGAGGCAATGGAAGATGCAACAGATTTCTTTTAAAAAATTAGAAATGAAATTAATATTGTGATAAACAGAAATATGAAATGCTACAAGCATATTTAGATAATTCAATTATTAAAAATCTAGACAAAAAGTAATCTTGAGAATATAAGCCACCCGCTTAGATTTTAAGGGGAATGGTTGTACTTTATGGTAGAGAGAGATAAAAAAGGAAACAGTGTATATTGATAATTGTTGCAGAATTCCTAATGGAAACTAATTAATTTTTTCAAGAAGAAAAACCTAAATGAAAGATCAAAACCAAAAGGCAACACCAACACCACCCATCAAAAAAAAGGAGAAAAGAGATGTTACCTGCATTCATAAGAAAGTGGAACTTATTTTCAAGGGCATAAATGTAAAAATAAAATTATCTTCCTTGATCTAAGCCTGAAGGTGCAAAAGAAAAGAACAAACTAGGAACATCAGAGGTATTTCTGCAGATCATAAAATCCCAGCCTATATGCCAAAGCTGTGCATCTTTCCTAATAATGAATCAAAGGAGCCTGAATTGCTGACTTGGTACAATAGCTTCCAAGAATAACAAAAAATCAAATCTGTATGAATTGTTTGATGCTCAGATAATATTCTGGAGTCTAAAGAAAGAAAACATTTTGAAGAGTAAGGAAAACTTATAATCAAAATGTTGACGTGACAGTAATATTAACTAGCACACATTCAATGCAATGCGATAATAAAGCTGGAGCTGCTAAAATCTCTCCCTCCCCCCACTTTGATTTGCAAGGTTGTTTTCAGAAGGTGTTATTGCACAACCATTTCTTGAACCTCTGAATCCATGAGGTACCACAAATTTCCCTCTTGACTATCATGCTCTTTAATGTTTATATGAAGCTGCTGGGTAAAATCACATGAGAATCTGAAATAAGAACTCCATTTGGATGAGGGCTGGGGAACTGAAATTGAATCCCAACAAGACAGAACCACTGTCCATAGGTGGCTCCTGCTGGGTGTTGTCTTTATGGAGCAGCTGAAGCATACAGCTTGGGATGCTCATTGATCCAACATTTTTGCTAGAGACCCCAATGGTCTCAGTGTCTTGAAGCTCTGTCTGGTTCACCAGAAATAGAAAGACTATCCAGTCTTTCTTGGCTGCAGGAATACATGCTCTGGTGATTGTTATTATTATTATTATTATTATTAACCTTTATTTATAAAGCGCTGTAAATTTACACAGCGCTGTACATACAGTCTTTTTAATTAGACGGTTCCCTGCCCTCAGGCTTACAATCTAAAAAGACACCACACAAAAGGAGAAGGGAGTAGTGGTGGGGAAAGGGATGAGGTCCAGCAGTTCCTCTCTACCTCCAAGGCCTGGACCAAGGCAGGTGGACTGGAGAGAGGGCTTGGCTTCATAATGGATGGTTAATCTTCATCCAGGGAGGCAAGCAACAATTATGCAAGGCCTGGGAACACTTCTCTGAACAGGATGGTCTTCAACTCCGTTTTGAAGATGGTTAAAGAAGTGATGGCTCTTGTTCGCCGGGGAAGAAGGTTCCAGGAGTGAGGGGCAGCGAGTGAAAAGGGGCGAATCCGAGATGGGGCAGAGAAAATCCTGGGCTGGGACAGCAGACCTTGACTACCAGAACGGAGGGCCCGAGTGGGAAGGTGAGGAGAAAGAAGGTCTGATAAGTAAGGAGGGGCCAGCCCATGGAGGGCTTTAAACGTCGACAGCAGGAGCTTATACTGAATGCGGAAAGGGAGGGGGAGCCAGTGAAGGGATGCCAGCAAAGGAGAGATATGGTCAGAGCGGTGGGCGGATGTGATAATGTGTGCAGCTGAATGCTGGACAGAGATTAAAAGACGGAGGTGAGAAAGAGGAAGCCCTGCCAGAAGGATGTTATAGTAATCAAGTCGTGAGATCACTAAGGCATGGACCGAGATCATCATTCAGGATGTCATCATTCAGGCAGAATATGCAGAAACACAAGTGGTTTCCAATTGGCAAGGTGGTCAGGCAAGGCCACATTTTATTACCCTGTTTGTTTCACTTGTCTGCTGAACGTATCATACACAAAGCTGGATTGGACTCTGAAAAAGAAAGTGTGAAAATTGTAAGAAGGAACATTGAGAATTTAAAATATGCAGATGACACCACACTACTGGCAGAAAATATTAAAGCCTTGGAACAACTATTGGACAAAGTCAAGGAAGAAAGTGCAAAGGCAGGTTTACATTAACAAAACAAGAATGACCACAGATTATTTTAATTGGCTCAGCCATTAATCAAAACGGAAATTGCAAGTCAAGAGATCAGTTAAAGACTAGGATTTAGAAAGGCAGCTATGAAGAAGCTAGACAAGATCCTCAACTGTAAATATATATCATTGAATACCATCGTCAGGATTGTTTGTGCCATTATATTTCCAATCTCTATGTATAGTTGAGAAATCGGGACCATGAAGAAAGCTGATAGGGTGAAAATCAACTCATTTGCAATGAGAAACCTGGAGGAGAATTCTGCCAATATCCTGGACTGCCAAAAGAGACAAATAAATGGGTGAAGACCTAATTCCTACCTAGAAGCCAAGATGACTAAACTGAGAATGTTGAACTTTGGACTGCTGTGGTGTAGAGAGATGAGCTGTGTCCCTTACGACCACATGCAGAGTGGCTGCACATAGGCAGGATGCCTAGAAGATGGTCTGCGAAGAGCAAAAGTTCTGCGAAGCCTCTGAGCTGAACAGCAAATTTTCTCCCATACACAGGCTGCCGCTTTGAGCTCCCAGCTTGAGAAAATGAATCTCCAGATAGCAAGACTTCACTCAACATGAGGGCTTTTAATCTTTGTTGCAAACTATTTAACAAAGATTGCACTGAGTATTACACTGCTTTGCCAACCACCGACCATAACAACCCAACAATGGAGATAACTACCTTCTCCCTTGTATAGGTGGTCTTCTTGGAAGTCATGTGACAGCCATGCCACCAATTAAACCTGGCTGTTCTTAACCAGTCCCTGTTCTATCAGAATATCACCCATGATGCACTGCTGGCTGACTTCACCTACTGTGCATGTTGCATCAGATTTCCCATGATGCACAGCTCACCAAATGCTGACTCATGCATCTGCTATTTGAACTGTAGTAACCTCTGCTCCAGTTCCTCCTAGTGGCCACATCCATGTCATTTTTCAGACTCGTGTGTCACATGGTCCTGACATGGACATATGTTGAGAATATATGACTCACTAGAAAAGTTTGGGAAGGGAGAAGGCAGCAGGAAAGAGGGAGATCTCATTACAGGTGGATGGGCTCAATCAAGGAAGCCATGGGCCTGAGCTTGGAGGACCTAAGCAGGGTGGTTTATGACAGGGTGACTTTGAAGACTGTCATTCATAGGGTCACCATAAGTCAAAGTCAACTTGATGGAAGTTAATAACAACATCTTGTTTGGATCGCTTTAATGAGGCTGCCCCTGGAAATTATTCAGAACTTTCAGCTTGTGAGGAATTTGACAACTATGTATTTATAAAGCAGGTCTTCTTTGTGTTAATGCCCTGACTTTGGAATGCATTCTGAAAGAAAGTATTAGACTGAGAAAGACTTTCTTTTCTTTTCTTTTTATCACCAACAAAATTGGACCCTTTCCCCAGGAATTTATGTACTATTTTGATTGCTGATTGTTATTTTAGTTGAATAATTTTTATCTTTTGTATTTAGCAATGCACAGTTTTATTTAGTATAAATGAGAGCACAAAATTGTGAATAACCTACCCTCTGATCTTTAAATCCATTCTTCCTCAACTTGTAAAGTGAAAAAAATTATTAGATTGATTCATTGATTATAAATATCAAAATGTTCAGTTTAAAAACAGAACAGTTTGGTGAGGTGCTTGTAAATGCCAGAAAACAGATAGCTACCAGCTAGGGCTTAGAAAAGTTATGCTTTGGACTACATCTCTGTCTTGCCATTCTGGCTGATGAATTCTGGCAACAGTAGTACAAAGAGTATTTTTCCAGCCTCTGGAATCCCTTTCCACTGAGTGACTTTGAAGAATTACTACCATTCTTTGATGAAAGGCAAATGAAATACTCTACACATTGTTTATTATGTATGTTAACCATATATAGATAGCAGCTTTTATATCTACAAAGTTAATCTGCTAGTTTTAAATGGGAATCTGTTTCTCACTAGGAAAAGCATGACCTTTGGCAGCTTCTGTTCTTGGAAACACTTAAAACTCAGAAATGGATAGTGATCCACATATTGATGACTTGCAATTGCCTCTATTAACTTCCTTTACAGAAAAGTATTGTGTTTGAGGAGGGCAGATAATTGTGAAAGTTTTCTTATAAAAGTTGCTTGATATGTAATGGCTGTTGGAATTAAAGTGTAAACTTCTCTCTTGGATTCTATGTGACTAATTTTTTTAAAAAATATTTCAGACATAATTGCAAATCTTGCAAATATTTAAATTGTTTAAAAAGCAGGCAGCTAAAAACAGAAACATAATCTACCATTGGACACATATACGGACAGGTTGCTTACCTGTAACAGTATTTCTTCGAGTGGTCATCTGCGAATACATACAAATGGGTTTAACTGCGCCTGCGCAGTGCTGCTCGGAACCTACTGGAATCACTGGGCAGAGTTAACTCTGCAACATATTGAAACTTTTTGGCGGTAACTCCGCCCACCCGTTATAAGGCCCCTGCCTTCCCGCTCTTTTCCCCAGTTCCGCAATTTTTCCGCCAAGCAGGCGATGGAAAGAGCCAATGTGAGCAGGACACTGAGGGGACGGATGGGTGGGATTTGTATGTATTCGCAGATGACCACTCGAAGAAATACTGTTACAGGTAAGCAACCTGTCCTTCTTCTTCGTGGTCTCTGCGAATCATACAAATGGGTTTAGACTGACAAGCTAAGGTATACGGTGGAGGGAGTGTCCTGAAACCAAAGCTATGGTGAACCAAAGGTATATTTATTACAAATAAAACACCTTGAACCATAAAAGAGTCAGTCTTTTTGTTCATGCACAGATCAAATAGCAATAACGTTGCTAAACCTGAGGAGGGAACAGAGGTCATGCAAGACCGATCCCATAGAACTTGTGCAAACCAACATTCAACAAATGTAAACAGTGTCAACTGTACAAGTGTAGTAAACACAAAACATCAGTAGTGCAATCAATGCAACCCTGAAACCAACACAGCCCTCCCGAAAGCTGCGTCTCGGATAGCCCTGGTGTCCAACCTATAATGTTTGATAAAAGTTAAAGGTTGGGACCAGGCGGCAGCCTTGCAGACATCCTCCAAGGGGATCCCCGACAGGAATGCCGAGGATGCTGCCATTGACCTTGTGGAATGGGACCGAACCCTGCCTGTAGGTTTGCCTAACAGTTCATAGCAGAGGTGGATGGTACCAGCCACCCATTTGGACAACCTCTGCGCAGACACAGGCAACCCCTTCTTCGGTTCCGAGTAGCATTGGAAAAGTCTCTCGGACCGACTGGAGGCAGCAGTTCTGTCCAGGTAAAATGCCAGCGCTCTCCTGACATCAAGAGAGTGTAGGCGTTGCTCCTCATCCGACGTCGGGTTGGATGCTAGAGTGGGCAACACAATGTCCTGGCACATGTGGAAAGCGGACACAACCTTCGGCAAGAAGGTAATGTCCGTACGGAGGACCACCTTGTCTTTGTGGAAATTCAGGAATGGCTGGTCCCTCCGTAAAGCACAGAGTTCGCCCACACGGCGGGCAGAGGTGATGGCCACAAGAAAAGCGGTTTTCCAAGTCAATAGTCTCAAGTCCGCTGTGGCCATCAGTTCAAAAGGCTTGGATTGGAGGGCGGACAGTACCGACTCCAAACTCCAAGCCGGCGTTGGTACCGACACAGGAGGATAAAGGTTGGCACAACCTTTCAAGAACCCCTTCACTAAGGGGTCTTTGAAGAAAGAAACCCTCCCCCCCGAACTGATATTTGGCACAAATGGCAGACAGGTAGCATTTGATGGATGTGAGAGACAGCCCTCCATCCAAAAGTGCCATCAAAAACTCCAGGACCACTGGAGTGGAAACTTGAGCAGGAGACAAGCCCCTTTGGTCAAGGAAGAGGCAAAATCTCCTCCATTTCAGGGCATAGGACCGCTGGGTGGAAGGTTTTCTTGCAGCCAGGAACACCGTCCTCACTGCCTCCGGCAAAGCAGTCAGGGCTGTATCCTCCAGGCTACCAGCGGCAGGCTCTCGATGTCCGGGTGGAGAATCCGTCCGTCCTGGATCGACAGCAGGTCCGGGCGAGGATCGAGATGGAGGAAGCATCTCCTGGAGAGGTGGAGAAGGGATGCGAACCACGGCTGTCTCGGCCACCACGGGGTGATCAGGATCGCATGAGAGCGGTCCGTTGTCATCTTAGACACCACCCTGATGATGAGAGGGAACGGAGGAAAGGCGTAGAGGAGCTCCCCCGTCCAGAGGAAGGCGAATGCGTCTCCGAGGGATCCGTCCAATCGCTTCCTGGAGCAGAACTGGGGACAGTGGCTGTTCCACCTGGTCGTGAAGAGGTCGATCCGGGGGGTTCCCCACCGATCGAAGAGGTCGCTGACCGTCTCGGAATGGAGCCTCCACTCGTGGCACACCGATGGAGATCTGCTGAGGCGATCTGACAGCTCGTTGTCCTCCCCGGGGAGGTGAATCGCCTGGAGGAGGACGCGCCTCTGGATGCACCAGTCCCAGATGCGGAGCGTGAGGCTGAGCAGGGTCCTGGATCTGGTACCACCTTGCTTGTTGATGTAATACATCACGGTGGTGTTGTCTGTCCTCAGGAGGACCACCCTTCCTGTGACAGCGAACTCGAACGCCCTCAATGCCTTTTCCACTGCGAGCATTTCCAAGGCGTTGATGTGGAAGAGCTTGTCTTGTGCTGACCACCTGTCTTTGACGACGAGGTCGAGCAGGTGGGCGCCCCATCCCTCCAGGGATGCATCGGTTGTCAGAGTCAGTTGCGCCTGGGGCTGATGAAAGGGCATCCCGGTGCAGACGTTGGAGCTGTCTAGCCACCATCTGAGGGAAGCGGCCACCGGTCTCGGTACCGTGAGCCACTTTGAAGGAGGGTCCTCCAACGGGGAGAAGACGGAGAGGAACCAGGATTGGAGAGGCCGAAGATGAAGTCTTGCCCAAGGGGTGACGAATGTCGTCGATGCCATGTGGCCCAGGGCGACTTGGACGTCTCTGGCTCTCACCCTTCTGTGGGAGATGCACGGCCTGAGGGACGTTGTCAGGGCCTGAAACCGGTCCGGAGGGAGGAAGGCTAAGCAGTTCTCGGAGTCGAGGATGGCCCCGATGAACTTGACCTGCCTGGTCGGTGTGAAGTGGGACTTTTCCCTGTTGACGACCAGCCCGAGGGAGTCCAAGAGGTGCAAGGCGAATGAGACTGCTTCCTGCAGCTCGTCTTGGAATTCGGCTGCAAACAGCCAGTCGTCCAGGTAGGGAAAGACCATGAAGCCCTTCTGATGAAGGTATGCCACCACCGGTGCCATGCACTTTGTGAAGACTCGTGGAGCCGTGGCCAAGCCGAAAGGAAGCACGTTGTAGTGGTACGCGGTGGAGCCGACAGTGAAGGCGAGGAATCTCCGGTGGGACTCTCGGATCCCGATGTGGAAGTAGGCGTCCTTCAGGTCGACGGTCGCGAACCACAGGCCCTGGTGGAGCAGAGGCAGAATGGAAGCCAAAGTTACCATTCGAAAGCGACGGTAGTCAAGGAACAAGTTCAATTGTCTCAAGTCCAGGATGGGCCTGATGCCCCCACCCGCTTTCGGTACCGTGAAGTACCTGGAGAAAAAGGCCCGAGGACATTGGTCGGGCGGCAAAGGGGAGATTGTCCCTTTACCAAGCAAGGTGCGCACTTCGTCGAGAAGGGTGTCCGAGGGGGGAGTGGACATGAAGGCTCCAGTTGGAGGGAGCTCTTGGAACTCGAGGGCATAACCCCTGTGGACGATATTGAGAACCCACGAGTCCGATGTTATGGAGGCCCAGATGTTAGCAAAGGGCCTCAGAATGTCCAAAAAGAAGAGGGGTGAAGGAGGGACGAAGCGCGCTGCGTCCCTTCAGGTTCTCTTCTTCCCCTGGTCGGTGTCCTGCTGGCGGGACTTGCGGTACCGAGGCGGGAAGTTGCGACGGCCAGAGGAGGAGGAAGACTGCGAGGGGAAGCGGTGTCTCTGGGAGCCCTGCTGCTGGGACTGCCGATCCCGCAGGAAGGTCCCCTGTGACTGACCTTGCGGCTGCCACGGGCGCTGACGCTTCCGGAACGGAGAGGCCGGTGCCGAAGACATGCCATGCTTCTTCGCCGCCGCCTTCATCCTGAACTTGCGGTTCAGGCGGTCGTCGGTCTTGGCGTGAAAGAGCCCGGTCCCGTCGAGCGGCATGTCCTCGATGGCCGCCCTGACCGTGGGGTTGAGGTCGGAGGCCCTCAACCAGGCGTGGCGTCGAAGTGCCATGGATGCTGACATGGCCCTCCCGGAGCAGTCCGCCATATTCCTGGAAGTGGTGATTAGCCAACTCCCAATGGAGTGGGCCCCGTCCCTGATCTCCACCAGCTGCCTCTGGATGTCATCTGGGACGTCCGGGACGAGGGGGGAGATCCGTTCCATGAGGGTCTGGATGTAGGCCCCCATGCAGGCAGTGTAGTTGGCAGCCTTGACCCCGAGGGCCGATGCCGAGTAGGCCTTCTTGGCCAGTCCGTCCACCTTCTTCGCCTCCCGGTCGACAGGGGAGGTCGCATGCTTCGGGACGAAGCTGTGTTGGGCTCCCTCGACGATGGCAGAGTTCGGCCTGGGGTGGTCGGCCAACCAAGGACAGCTCGCCGGGGCGACTCTGTAGAGCGACTCTACCTTGCGGGAGGGCGCCGACAGGGTGGCCGGAGAGTCCCAGGACCTCTTGACAATGGTCTGGAGCGACGGAAGGAGAGGCAGGCAAGGTGGAGTAGGCACTCGACCGTGCACCCGACGCTCAACCGGGTCCTCAGCGTCGTCTTCCGCGGAATCGAGCTCGATGTCGAGGGCCCTCGCCATCTTCACAACGTGTTCGGTGAAGGACCTGACGTCGTCCGATGGGGAAGACGGCTCCGGGTTGTGCATCCTCTGGGGAGAGGCTGGGTCCAAGAGGACATCCTTGTCCGAGGGTGCCTCAGAAGGAAGCAGCGACTCGTCTTTGGAGTCCAGGTCAGAGGAGAGGGGGTCCGTCACTCTAACCTGGGATCTCGGGCGGGTTGGAACAAGGTCCGCTGAAGACCGGGAGCGCCTGCGGGATGAAGACGGCAACCTCTCGTAGACTGACACGGTCGGGACCGATCTGGACGGGGTGGCCTGGTCCACCGGATGGGGGTTCAGCCTGGTGAACTCCTTCATTGCTCTGTCCTCTGAGACCGACACGTAGTACCGGTGCGACTGCATGTCGAAGAAGAGATCCGGAATGTCATGCCCGCGGGGCTGGTCTTCCTCATCGTCGGATGCCGGATGGGAGGGCGACCGGTGCTCCGGGGAGCGAGGAAGAACGATGTCATCCGTCCCGTGGACAAAGTCCATGGTGGGCAGAGGCAGTGGGGTGTCCGGTACCAGGGTCCGCCGACCCACCGGTGTCGGATCCGGATTGCGGGGGGCTGCCGAAGCGGAAGCGCTGGCCTGTTTGGACGGGGAGCGCTTCTTCTCCTTCGCCTTCGGAGGATCGGTGGCGGGTCGATCCTTGGAGGATTTAGCCTTTTTCGGGGCAGGATCACGACCGGGTTTGTCGTGGTGCCTCTTCTTCCCAGGCCTGGGAAGCTCCTCCGTTGGGAAGAACGGATTGTCCGGAAGGTCAAGGAGAACAGCAGCCGCTGCCGACGAGGCAGGTCTCGGAGACTTTGCCCCTTCCAAAGCCACAGCCAGCTCCTTGGACTTCGGAGCGTGGCGAGATGCCTTGGATGCCTTAGACGATGAAGGCGACACGAGATGGACCTCCGGCTCGGTAGCCTTCTTCGAATGCGAGCCCTCCGATCCCTTCTTCGGTTTGGAGGCCGGCTCGGTACCCTCAGTCCCCGAAGACTTATGGGGGCGCTTGGAGGGTTCGTCGGTGGCGCTGGGCGGTTTGGAGCCACGGGCCACATCGGAGGTGGTGGAAGGGGTTGTCCCGGCCGGGACACACACCACGCTGGAAACGGCGGCTCTCCCCGATGTCACGCTGGACACACTGGCCCGAGACGAG
Organism: Sceloporus undulatus; assembly: GCF_019175285.1. NCBI lineage: Eukaryota > Metazoa > Chordata > Lepidosauria > Squamata > Phrynosomatidae > Sceloporus > Sceloporus undulatus. Next base: position 236,679,674 of record NC_056524.1, read on the forward strand.
GTGGGGGGCGCGGAGGGTGGGACAGAGGACGACCGTGAACCCCCTTCTTGTACCTTGCCGAGAGCAATCGCCGAAGTGAGCCGGGACTCACGGTTCTTCCGGGCCTGGGAGGAGAGGGATCTGCAGAGCAGACAGGCCTTGGTGTCATGGTTCTTGCCAAGGCACAGTAGGCAGGAGGAGTGCGGGTCCTGGACGGGCACCTTGCCCCCGCAAATGTCGCACTTCTTGAAAGGCGCAGGCATTTCCAAAGTCGTCAAAGCCAGTGGGAGAATCCGTAAACGAGGTCAACAGTCCGAAAGTCCGAAGTTACCAGGGGCGGGAGACAAAGAATGGTCAAGATACAGTCCGAGGTCAAAAAGCGAAAGTGATTCCAAGCAAGCAAAGCAAGCAAAAGTTCCCTGAAGCAGCTAGCGCGGCGGAAAAAAGGAACTGGGGAAAAGAGCGGGAAGGCAGGGGCCTTATAACGGGTGGGCGGAGTTACCGCCAAAAAGTTTCAATATGTTGCAGAGTTAACTCTGCCCAGTGATTCCAGTAGGTTCCAAGCAGCACTGCGTAGGCGCAGTGAAACCCATTTGTATGATTCGCAGAGACCACGAAGAAGAAACACATGAACATTTGAATTTAATGCACTAATAAGGGGGCTGCAGGAATTGCTTGAAGAAGTACCCAACAAATCCTCTGTAGTCCTCAAAGTCAAGAAATCAGTCTCATAAAATTCAGCACAAACAGGCCAACAGGTAAAATAAAGAAAGAAAATGCAATGATAGCACATAATATTATTACAAACAATATGTACTTGTGGGTGTAAGTGATAATAGTGTCTCTCACAAGTAGAGTAATTATATTCACAAACAGAAGGTGAGCAACCACTAGTTCTGCACCACCTCCACCCAAGATCCAGCAAAGAAATAAAGCAGGCTGTTTCTCTGTAAAATTATTTGAAGTAGGTTTACCTACAAATACAAAAGGCTTCATAACATTTCATGGTGAGATGCTCTGTAACATGTGCTCTTCACATAAGGAGGGGAGAGAGGGTTTGTGTGAGAGAGAAGTGCATATTACTAAATGGAAGACAAACAATCTCAAACCAGCTGCAGACTAATGTAGGAAGAGAGAGGACATGGGTAAGACCGATAAACGGGAAGTGACATGAAAACATACTATACCTAAATTCTTAGAAAGTTATGCAAACTATTAACTACTCAGTATAGGCATGCTGAACTTGCTATCTCTAAAAAATATGCCCTTCCATTCACATATAAAGTGAAATCTCATTACATAAATCAAAGTAAACGCCTAACTTCCTGCTCCCCAAGGACTCTGTCGCCTTCCCCACTCCTGCATCAAGCCTTCACAAGCATAGCCCCTTTCTTTAGGTTTCCCTATCAAACTGGGCTGAACTACTTCATCCATAGAGGTTATATAAATATATGTGAATTCACCATTCAGGTAAAATAGGCTACTAAATGAATGTCAGCAGTGAGAAAGGATATGATTTTTTTTTTTTTTACATCTTCAGCAAATGTAAATCTAAAGTAAGGCACTTCAAAAATGAATTCCAGAGTTAAAAGCTTGTTAATGTGAAACTGGGGAACTCAGTAGTGATACAGCAAGCTAGCAAATGATACATTAACTTTTGATGGATCATAATGTCAGAGGAGGATATAAAGACATTGCTTAGCTAGCTTTGAGGAGAAACAGAAAGGCCTGTGGAAATAAATTGACATGTGACAATATTAGGCATTCACATTGTACTGGAATTCCATATCTCACAGCAGTCACAGAACTATTTGATGAAATGGAATGTCAAATATGATGAAGTTTGCACACTGAAGTATCTACAGTTATAAATCTTGAAATTAATCAGAAGTGAGTCTAGTAGGCTAAATATGGCAAGAAAGCAAATGGAAACAAGAAAAATCACCAGGTAAATGTCCCTTGTACTACTGCAACATGTTAAGGTTGATAATTGGGCAGTTTTTTGGTACTATATATATTTGTGTACAAATCAATCTCATGTATAAGTTGAGGGAAGGTTTCAGGGTCAAAATCATAGATATTTATATGACCTGTGGATAAGTCGAGGGTAAAACTTAGGGGCTATAATGAAGGATGGAAAGGGGAAAATGCCACTTCCATTTCTCCTTCTCTGAACCTCTCCTGACCAACACTGATTTCCAGGGGCTGGAGGAGAGGTTTTAACATATTTTCTTTGATACAGTATTTGTTTTTCTTACTTAATGCATGTCTAAGTCACCACTTTCATGCCCTCAGAAAACAAACCTGTGATGGTGGCATAACTGAGATGAAGTCTTTCCAGTGAGGTCCGAGCAAGAGATCACTTCTTCATAATTTCAAATTTATCCCCTCCATTTTCAGGATAAAGTTACTGTAATGTCCAAGGCATAGTGCCAGCGTCATGCCAGCATCATAGATACAGGAGGAAGCATGGCCAGTGTTCACCATTCTAGTGCCAAACATCGGAACAGTTGCTTGACCCTATCTTATCATGCCTGGGCCTTGAAAATGCAGCATAATTTTGGAAGAAGATCCAGAGTAACCAGGAACAAGTAAAATTCTTGGGGAAATGTTGACAAACATGAACAGGCTCAGAGACAGTGGCTACACTTCAGTGTTGTTGCCCACGGTACCATAATCTATGCTGTGTGGATGCCACCCCTACTACACCCTCCATGAGCTAATCCCTTGGAGAAACAGAGACTGACAGGGCATTTGAATCAATTCCTCGTACTACACCACAGATGCCACCAGAGCTCAGGGTTTTCCCCTTGAAACCAGACCTAGGCTCACCAGTTAAATTACATGACCAGGTTCCAAGGACTAGTGTGCAATCACAGTATTTGTGCTCATGCAAGCAGTGAGCAGACAATGATGTTGATGCTTCAAGTGACATGCAGCCTGATAAAGAACCACTTCTGCAGTCTTCATATGTATTTAACTAATTTGTTATATGCAAATATCAACACAAAACCTAACAGAACATGTGTTAGAGGTGTTGACCTTTGGTCCTTCTCCCCCCCCTCCCAAATTGTGTGAAGGTCTTGGCTCTGCCCGGGATAATAATAATAATAATAATAATAATAATAATAATAATAAAATATTTATTTGTACACCGCCCTCTGGCAAACCAATCCGGGCGGTTAACAACAGTAAATTATAAAATATGACAATTAAAAACACTTTATCCCTCCCCCCCTTAAGACAGTATTAAATAGTATAACATATTAAAAATACAATATCAAGGATAAAAACAACAATTAAAAACTAAAAACCCTGATATCCCTCTGTTGATCCTCAACCATCTCTAGGATGGGGCCACGGGAGGAATGAGGGAACCTGGGAACCTGGGCCGGGATGGTTAATCTGGAAAGGCCTGCCGGAAGAGATCCGTCTTGACCGCTTTTTTAAAGCTGTCTAATGATGTTATCTGACGGATCTCATCCGGCAGGTCGTTCCAGAGTTTGGGGGCGACAGCAGAGAACGCCCTCTGGGAGGTTGCCGCAAGCCTAGATTTTAGAGGCTGCAGCAAGTTCCTCCCAGAGGACCGGAGAGCGCGGGGAGAATTGTACGGGAGGAGGCAGTCCCTGAGATAGCTTGGACCCAATCCATTTAGGGCTTTAAAGGTGATAACCAACACCTTGTACTGGGCCCGGAAGCTGATAGGCAGCCAGTGGAGGGACCTCAAAACCGGAGTAATGTGGTCCCTCCTAGATGTACCTGACACAAGCCTGGCTGCCATGTTTTGAACCAGCTGTAATTTCCGAGTCAAGCACAGGGGTAGCCCCATGTAGAATGCATTACAGAAATCAAGGCGTGAGGTTACCAGTGCGTGCACAACCGTCTCGAGATCCCTTACTTCCAGAAAAGGGCGCAGCTGGCGTATCAGCCGAAGCTGATAACAGGCACTCCTGACCGTCGCATTTACCTGATTTGTCATCAGGAGCGACGAGTCAAGGAGCACCCCCAGACTGCAAACACAGTCGCTGGAGGAGAGTGTGACCCCATCCAGGACTGGAGGTTGCAACCCAATTCTTGGTTTCGGGGCCGCTACCATGAGCACCTCCGTCTTGTCTGGATTCAGTTTCAATCTGTTTTTCCTCATCCAGCCCATTACCGCCTGGAGACATTCATTGAGAGAAGAGATGCCATCGGAATTCGAGGCCGACGAGCGAGATACGGAGAAATAGATTTGGGTGTCATCAGCGTACTGATAACACCCAGCACCATAACTCCGTATTATCTCACCCAGCGGCTTCATATAGATGTTAAATAACATCGGGGACAAAATAGCCCCCTGAGGAACCCCACAAGTGAGGTACCTCTTACTGGAGCTACAGTCCCCGAGTAGCACCCTCTGAGACCTGCCCGAGAGGAAGGACCGGAACCACTGCAAAGCAGTGCCCCCAATAACTAACCCCTTCAGGCGGTCCAAGAGGATGCCGTGATCTATAGTATCAAAAGCCGCTGAGAGGTCTAAGAGCACCAACAGGGTCACACTCCCCCTGTCAATGCTCAGACGCAGATCGTCGGTCAAGGCAACCATGGCAGTCTCAACCCCAAAGCCTGTCCTAAAGCCAGTTTGAAAGGGGTCTAGATAATCGGCTTCATCCAAGACAGCTTGGAGCTGAAGGGCAACCGCCCTCTCGATCACCTTGCTCAAAAATGGCAGCAATGACACCGGCCTATAATTCTTCATATCCAGGGGGTCCAGGGAAGGTTTTTTCAGGAGCGGCCTAACCGCCGCTTCCTTTAAACAAGATGGAACATGTCCTTCCCTGAAGGATGCACCGATGATATCCGTGAGGAATCTCATCAATGCATCCCCCCCCTGGACGGCCAGCCATGATGGACAAGGGTCAAGAGGGCAAGTTGTCTTCCTCACCTTACCAAGCAGCTTGTCCACGTCATCAGTACTCACAGATTGGAGCTGATCCAGTATGACTACATCGGCGGAGTCACTGGACGCCTCGCCTGTCGACTCTGTTTCAATGGTGGCATCTAAGTCGGCTCTTATCTGAGAGATTTTGTCTGCAAAGAAGTTGTTAAACGCGTCACAGCAGGCCGTTGTCGGGTTAAGTAAGGGATTTGGCGCAGGGGTCACCTGCGTCATTTCCCTCACCACCTTAAACAGCTCTGCTGGACGGGACTCTGCAGACGCAATACGTGCAGAGGAGAAGGCTCTCTTCGCTGCACGTATTGCCTCCCGATAGGAACAAAGGAAGTTCCTATGGCGAGTTCTGTCGGATAAGAGTCGAGTCTTCCGCCACCTGCGCTCTAGCCGTCGTCCAAACCGCTTCATCTTCCTCAGCTCTGGTGTGAACCAGGGCCTCCGATTTGGGGCGGGATGGCAAGGGTGCTTGGGAGCGATCATGTCGATAGCCCTGGTAAGATCGGTGTTCCAGGTATTGACCAGAGCATCGACCGGATCACCGGCATTCCCAACCATTAAACCCTCTAAGGCTGTCTGGAATCCAATGGGCTCCATCAGCCTTCGAGGGCGGACCATTCTAATGGGTCCGCCACCCCCGGTGGGGCAGATATTGGCTCTAAGTTTCATCTTGACCAGGAAATGATCCGTCCATGACAATGCGGAGGTACTTACCACCTCCGCCCACGGATATTCCTGTTCCGTACTGAAGACCGCATCGAGTGTATGACCTGCACAATGTGTGGGCCCTTTGACCAATTGGGATAGGCCCATGTTTGTCATGGTCTCCATGAACTCCCGAGCCGCACCTGTTAAACTGGTCTCGAGCGGAATGTTAAAGTCCCCCAAAACTAAGAGTCTGGGGGTCTCCAACAACAGCTCAGAGACCAGCTGTGTCAGCTCGGTCAGGGAGTCTGCCAGACAACGGGGTGGCCGGTAGACTAGCAAAATCCCCAAACTATCCCTGGTCTTCAGGCTAAGGTACATACACTCGAAATGGACTGTGTTCCGGACAGGTATCCTGGCCAAGGTCAGATGGTTCTTATAGACTAGAGCCACTCCGCCCCCCCGCCCACTTCCCCTCACCTGCTCACTGACAGAGTACCCAGCTGGGAGGGCCTGCGCCCATATGGCAGTGCTATCCTCTCCCAGCCAGGTCTCTGTGAAGCAAGCCAGGTCGGCATCTTCATCCAGGAGGAGGTCCTGGATGATATGGGTCTTGTTTTTTACCGACCTGGGATGGGTTTAGATGCATAGTTTTTCCTCTATGGCTGCCAGCCTCTGCTCCATTCTGTCTATTTTACACAACATTTCTTCCTGGAAATCATGTTCTGCACAAAGATATAAGATTAGGGAGCTGTCATCTCCGCCCCCCCCCCCCAAATGTAAATTCATTCTGCATGCAACAGCCAGAATCAAGAGTTTGGAGTGGATAGGTTTCTTATGTGACATACAGGAATACTTACAATTTACACAGACTGCTCCTGGAAAGCCCCGATGGCTTCCATTAGCTGGGTTAGTTTGTCCTGTGTTGTCTTTCTGAACCCTTCTGTTTGTGTGCCTCGAAGCACTACAATTGTTCCTGTTTGACTAACAGGTGGCGTTGTAGGTTACATGAACATCTGGTAGCAATGAGTACGTTTTGTATGGGTGGATATGGAGTCTTACATCTTGCAGACAGTCTAACATACTTCTACTGTTTCTGAACCATTGTAACCATTGCAATTGACAACCTTTTTGTTAGACTGATGATAGCCGCAACTCACCTACACCTGCTAAGGGTTCTGTCATAGTATGGTGTTCCCCTTCATTCTCTTCCTTGAACTCATCCAACTCCCTGTCCTGCTCAAAAATATCCTGGTCCGCCACTGCCTCCTTCCTTTGTTCTTCATACTTCTCCAATTGCTCCTCCACATCACACTTCTCTGCTTCCTCCACCACCTCCGCTATAGTATGCATTTTTGCTTCAAAAGTTGAAAAAGTTACATAAGCAGACATGTGAATTAAATCAATTAAATTAAATCAAGCATGCTGTGTGAATTAAATCAATTCTCCTGACATTTCATCATTAAAAACATTCAACAACAGTGGGTCTAAAGCCTGGTGTCATGGAGTACACCACTGGTGGCTGTCTCCTTTATCTCTTTCTTCTTCTCGATCATGTCTTTCTGCAAGAAAAGTGGGAAAAGTGAAAACGTGAACAGTAAGTAACAGACAGTGGTGCTTTATTTAGCATTCATAGAATCATAGAATCATAGAGTTGGAAGAGACCGCAAGGGCCATCCAGTTCAACCCCCTGCCATGCAGGAAATCTCAATCAAAGCATCGCCGAAAGATGGCCATCCAGCCTCCGTTTGAAGACCTCCAAGGAGGGAGACTCCACTACACTCCGAGGGAGTGTGTTCCACTGTCGAACAGCCCTTACTGTCAGGAAATTCCTCCTAATATTGAGGTGGAATCTCTTTTCCTGCAGCTTGCATCCATTGCTCTGGGTCCTAGTCTCTGGAGCAGCAGAAAACAAGCTTGCTCCCTCCTCAATATGACATCCCTTCAAATATTTAAACAGAGCTATCATATCACCTCTTAACCTTCTTTTCTCCAGGCTAAACATCCCCAGCTCCCTAAGCCATTCCTCATAGGGCATGGTTTCCAGACCCTTCACCATTTTAGTCGCCCTCCTTTGGACACGCTCCAGTTTCTCAATGTCCTTTTTGAATTGTGGCACCCAGAACTGGACACAATATTCCAGGTGGGGCCTGACCAGAGCAGAATATAGTGGCACTATTACTTCCCTTGATCTAGACACTATACTTCTATTGATGCAGCCTAAAATCACATTGGCCTTGTTAGCTGCCACATCGCACTGTTGACTCATGTTCAACTTGTGGTCTACTTGGACTCCTAGATCCCTTTCACATGTAGTCTCGTTCAGCCAGGTGTCCCCCATCCTATATCTGTGCATTTGATTTTTCCACACTCAGTGCAGTACCTTACATTTCTCCGTGTTGAATTTCATTTTGTTAGCTTTGGTCCAGCTTTCTAGTCTATTCAGGTCATTTTGAATTTTGATCCTGTCATCTGGAGTATTAGCTATTCCTCCTAATTTGGTGTCATCTGCAAATTTGATGAGTATGCCCCCAATTCTGTCATCCAGGTCATTGATGAAGATGTTGAATAGCACTGGGCCCAGGACAGAGTCCTGTGGGACCCCACTGGTCACTTCTCTCCAGGATGAAAAGGAGCCATTGTTGAGCACCCTTTGGGTTCGTCCAGTCAACCAATTACAAATCCATGTAACAGTTGCCTTGTCTAGCCCACATTCTACAAGCTTGTTTTCAAGAATGTCATGGGGAACTTTGTCAAAGGCCTTTCTGAAATCAAGATATACTATATCTACAGCATTCCCTTCATCTAACAAGCTGGTAACTTTATCAAAGAAAGAGATCAGATTTGTCTGGCATGACTTCTTTCTCTGAAACCCATGTTGACTTTTTGTGATTATGGCATTGCTTTCTAGATGTTCACAGACTCTCTGTTTAATGATCTGCTTAGAATCTTTCCTGATATTGATGTCAGACTGACTGGACGATAATTGTTGGGATCCTCTTTTTTTCCCTTTTTGAAGATGGGGACAACGTTTGCCCTCCTCCAGTCTGCTGGGATTTCTCCTGTTTTCCAGGAGTTTTCAAAGATTGTTGCCAATGGCTCCGATATTACATTTGCCAGTTCTTTTAATACTCTTGGATGTAGCTCATCTGGTCCTGGAGACTTAAATTCATTTAGGTTAAACAGGTATTCCTGTACTATCTCTTTACTTATTTTGTGCTGAAATTCCCCTATTCTGTCCTCTGCTCCATTATCCTCAGGTTGAGCACCCTTTGCCTTTTCTGAGAAGACTGAGGTAAAGAAAGTGTTGAGTAATTCTGCCTTTTCTCTGTCTTCTGTTAGCATTTTGCCATCTTCTCCACGCAGTGGTCCTACCGTTTCCTTCTTCTTCCTTTTGCTGCAGACATATCCAAAAAAGCCCTTTTTGTTGTTCTTAACCTCTCTAGCAAGCCTGAGTTCATTCTGCGCTTTAGCTTTTCTGACCTTATCTCTACACTTGCTAGCTATTTCTTTGAATTCCTCTTTGGTGATTTCCCCATTTTTCCATTTCTTATACATGTTCCGTTTAAAATTTAGCTGAGCTGAAAGTTCCTTGGTCATCCATCCTGGGTTCTTGCGACACCTCCCATTTTTCTTTCTCACTGGAACTGTTTTAATTTGTGCCTTCACTATCTCCCTTTTGAGAAACTCCCATCCATCTTGAACTCTCTTCTCTTTTAGTATTCCTGACCATGTCACTACCTATCTTCTATGCTATTTGATGTGGATATTAATGCACCAGAAGGGGGGGGGATGATTCCATGTTTGCAGTCCTGTGTCACCACTGGCACTCCTTCCTCTTCCTCCCCTGGCTCAGCATGAGCAGCAAAAGTGGATGGATAGTGGAGAGATTGTCATAATATAGTCCACCCTCTGTATTCACAGATGGCAAGCCTGTGGGAGGCATGGCAGGGGAGGAGGAGGAAGGAAGAGGTGGAGGAGGTGGGGGAGGTGGTGGCAGGAGGAAGAGGAGGAAGGAAAGGGAGGAAGGAGGAGGAGGGGAAGAGCGGTGGTGGCAGCCGAAGTGGGGCAGAAAAGGAGGAAGAAGAGGGCGAGGAAGGAAGAGGAGGAGGAAGAGATAGCAGAAGTGACAGGGAGGGGAGGAGGAGAAAGAGGAGCAGCAGGGGTGGAAGAGGAAAAGGAAGGAAGAGGAGAGAGAGGAAGAAGAGTGGTGACGACGGGAGGGGAGAAGAGAAAGAATATGAAGTAGAAGGAAGAAAGAGGAGGAGGGAGGGAGGAAGAGATGGCGGTGGAGGAGGAGGAGGAGGAGAGAGGAAGAACCAGAGGAGGAGAAACAGAGGCAGCCACTGGCAGTGGTGAAGCAGGCTTCAGGGGACAAGGCAGCAAAGTCCCCTTGTCCCCAGTGGTGGCTGAGCCACCATTGAGGACAATGCGACTTGAGCAGCTGAGGATTTTGGTATCCATGGGGGGGGGTGGAATCTGGAATGGATCCTCCCACAGATACTGAGGGTTTGCTGTATTTACCTTCAATGGTAACTTAGTGCTACAACGCTGCCAAAGAACAATGGCTGCTGGGATGATAACATGCTCCAGTGTTTGGAATTTAGCTTCATTGTGTTCTGGGTGAATCACCTCCTTCAGGGACCTGTACTTCCTCTTCTGCCTTCCCCAGCAGTAGTCTGTGTGGGCATCCTGCAGCATATATCATAGTGACAGCTGACGAGTACTCTACTCAGTAGTGCTAAAATGAAGCATGTACCCTTCCATACATGCTTCTTTCCTGTACAGCATTAAAGGAGAGGTGGACAGAGAGTGCTGATCATCCACCAATAAAGCTTTTGTGCAACCATGGGCAGACCATGGTATGATTCAGTGTTGCATTACATAAGCAGTAATACTGCTTCCAGTTTGAAGGGACACCAACCATCCCAAATACTACCTTCCGTCAGTTGTGGAAGAGAACCAGGGTATTTGTTTCTAAGAATACAATAAAGTGTAATGAATGGTGTACAGAGAAATGTTACTTTATGTTACTATTCTAACACACAACAATTTGTGCATATATTTGATGCGCACTACATGTCTTGGGCTCACCCTGGCCATTAGAGTTATCTGCTTCTTCAGAATGCAGCCTCCATTCACCACCTGCTGTTAACCAAATAGACAACCTCAATTATAGATTCATTTTTGTGCAGTACATGCCATCACTTTAGTGGTTGAGGATAACAATACTTCCAAGATAACCTATTTATCTAGTGGCTATCACCAACATTCTTTCCCACTCAGCTTCTTTAATAAGTAATGGTGCACAAGAATTGTTTGCTGATTAACTTTTGACAGGAAGTTTGAGTTTGTAATGTTGAAAGACACACACCTGTCATTTCGCTGGTGTGTGTGTTGGAGGTTGCTTCCATGTGCAGGGAAATGGTAACAAACTGAACCTGTGACATTGCAATGCTGCATGAAATTATCCAAGGGTGCACTGATGGTCAGGGTGCCTCTCATACCATATCGAATGGCCAACTACCTTTCACATTTTCTTCATTTCTTTGTAGAATGATAGCCTGGTATTGCTGGGGGAATACCCATCAAATTTTTCCTTTGCATTGAAAAAAATTGCACTTCAGTGTTTTGAATTTTCTATTTATTTGTGTGGGTGCATGTTCATACTCTCCTCTCTCTATGTCCCTTGCAGCTGCTTCAAATGAGACTCTGGAATGGGGGTGCTCTTCAGTATCAATTTTATTCCAGTTATGCTGAGCAACACTGAGAGCATGGTTTTTATCTCCTGTTTCCCCTGCTCCCTCCCTTACCACCATTTTTCTCCTTCCACCAATTAATGTCACTGTCTCCTTCTCACTCACACACTAGTCCCTCAGTCCAACACAATAATTCTCTCTCTCTCTCTCACGCACACACACACAGTTTTGAAGTGTCACCTCTTTCTCTCTCCCCCTCCCTCCCACCACCCAACTCCTCCTCCTCCCTTTCCTCAAAGCAACCAAAAAGCACTTCCTTGACTTCAGCCATTCTGAAAACACATCAACAGGAAGAGGGTTGATGGTACAATTCTTGAACGTTCCAGCAGCCATTGTCCTCCATTGCTTCCTGGGGCTAGGGCAGCTTTCCCTCTGCAGTGCTACAGTAATACACCAGAACAGTGTGATGGCATACAGTCAGTTGATAAAAGTATCAACATAGCATTGGTATGAAGAGCAAGAGCAGCATAACCCAGAGTAGCAAAGAAACATTTTTAATTAGCACACATGGACATCCCCCCTTTGTCCATTGTGGCCATTTTTCTTTCACAGTTATTGTTTTTCTTGCTCCATTGTAACAACTCCTGGCTTTCTGTCTACCCTGATCTTTCTAGCCAAACTAGAAGCATTTTAAAATTAAGTTTCCACAAACAGGAAATGTTTGTAAACAGACACCATTATATTAGAAGAAATATTAAAGACTTTAAGACAAACTAAATGAATGAGCAGAAAAGGGAAAACACATCCTACTCGGAGTTGAGTTGCTCCCTCTGGTGGTGACTCCTTTGAAGTCTGTTTCCTGCCTACCAGAGTAATAAAAAGGAATCAACCCATAATAGGATGCTTCTACCTCTATCACTGAAAAATGCCCATTTTACTGTTCTCTTGATTTCTATCTTGGTTGCTTTCATTTTTTCCAGGTATTTTTCATGCTTTCCGTCCATCCATTTTCTTGCACTCCATGCTTTCTTCTGTCCTTCCTTCTTTCTCCCTTTCCACCCCAACTCATCTGCAATTGGCATTTAAAAATAGACCTGGCCACATACCGATTTCTCCCTGGGCCACCCCATCAAGTGAATTGTCTTTTCTGATAACTAGCAGGTTGCCAGTTCTTGCTGCTGATTTATCCAAGGCAATCCAAGACCAGTAGGACCACCTGAGAGCTATTTAGTCAATGCCAGCAATAATAACAGAGAGAGGAGTTGTCACAACAAGTCCTGGAAATTATTGACATCTTCTTAAGCTTTACTGCAACAGTATTCATCTGCTTTGTTATAGTGCTGTTGTGAAGTTCTCATCCAAGGCTTGAATACTTTTGAAACATTTTTGTGGTGGTGAAATCAGCAACAGAAACATTACTTCTTGTATCTCACTCATTTTCAATCAAATATCAAATCCAGTATACTCAGACAACTCTTCCTCTGCAGGGTATCTTGTTGATTCCTTCAGCATCCAGCAGATGGTTCTAGTGTACCATAGATGTTGCTTTAATCAGATATATGGTTCAAAAAGACAGACAGACACACCACCCCTATGTTTTAAATTAATCCTGAACCTTGTGGAATTAATATAGTGTTACATATAAAGACTTTTTTTCTAGCGCAATCTCAAATTATACAATTACTTCAATAAATATTGCCTTGGATAAATACTTGGACAGCTGAGGAAAAAATATCACTAAATATGAGTTTTAGGGTACAATAATAATGACCAAAGAGATCAATATAATTAAGGAAAGCCTATATGGACATGTTTATTCTAAAATTAAAGACTGAAAGCACTGAAAGATGAAAGCAGACTGGAAGATGATAACTAATACACAGTTCAGAGAGATTGCAGGAGCTGTGTACTGCAGAAAAAGAAAGCTACCATGTACAATAACATAAAAACAACAGAACAGAAAATGTAATACAAAAATAGAGTGTGCATAAAACATAATTTAAGCATCCTGCAGTCTAAGGAAACAGATATAAAGAAGCGGGGTTAACTTAGTTGTATCTGTTACTAGAGAAGTGAGACATACATACAGTTAAATCATCTGTTGGAAGTTTTCAAAACGTTCTTGTGTATTTCATCTTCAGCTATAATTTCTCATGCAGAACAAATGGTACTATTCGATATTTTGTTTAATATGCTGAAAATGCCTCTTGATATACAGTACTAGATATAAAATCACCTATCCTTTTAGGTGATTATGACTTCTCATTCTGTCCTCTGTGGTACTAGCTATCCCCCTCCCATTTACTCTTATCTGCAAATTTGATAAACATACATCTGATTCCATCATCCAAATCATTTATAAATGTGTTACACACAGGAACCAGAGTAGAACTCTGGGGCACCCCATTTGTCACTTCTCTGCAGGATAAAGAGGAGTAACTGGTGAGGACTCAGTCAACCAGTTACAAATCCACTTAACTGGAGCACTGTTCAGTCACATTTTACCAGCTTGTCTGAAAGAATCATCATGGAAGACCTTGCCAAATGCCTTACTGAAATCAAGGTATACTACATGAACAGTAGTCCCCTGATCACCAGAAGAAAGTTAGGTCTGTCATAACTTGTTTTTATGAAACCAGTGCTAAGTATTAGAAATTACAGACCTCTTTTCTAAGTGCTCACAGACTGATGAATTATCTTTTGTGGAAACTCTCTTGGTACCGACCATTCCTTTTCTTCCAATCTGCTGGGGCCTCCCCTGTTCTCCAAGAATTCTCAAATATTGACAAAGGCTCTGAAATTATGAATACAAGTTCCGTTAGTAACCATGGATGCAGTTCATCTTGACCTGGAGACCTGAATTTATTTAGAGTAGCTAGGTATTCCTGTATGACCTCATTACCTATTCTGAGCTGAAGTCTCCTTGCTGAATGATTTGTTCTATTTGCAGTTTTCCTTTTGGGAGGAGACCAAGCAAAGTAAATGTTGCACAGTTCTGCCTTCTCTCTGTACCCTATTAAGAGCTCCCTAAATAATGACCCTACCATTTCCACATTCTTTTTCTTGGTCTGAAAATAGGGGGGGGGGGGCAAGAAACACCTTATTTTATTGTATTTAACCTGTGAAACAAGCCTGACCTTGTTCTAAGTTCGAACATTTCTGACTTTCTCTCTACAAGTACTAGCTATTCATTTTTCTTCCTCTTTAGCGATTTCACCTTTTCTCCATTTCTTGTACATGTCTCTTTTAAATCTTAGATCATCTGAAAGTTCTTTATATATCCATTCTGGTTCCTTTTGATACCCTCCCCTATTTTCTTTCTCACTGGAATTGTCTGCAATTGTTCCTTCGGTATCTTGCTCTTAAAGAAAATACCACCCATCATTATCTCCCTTCCCTTTGAACATTTCTGATCATTGGATCTCACCCAGTACTGTATTTCCCTAAGTACTGAAATCAGTTTTAAATTCCAGAGGGCGTGCCCAATTACATTTGCCCTCCCCTTTCCTCCGTACATCAAATCCCAACAGGATGCAGTTACTGCCACCCAAGACTCCCATTACTTGTATTCTGTTGCCCAGTCTTTCCTTTTGGTTAGGATTGGTTGCACTATTTGATCCCTTTACTGCCTCCTCCATCTTCTGCACGAACTGTCAGCAAGATAAATGATGAATTTGTTAGACCTTATACTGTTGGCAGAGTTTCACTTCCAACAAACATCAGTGTGGTACTAGCTATCCCCCTTCCCATTTATTATCATCTTCAAATTTGATAAGTGGTTCACTATATGGTTCAAGAGTGGTTCACATCACAATATTTCTTCATTTTTAATGTCTGGCCATCTGTTCTAAGAAGGCATAATCCATGTCACGTTTGGATTGGGGGCATCTATAACAGAATCACAGTAATATCTGTATTGCTTCCCTTTGCATTTATTTTTACTCAGGTGCATTCAACACATTTTCCACCATTTACCTCACAGGCGTTTACACATCATCATCATCATCATCATCATCATCATTATTATTTTACACTTTATTTTAAAAAGTGTGCACACATCCTTAACACGGCATTCCTCTTTTTCAGCAAAACTGAATTCATGTTTTCCCACTATAGCCACCAAACCCATCTCTGGGGGGCTGGGAAACTCTAGAGCCAGTTTTTGGTCAACACTGACCAGGTTCCACCAGCAGTCATTTAGGCTTAGCCTACGATTTATAGTTTGTTCTTTTTAAATGTATTTTGGAAATCAACATAAACTCAAAGCATTGTTGTGGTGCAGTGGCTGGTGAGAGGCCTTACCTCCATTCTAAATGCCATTTGTCTTGCATCTGAGGGACAGTGGCAGGCACAGGTTTATCATCATTTAGCTCAGCGGCAGGTGACAGTCTCTTCCTCCACAGCTATTACCATGTTGTCTGTAGAAGGGCAACCAGCATCTGCTGAACTTAATCCTCCTCCTCACTGAGATTCCCTTTTCCTTAAGTTTCTTACTTAAATTATAACTAAGCATGGAACTGTCAAACTGAGAATTTGTAAGCTGCAAAGGTAGCCTTTTTGACTGAAGGCCAGGGTATACATACTCTAAATAAATTTTAGTAATTTTCTTCTATGTCTAATGAAACTAATTTACAGCGACTGCTGTGACTATGCTTTGTGGTTATGAAAATATCACTGCCTCCTTAATCACCTGTGTAACTGGCTAGACAAATCCACCCTTTTGCTGAAGTTGGGGAGAGACTAAACTGTTGCCTACATATGTCAATGTGAAGAAAGTAATTAATACAAATCCACATGTGAGCATAATTTTGTAGATAGGAAAAACCGTTCTCCTTTTTATGTACCTCAATCCAAATGGGAGAGGTGGGCTAAAAATAAATATTATTATTATTATCATCATCACACCAGCTTCGCCTTATGCTGAATGAATAAACATATTACACTCTTTTTCTCCAGTGAGCTCAAGGAAGCACACATGGCTCTCTTCCTTCCTTCGGTAGCCTGTCTTGCATCTATTAATCTGATGCCCTACTTGTTTTATTGCCTCTACAAAACTTTCAGACTGAGTAAGCACATAAGTACTAAGCATTCTTTTTTATACTATGGCAGTAGATATATTTTGCATCTACATCTAAGGCACCTTTTTAACCCTGAAGGTTGAATCTGCCGTTTCCACTTACTCCTGTTATGGAAGCCCTGCTGTTTCAAAAGAAATTTAAAAACTCAACCATCACAACAAAATCCAGATGCAAGATGGTACAAGTTTTATTCATTTTCATGCATCCAGCTGATGAAGGAAACTACCTAAAGCTGTCATTAACCTCGCCCTCAATATTGTTATGTAACTAACAGGTTGAATCGATAGATTTTGAAGTGGTTGGCTACAATTTGGGACAAACTTTATTGGAATACAAGGTACTCTATGGCAAAACAGTTTTTCATTCCTACAAAATCTGCTGCACACCAAATAAAAGGACTGCATTCAGTGCAACCAATTTTTTTTTATTGCCTGACAAGCACTTCCAAATATAACCAAGGCTATTTTTAAAAAGTGTTGCTTATACCAGTGTTTGCATTTTTCACTTCTGTAAAACTTAACACCTCCTCAACTGAAACACATAACTTTAGCTGTTAAAATTCAGGATCCCATGTGGAAATGTGCTCCATTTTTCTGGCACGCTACCAGCTGTAGGAAGCCAATCCCCACAGAAAATAGGTTAGCCAGGTCAGGCCCAAGATATATTTGAAGCAAATCTAAAACCCCCCATGTCTAATCTGTAACCTCAATTCAGCCTCAACTACGAACTCTGAAGTAAGGAAATACAAAGACCCTCTTTAAACCTCAGAAGGGCTGTAAGAGAGAACTGTAAGAAAAACCAGTGTGTTTATACACAGACACTTGTCCCTCCATATTTGCTAGAGTTAGGGGCACAAGACCCCCATGAATATGTAAAAACCGCAAATAACAAAAGCACCATGTTTTTACCTCTCTAGGAATAATCTCTAGGTCTTTCAGTGCAACTTTTAAAGCTGACCACAGAGTTGCATTGGAGGACCTAGATATTCCTAGAGAGAACACATTAATCAAATCCGCAAACATCAAAGCCGCAAATAAGGAAGTATGAGTGTACAGTGCTCCCTCGGGTTACGAAATTAATTCGTTCCGCGGCTAATTTCGTAACCCGAAAACCTTCGTAACCCGAATTGCCATAGGCGCTAATGGGAAAAAAAGCCGCGGCTCCATTTAAAACAGCGCCGGCGTTTTTTGGTAACCCGAAAAAACGTTCGTAACCCGAAACAATAAATCCCTATGGGATTTATTCGTATCCCGAAAAATTCGTAAGCTTGGTAATTCGTATCCCGAGGTACCACTGTATAAGTAAGTATGAGTAAGGAAGTCTAAGGGCCCTTTTTTAAACCTCAGAAAGGCTGTAACATACAGAGAACCGTAGGAGAAAGCAGTGTGTGTGTCTTTCTATATATATTATACATAGATATTTCTGACAAGTACATGGAAAAACAACAGCAAGGAAATGCCTCAGAGGAGGGTTTGCACATACTGGGAAAAGCAGTACTATTAATATACATCAAGTTTTAGCAATAGTTCAAAACCTAGGTAAGTTCTAAAAAGAACATAATAAAACCCTTGAAATTAGGACTCAGACAACATGGTTGTTGTATGTTTTTTGTTTGTCTGTTTTATTGTTTATTTTTTATGTTGTAAACTTTAATAAACACTTTTGTAAAAAGGCTGCTGCCTGACCCTGTCAACAGAAAAGAGGACAGAAATCCCCAACTTGCTCCATCTCTCCACCTAGAACCCTTTCAGATAAGCTCCTTGAAGCTCACGTTCTACCAACTAAGGCTGCATCCACACTGGAGAAATAACCCGCTTTGGCACCGCTTTAACTCTTTCTGGCTCAAGGCTATGGAATTCTCCAGTGTGGATACAGCCTCTCGGAGACTGTTGAGGGGGGTTCCTATACAACCCCTTTTTGGAGTCCTCAACGCGACTAAGCTTCCCCTTTCCGCGAGGAAGCGGAAAAAACCCCGTTAAGAGCACATCCAAACAACTTCCTCCCTCCCTCATCCCCCGATTCCTTCCACGCTGAGAGAGACAACATGGCGGAGCCGGACAGCCAGTCCTCCCGCTACGCCTCTCTTCTCCTCCCTTCCCCCTTCATTCCTCTTTCGCTCAGCAGTTCGACGAAAAAACAAAAACAAAAAAAATCTGCCCCGGCGGCGGCTTTATATACCGTGGGAGGGGGCGGGGGCGGGGGGAACGGAGGGAGTGGGCGGGGCGGACAGCGAACCAATCCCTTCCCTCCTCCAGCGGGCTCGCGCTCACTTCCCCCAACGCCACGCCTACTTTTTCTTTATCTCTCATTCTCCCCCCTCCCACCATTAGAAGAATCGCTAAGCCCCGCCTCCCAAATCCAACACCTTTCTTGCCTGTACAGTATTATATACGCTTGGGGGGGAAACGGAGCTAGTGGGCAGGGCGGGGAAAGAACGAATCCCTTTCTCTTTTTCAGCCAGCTCGCGCTCACTTCCCCCAAAGCCACGCCCACTCTCTCTCTCTCCCCCTCCTTTAGAAGTCTCGCTACCTTCGAGCTCGCGCTCACTTCCCCAACCACGCCCACTTTTTTCCTCTCTCTCTCTCTCTTCCCTCCTCCCTCCTTTAAAAGGCTCGCTAAGCTCCGCCTCCCACATCCAACACCTTTCTAGTCTTTTGACTCGCGTACGTGCGCGCACGCGCACACACACGCACAAATGTGAACGGACGCGCGTAACTGCTAGCCGAGGAACCAACTGCGCGTGCGCAGGAGAAGAGAAAGCGCGAGAACGTGCGCGCGCCTTTTTTCCCTTCCCCTTGCCGTCAGTCAGGCGCGCGCGCGCGCCCCAACCGTCGGCGTCGGTTATGTTTGTAGCTCCTCCCCGCAAGAGGCAGGGAGCGAGGGGCGTGGCTTGCCCTGAGTCCGGCGGCGGGCTCGTCGCCCGTCCCTCAGTAACTTGCCCGCTGCCTTTTTATTAGGCGAGCCTCGCCGCCGCGGAGTTTATTGGCGCCGGAGCCGCAGCGCGGAGAGAGGGAGCCGGGCTCGAGTGGGCGGCTGGGCGGTCGGGGCTCGCTCCCCCGCCGGCTGGTCCGGCTGGCTGGCCGGCCGGCGTCCCCGCTCGCCGCTCTCGGACGATGCTCCGGCTGCTGTCGTCGCTGAAGTTGGGTCGGCTGTACCGCTACGCGAAGCTGGCGTTGCTGGGGGTGCTGGCGGCGGCGCTGGCCCTCAACTCTCCCTCGCTGCTGGCCTCGCTGCAGCGGAACGAGCTGGCGGAGCGGCGCTTCCTGGCGCTGAACAAGTGCCCGGCCTGCTGGGGGACGAGCTGGTGCCGCAAGTTCCTCAACGGGCAGCTGCGCCTGGAGAGCTGGGGCCGCCTCCGCCTCCTCGACTTCCTCAACGTCAAGAACGTCTACTTCGCCCGCTACGGGGAGCCCCGCGAGGGCAGCCGCCGCGTCGTCCTCAAGCGCCTCGGCTCCGCGCGGGAGCTGGCCGACATCGACGCCAAGATCTGCCGCCGCGCCACCGGCAGGGGACGCTGCGACCTCCTCCAGGCCCTCCACGCCACCGAGTTCGCCAGCGTCAACGGCGACGTCCGCCTCCTCACCCCGGAGGTCGTGGAGGGATGGTCCGACCTGGTCCACTGCCCCTCGCAGCGCCTCCTCGACCGCCTCGTCCGCCGCTACGCAGAGACCAAGGACTCCGGCAGCTTCCTCCTCCGGAACCTCAAGGACTCGGAGCGCATGCAGCTCCTCATCACCCTCGCCTTCAACCCGGAGCCCCTCGTCCTCCAAGTAAGGCTCCGCGAAGCCAGACATCGCCTGCCTTGCCAGGCCTTTCGCGCTGACGGATTCAGGCTGCATCCACACTGGAGAATTAGCCCGCTTTGGCACCGCTTTGGCTCTTTGCTATGGAATTCTGGGAGTTGGAGTTTGTTGTGGGCCCGGAGCGGAGCGGGAGCTCCGCTCCGGGCCCCACAACGAACTCCAACTCCCAGAATTCCATAACAAACAGCCAGGCGAAGTCAAAGTGGTGTCAAACCGGGCTAATTCTCCAGTGTGGATGCAGTCTTCAGAGGGGGTTTGCCATTGGTATCCTCTGAGGCTGAGAGCGTGGGACATACCCAAAGTCGCCCAGTGGGTTTTCGTGGCCCAGCTGGGGATTTGAAGCCTGGTCTCCGGAGTCGTAATCCAGGGCTCTAACCACTACACCGCAGTAGGTCTGTGGAATCGTTGAGTTGGAAGAGATCCCAAGGGCCATTCAGGAGCATAGAATCAAAGCACTCCTGACAGATGGTCGTCCAGCCTCCGCTTAAAAACCTCCAAAGGAGTGTGTTCCACTGTTGGACAGCTCTTACTGTCAGGAAGTTCCTCCTAATGTTCAGGTGGAGTCTCTTTTCCTGGTTTGTAGCCACTGCTCCATGTCCTAATCTTTGGAGCAGCAGAAAACAAGCTTGCTCCCTCCTCAACGTGACATCCCTTTAAATATTTAAACAGGCATATCATATCACCTCTTAAACTTCTCCAGGCTGAACATACCAAGCACCCCAAGTCTCTCCTCATAGGGCAGGGTTTCCATCTTATTCCCCTTGGTGGCCATCCAGCTCCAGCTCCATGCCTCACCTATGGCTAGGGTCCGCATGTTATTCACCCCTGCCTTGCTCCATCCTCAATATAGCACTCCTTAAAATATTTAAACATGACCATCATTGTTCACTTTTAACCTTTTTTTAAAAAAGAAGGCTAAACATACCCAGTTCCCGAAGCTGCTCCTCATAGAGCATGGGTCCAGACCCTTCAGCCTTTTGGCCACAGTCCTCTGGACACACTCCGGCTTGTCCACATCCTTCATGGTAGCCCCAGTTCCCTCCCCCCCAGCAGCACATTGTAGGGGTCACTTAGTTCACATCAGCTTTCCCAGAATTGGATCAGGCAGGGATCCTGGAACTGGTGTTTTGTTTTGTGTGGAGTGAGAGGGTCACTCAGTATTGCCTGACAGGTTGTTATTTTGGCTGCTAGCAGGGAAGCGCAGGTACTTTTCCTATCCATTATCATTCAGACATCCTTAAACTGGAAGACTCTTATGAGCGTATTATATATGTACTGTATAAGAGCCCTCCATGCAGTAGCTCTGTCGACCATGTAGCAAACTACAATAACGTCAAAAATGCACAAAACAGTGATACTTTATGGGGCCAACCAAAACACACAAAATATATGTCACAGGCTTTCAGAGCTCCACTGGCGGCTTCATCAGGCAAATGTGTTAAAAACCATACAGCCGGGGGGAAGTGTGGCTGTTAGTCCCAAGCCTGCATTTTGTCATGATGTGTGGAGAGACAAGCAAACCTCTCCTCCTCCTGGGTACTCCAGGAAATAAAATGTAAAAGCTAGTAGCAAGAGAAAAAGAGATGCTCTTCTTGAGATCCAGGTTACCTCCCTCCTTTGTGAAGCTCCAAGCTGCTTTGTTAGGCAGAGGGCACTGAATTTCTCCATGTGTTCAGTGTACCTTACTTCCAAGTAAGTGGGCATAAGATAGATTGCAGGGAGGGCTAAACAGCAGCAACAACAATAAAGATCTCTTAATATTTCTTGGTGTGTCACCATTTAGTACACTTTGGATGGATAATTCCTAAGGAGGCTCAACAACATGGAAATCTTGGTGAACCAATTTTGCCAGACCATGTCAGGACAGAGGGAGCAGCCCTTCTCCAGTCTGGTCTTGGGCTGGGAGGTCCATGTGGTCAGTTTTGTAGTTAGAATCATAGAGCTGGAAGAGACCGCAAGGGCCATCCAGTCCAACCCCCTGCCATGTAGGAAATCTGAATCAAAGCATCCCCAGCAGATGGCCATCCAGCCTCTGTTTGAAGACCTCCAAGAAGGGAGACTCCACTACACTCCGAGGGAGTTTGTTCCACTGTTGGACAGCCCTTACTGTCAGGAAGTTCCTCCTAATGTTCAGGTGGAATCTCTTTTCTGGAGCTTGCATCCATTGTTCTGGGTCCTAGTCTCTGGAGCAGCAGAAATCAAGCTTGTTCCCTCCTCAATATGACATCCCTTCAAGTTTTAAACAGGGCTATCATATCACCTTTTAACCTTCTCCAGTTGAAGCCGTGAAGCTAAAAAGGCTGTTTGTAAGGCTTTGGTGTTATTTTTCTAGATCAGCCCAAATTTGTTTTAGTCCTACAGTCTGTCTCTGCTGCCTGCGTCTCTTCATATTTTCCCTGGGTTCTCATGGGCTCTTATGGTGGTGATCACCCTCTTGTGTACTGCTTTTCTAAGCTGGGACTCCCTTTAGTTTTTCCTGTGGGGGAGTCCCTCTTAAAAGCTTTCTGAATTTGCCATAGTGAAATCAATGCAGTTATGTATAGTACAGTATTGTAGTTTTTCTCATGCTATCTTGATGTGGGGATCAGCAATCCCTCCCCCCCCCCCCAATGTGCCAGAAATAATCAGTTTGAGATGGCTTTAACTGCCTGGCCCAATGCAAGGGAATTCTGGGAACTGTAGTTTTGTGAGACATTTAGCTTTCTCTGTCAGAGAACTCTCTGTCACAACAAACTACAATCCTCAGGATTCCAGCACTGAGCCAGGGCAATTAAAGCAGTCTCAAACTGGATTATTTGTGCAGTCTGTTTTGGACCTCTGTGTACTCACTGGGTACAGTTGCATCCTTTTTGGAAACTACACAGGGACTGGCAGGCAATGGCTCATGGTCTAGCACCAGTCCAGGACCACCAGTTTAAGTAGCATCAGGGCATAGCACGTTAAGGGCATTTCATTGTGGCATAAGCATTGTTGGATTCCCTTAAGATACTGTAGACCTAGGCATTCTGTGTCCTCCATATTTCACTCTGTGTTGACTAGAAAGTGAATTCTAAAACATGCAAATATCCCTAAGTATGCACTGGAAGCTGTTTTCAGCCAATATACGTAGTATACCAGCCTTTATTGAGATGCATTTGCGTCTGCCTTTCCCACTGGTAGCAATATTGCAAACATTATTTTTCCTTTCCTGGTTGATTTTTTGGAATTGTATATAAGTGCTGTTGAGAACTGGGTGTTTTCTTAATGCTTCTAGTTCAGCCCATAGTGGTAAATCCAGTTTGTTTTCTTGTATAGTCAACTGAATTAAATCAGTTGAAATTTGATATAGTCGGTTGAGCTGTGTTGTGCCTGGCCTAAGCTTTTTTCCAGTACTCCCATTAGCTGTAAGCGCACAGAAATACAAACAGCCACAACAATCTCCCTGGATATGTCTATAACCAAAATATTTTAAGTTCAGATGCACAATCCTAAATTTGTATACTTGGAAGTAAGTGCAAATATTTTCTTAGGGTTTTTTTTTTTTTTAAATCTTCAAATGCCATTATTGAATCAGCAGAATAGTTTCTCATGTTTTTCTTCCTTATGGGATAGTTTTTGGCTTTAAACATTCAGCTACATTACTTTTAAAATTAGAGTTACTCTGTCTGTTGTTTTTATAGCTGTATGTAGTGTAACTTATTCACCTTTCGTTCCTTTACCTATTGATATTCAAGTGAAATTGTATCTGAGAGAAGAATTAGTATCTCCATTTTTAATTTGTGATGGCAAGTGTCAGTCTTTTACTTTCTTTTAAATGGCTTTCTTTTGGCAAACTTCCCCTTGCAAGTAATCATTGATGGTTAAATGCCATTGCTCAGATAACAGATTTAGTGGCTTTCTAGCTAAAGACAAGCAGCTTCTTATAGTTGCTGTATTGATTTAAATTTAAGCTTTTCATTAATTTTATCATAGTATTAGCTGTTTAATCAATAGTTTTTTTGCTGTTGATAATAAAATATTTTGATTGAAAATTGTCAAATATTATACTGTTCATCAAATTCCATGAGCAAACGTTCTAGATATTCTCCAGTATCTTTAGGACAAAGATACATTTAGAATTTCATGGCAATACAGACATGTTCTTGTATTGGATGGGTTAATTTGATAACGAGGAACAAGCTAAATTTCATGCACGCTATTAAAAAAAAACCTCTAGAGATATGGTAGTATAACCAAAAATATCCCTTTGCCTGTTAGCATATTTACGTCAGCTCAATTAAGTATTTGCCAGTAAATGGTATTTATTTTTATGAACCTATACACATTGGTTATTCAGAAAGCTAGTTCAGATGACATGCCATTGCTTTGCATAAGGAAAATCGGACATACATCAAATTTATGTTAGAGCAATGACATTTTAACAGAAAATAAAACACATTAAATAGTTCTGAGTAACTTTTGTCTTCATTTATTCTTTAGTTCTTAAAGAAATTTCCTAGTGGCAATAAATAAGCTAAAAGAACAGTTGATTTGCTTTCCCAAACTAGAATGGTTGACAAAGCAGGATAAAGTGGAATGTTAAAACAGCTGGTGCTCTGTTCAGCTGCTTAGTGACTTGGTATAAACCAGCTGGTGTATGTCTTTAACATTTCTTAAAGGACTGCCATTAACATGAAAGCTAGACAGGACTTTCCAAGATAGTTTCATTTTAGATGCTTTTTCTGTTAATAAAAAGTTCAGTATTGGCAGACATCCTAGTATAGCAAAGTGGTCTAGTATAAACACTATTCTTGAGAGAAGTATCTGTTTGCTGTGCTGGCCTGGAGTAAAGTTGTGATTAGTGATATTGCTTGTATTTGAAGGTAACATGAGCCTTACATCTGAATGATGGAAAGTTTTAGCAAATCCCTCTTAGCAAGAGCACATTGAAATTCAATAGTAAGTACTGTAATGCATTTTACATTTAGGAATATTGGTGTGTGCCTTCAAAGTCATTTTAAACTTAATGACAATGTATCATGAGCTTTTTGCGGGGGTGGGGTGGGGTGTGTGATTTACTCAGGGGGTCGCCATTGCCTTCCTCTGAGGAAGAGAGTGTGTGACTTGCCCAAGGCCACCCAGTGGGTTTCCATGGCTGGGGGCGGGGGGGGGGGAGGAGGAGGTTTGAACACTGGTTTCCCAAAGTGCTATTCCAGTACTCAAACCACTATTTCACACTGGCTCTCATAAACTAACTTGTGGAGGGAGACCATACTGGTATAGCATGTACGTAGCAGGTCTTAAAACCAAGAGGTACTCTTGTATGGCTGATAGTTTGAGGGCTTACCTGTTTGATAAAGCTTTATAAAGTTTGCTGTGGGCTTCTTCAGTAATCTAGCCAGATAATTTTGGAAACAGAATATTCTAATGTCTTACTGTGTTCTTGGTTTCAGAAATACTGGCATTTCCTTTTTAACATATTTATTAAACATTTTGCAGAAGACTTGTAATAGGTGCCAGTTATATTAATAGTGCAATTCTGTAAATGTCTACACAAAGGTTATAGGTAAGTCTCATTGAACTTTATGAAATTTATTTTCAGGGATGCATCTATACGTTGCATCCTAAGAGGTATAAATAATACTGTAGCTCTATTTTTAGCTTTTTGAAAAATGAAATTTAGCCTTTTATTACATACAGTCTTAAAGAGGAAAGTGATTCTGTCCAAGACAGTTATTATTATATGTACTGAATATTACAGTATATCCAAATTGTTACTGCAGTGTTCTCTACAACTCAGGCACTCCTTAATATCTAACTGCTTCAGAACCTGCAAAACTTGTTTGTCAGAAATAGTATACTGTAGCTGTTTTTAGGGTCTATAAATAAGCACACTTCTAAAAGGCATTACAGTATTATGTTTATTTAGTATTTAAGTAAAAGGTACTGTTATGAGGATTAACTAATGTTGCTGATTTTTCTATACAAATGCTTAATAAGTCTGCAAATTGTATCGTAAACATGAATTATGTAAAGCTTTTTGGCATAAAAGTCCTTGGTTGTTGTTGTTGTTGTGCAACTTCAGGTTGTTTTGGACATATGGCAATCCTAAAAACCGATTACTGGGTTTCCATGGCTGAGAACCCTGATTCCCAGAGTCATAGTCCAACGTTCAAGCCATTATACCACACTGGCTCCCAAAAAAGAAAAACAGTCTTTATATTCTGGATTAATATTAGAACATATTGAATGAAGGGGTTAAATGGGGTTTAGAAGTTCAGCTGGCCAGGCTATATGAATATGACTGGGCACTAAATAAAAGGTTTGAATTTTGATATTACAGTATAATGAGAAATGTGTCTTGAGTAATCTAATAAACTACAGTGATTCTTGGATTATAAGACTTTTGTCAGAGATTGGAAGCTTAGTTTGAAGCCTATTTAGAGTATGGATTACTGGTAAAGTGGCAGTGCTTATGAAGTGCACATTGCCACAACAGACAGCTTTTATTTTAGCCAGTTTTGAGATTAGTTAAGCTTGACCTACATTTGAAGAGATTGTCAAGGCGAGAGGAAAAGCTTCGTGATAGAAACATCTCTCACAAGGACACCTTATTTATATTGTTTATTGTTTAGATAAAAACTCATTTTTTTGGATACTGTTAATCTGGGTACCTAGAAACACTCAGATTTATTTATAGCATTGAAAAATATAAATTAAGCAGTCTGTTAGATGTTAATGGAAGAATTAGGTAAATATTGCCATCAAAATTATCTGATTGAACTGGGCCCTGTATGATAGCTAGCTGTCAAACAGTGAAATACAAATGCAGTTCTGTGGTACACAAAGTAATTTTGCATAGTGCACAATTAAGGACTGTAAACATTTTGGTAAAATTATCTTTATTCTGTTTTCAACAACTGTTTGCTTGTTTGTTATTTATCATCTATCTTGCGTTTTTCCAGTCATTCTACAGCTGATTCCATCCTAATTTTGAATTCTTGTTTGTGCGCACTGGAAATTGGGTTGTTTGACAAAAAATGTCATAATGTTTAAAACTGAGATTTATTCCTCCTAAGTAAATTTTCAGTTACCTTGCTACTGCTATTTTCTTACCTTATTAGTTTTAATCTGTGGTTTTCTTTTTGTTAGCTAGTTCCAAGTATAAATAATTTGCTTACTATTGGGTTCTCATAGGTTAAATGCTTTTTAAACAAGTACATACTATATTCGTAATGTTTGACTCCACCAACAAGAGTAGATGGGCACCACTGTAATGATTAAATAAAACACCAGTGTTTTTGTAGAACCTAATTTCAAGATTGTAATATCTTGTAATGTGCACAGATGTTTTTAAAGCAGAAAAGCATTTATATTGAACAAATATGTAGTGGCTAGCCAGGCATGACAGATTGCTTTAGACCAAAACAACTTTAAAGCAAAACAGTTTAAAATCAGTAACCAAGCAAACCAGTTCAAATAAAGTTTTCCATATTTATCAACTAGATAGTTCCTAAACAGAAAGCAAATACTAATTAATTGATATAACTGTGTGTATATTTGTGTGTGTGTGTGTGTGTGAGAGAGAGAGAGAGAGAGAGTGAGTGTGTGAGAGAGAGAGTGTGTGTCAGGCAAAAAGACACTATGCAAGAACTGTGAATAATTTTTAAAAAGAAATTCTTGGGTGGTAACTGATATTTTGCTTTCACATTTCTGTGCCCTGTGAATTTTAAAGCTGAAATGAGTCTTCTTGTGGCATATGTCTTTTCCTAACCTGCTGCAGCAGAGACTCTATATCCCACCTGCCACAGAGCAGGGCAGGGTTTAGTAGAAACTAGATTCAGGTCTGCTTATAGATTTCTAATTGATTTTCAGTGGATAAGCTATTGTTTTTGATTCCCAGTTAACTAATAATAGTAATAAAAAGGTACCATCTCCTGGATTAGACAGCAGAAGTTTGTAAAAACTAGGAGTCAGGTTTTGTGTGAGGACAATTGAGAGCCCAGTTGTGGAACTGAAAAGAATACAGACACTGGGTAGATTACCGCCCTACACTCTTATAATGCTGCTATTCCACTTTTACTACTCTGGCTGCCTCCTGTTGCATTCTGAGGTTTGCAGTTCAGTCACAGTGAGACTTAAGAGCTCTCTGTCTGAGAATTCTAAATGCCCCTCCCTAAACTACAAATCCCAGAATGCAACAGGAAGCAGCCAGAGCAGTAAAAGTGGAATAGCAGCACTATAAGACTGTAGTGCAGTAATCTAGAAGGAGCCCTGGTGGCACAATGGTTAAATTCCTGTACTCCAGCCACTCACTCACAAACCACAAGGTGGTGAGTTCAGTACCAGCCAGGGGCTCCAGGGTCGACTCAGCCTTGCATCCTTCTGTAGATGGCTGAAATGAGTACCCAGTTAATGGACCCAATCGGTTTATACATTGTAAACTGCTTAGGGAGTGCTTAAGTTCACTGATAAGCAGTATAAAAATGTATTTGGTATTGCTGGTAGGCCAGAGCCTATGTTTAATTATAAGAGGGCATCCATTTTCCTGAGCTATTATTTTTTACATGTCTCCAGCTGGTAACTTGAGATTCTTAGATAAATTCCAAAAAACTTCCAGAAGGCTGAAGCCTCCTCTGTCTGCTAAAGAAACATCTCGTCTTACTCCTTGCTATATGCATATTCCATTCTACTTGATTTGTATGCTGTTATCAGGAGTGTGTGTGGAGAGGTGGCCCATCTCATCTCTTTTCTTTTTAGGCTCTTTCTCTTGCAGATCATGGTGAAATGGAAGGTCATAAATGTGATGGTATTATCTCTCCTGTACATAAGGGTAATACATAAGTGAATGGGAAAGGAGTGTTAATGCACTTCTTCAGTTTCTGCTCCTGTGTCATGAATGTTCAGACATTTGTAAAGAACTTAAATCCTCCTTTTTGTTGCAAATGCAGCTATGGCCCTATACAGACAGACCAAAATAAAGCTGCTTCGAGTCGCTTTGGAGGTATGGTGTTTTAATGATGCATGAGTCCTAAGAGTCTGGAATCTGCACCAGAGCTGCACTCCAGTCCTTAGGACTGGAGCGTGGCTTTGGTGCGGCTTCTGGACTCTTGGACGCATGTATCATTTAAAGAGCATACCTCCAAAGTGACCTGAAGCAGCTTTATTTTGGCCTGTCTGTATCAGACCTATGTTAAGATTCCTATAATTAGTGACTGCCTTTGTGTTTACAGAACACTTATGTCGATGGCTGTGCACCAGAACTATGTCAAATGTAATCCATTCAGTTATCATCAGTAACTGTTCACTGTCTTCTGACTCATTAGTGCAAGCTGATTCTCTTTCTCTGTATGATTGTCATGGTTAGCAAAATGTCTTGTATTTGCCTGCAAGGATCATCAAAATGCTATAAACATGCATTACTTCATAAGCGGAATGGTTAGCTGTGAGTACTGGGGTGATAAGGATTCTGTCCCAGGGAGTTCACACTGCAGATGGAATGTAGAAGCTTTTCTTTTTTGACACACATAAAAGTCATGCACATATTGCTTGGGGCAGAGTGGGTTTTTTTATCAGTTGGCTGAACTCAACAAAATGGCCCTATGGCTTTGGTCTTGAATAACATATTTACATTGCTATACTGTAAAAATATGTGATTATATAATTAATAAGGCTGCTATCCACTGTCCAGGAAATCCTGGGTGCTTGGCCTCAATTTTTTTCTTGTGACAGTTCCTAGTGCTGTGCTGCCAAGCTGCCTTTTGGTTTTGGTTTCTGAGTTTGTTCCCAGGATTTTCTGCATTGACAAGGCATTATTCCTCAGTGCCAAATGTGTTCAGTATCTGGCCCACTGCTGGAACTTGCTACAATAAGCAGTAGCACATTATGCTGTGCTTTATGTGTGCTTCCTTGAGCTACTGCTGAGTAATGTTAAACATGTCTCTTTCCCAGTAAACATAGAGCAGCTGAAATTATTTCATGAAGTAATCGGTAGTTTGGAGCTCTTCTCCATTATCTAACACATTGCCAGTTAGGATAAGTCAGTTTCATTGCAGAAGAGCTTTAAAAACATGTGTGCTTTTTTGGGGAGAAATTTTCACAAATAGGCTTTATTGGTCTGTTAAATCAAAAGCTTGTAGCTTTCATTATGAATGTGTTTTAGTTGTAGCTGTTTATTGGATTTTAGTGTTTTACTGGGCTGGATCTTTTAATTGTACTACTGGGTATGTTAATACTTTTGTTTTGGAGTTTATTATTCAAATTTTATATTAGAAGCTCCTGTGAGAATGTTTATATCTATATAGTCAGCTTACATTTATATATTGAATAAAATAACTAATATCATGGATCATACAATTTTGATAATAACCCCAATGTATGTATTTTTTTACAATAAATATGAAATAACTAATGAATATGGTACATTCTTGGGAGACAGTTATTATGTGCAATTTTCTAACTTTACCATGGTGACTTGAACGATTTAATAATTGAAATTGTTCATCTGTAATATCTTTTTGACAGCTGGAAGAGGAGCCAATCAGAAGTCTGAGATTAAGGAGATAACAGGCTCGACATAGTTATACGTTCGTGTTGATATGCTATCTCTATATGTATTTATTGTCATTTCTATGACTCCTTGTGTTATGCTACAGTAGTACATGGGTATTGTACAGGACACTAAGGCTGAGAGTGTGTGATTTGCTCAACATAACCCCAGTGGGTTTCCATAGATGAGCAGGGGTTTGAACTCCTTATCCAACACTCAAGCCACTACACCTTGCTGGCTCTCTATGCCAGAAGATAGTTACTGTATTTTCTGGCGTATAAGGCTACTTTTTAACCCAGGAAAATCTTCTCAAAAGTTGGGGTCGTCTTATACGCCGGGTGTCATCTTATAGGGCAGATGCTGAAACATCTGAGCTGGACTGGAGAATCTGCAGTCGCCGCATATGTAACTGAAGGGCGGAGCAAGCTGCAGGCGTCCGGGACGCCCGGGATATGGAAAAAAAGCCATGTTTGCAATACTGCTCTTGGAGACATGGGGGGCTAGGCAGGCAGGGAGAGCTAACCAATCCAAGCAGACTTTGTATACAACAAGTTTTCCTGCTAAGTATCTGCATGTCATAAGCATTTGAATTAAAATTACCATATTGAAATCAAATCTGATGTTTTTTAAATTTTTATTTGGTGTGTGTTGGAAGAGGGGTAGTCTTATACGGCAAGTATATCCCAAACTCTATATTTTAACTGGAAAAGTTGGGGGTTGTCTTATACGCCCAGTCATCGTATACGCTGGAAAATACGGTAGCTATATTTGAGTAAATAGTACAACTAAAATGAGAAGATACAGTGGGCTCCTGGTATCTGGTGGATGTTGGTTCCAGGAACCTCCATGGATACCAAAAACCATGGATGCTCAGGTCCCATTAAATACAATGGCTTACTAAAGTGGTGCCTCTTACATAACATGGGAAAATCAAGGTTTGCTTTGGAAATTTATATATTTTAAAATATTTTCAAGCTGTGAATGGTTAAATCCATAGATATGAGAAGATCTGTAGTTTGGAAGGTATATGACTCACTCTCTGATGAAAGTGGATTCTAGAATTTGGGGAGGAGAGAATTTCTCTGGATAAGAATTGGAGGGTTAGGTAGGTCCAGATGGAATTCATGCCTCTATAATCTCAGTGGTGCCATAAGACCAAGAGGATTCTGTGAACTGATATATTAGACTAGGTAAAAATCAGTGTTTTATTTTTAAAACTTTTGAGATCTTTGCAATACATAAAGTTAGCAATGACCCAAAACACAGGGACCAAAAGAAGCAGCCCCCAAATGGCTGGAAGCCACTTCGATGGTGCCCTCCAGTCCAAAGGACCGGAACAAAAGGAAGCAGATTTAAACCGAGTCCTGGTGACACCAGCTTGGGACTGCAGGCAGCTGCCCTCTTTGGAAGTGGGCTGTGCAGTTGCTGAAGTCCTGGCCCGATTGCAGCCAGAGGCCACTCCTTCCCAACTGTCTGCTCTGCACCAAATAATCATTTCAGCAGATCCTGGTTGGTTTTTACAGTATCAAAAATTTTGCAGAAAATCCATATAGTACAGTAGATAGGAGATGATGGGATAGAAGGAGGTTAAGGTGTGAATGAAACCTGCATTACTGGGGAATCAGACAAATAAGGTACAGTTGGCCCTTCTTGTACACAGATTTTTTATACACGGATTCAAGCATACACGGTTTGAAAATGTTCAAAAAAGTATAAATTTACCTTGATTTTCCATTTTTTATAAGGGACACCATTTTGCTATGTCATTATATTTAATGGGACTTGAGCATACATGGATTTTGTTATACACGGGGGATCTTGGAACGAAACGCCAGCGTATAACAAGGGTCCGCTGTATTAGGAGACCTGGATATAAACCCCCACTTGGCCATGAAAATTGCTGCTTGTTCTTGGGCCTCAGAAGATTATTGTGAAAATAGCAATAGCAGTTACATTTCTATACCGCTTTATACTGAACTTAGCAATCTCTAATGTGTAAGCTAATTGCTCCCAACAAGCTGTGTATTCATTTTAACGACCTCATTAGAGTGTCTGGCTGAGTTGACCCTGGAACCTCTGGCTGGGGTTGTACTCACAACCTTGTGACTTGTAAGTGAATGGCTGCAGTACCAACATTTAACCACTGTGCCACGACTAAAAGAGGAAGGAAGACTATCTGTTCCTTGTAGGAGAGTAGCATATAAATGTAACAAATAATGAAGTAAATTCAGGGAAAGTGATGCACTGAGAGTAATTGTTAATATCTCATTTCTGTAGGGAATTTTAGTGGCCCAATTATTCTGAAGGCATCAGGTCCCATCTGATGTTAGAAGCTAAGGAGGGTCAAGCCTGGGTAGGCCTCCCTTACATGGGAGACCACCAAGGTGTATACAGGTACTGTTAGCTATATTTCACAGGAAGACAATGACAAACCACCTCTGCCTAAGAAAACTTTGTGAAATTCATGTAGTTGCCATAAGTCAACAGGCCACACAAATGTACATGTGTGCATACACACAGAGAGAGAAACTCACACAGAATTGTGAAGTCGAAGGCTTTCATGACCAGCATCCATAGTTTTTTGTGGGTTTTTCAGGCTATGTGACCATGTTCTAAAGATTTTCTTCCTGATGTTTTGCCAGCATCTGTGGCTGGCATCTTCAAATGCCAGCCACAGATGCTGGTGAAACGTCAGGAAGAAAATCTTCTAGAACATGGCCACATAGCCCGAAAAACCCACAAAAAACTATCACACAGAATCCCCCCCCCTCTTTTTTTGGAAATTTGGAGGGAAAGGGGGTATTGTTGTGTCTCCTTGGTTTTAATCTCAAATCAAGTTGCACTGACACTGCATTTAAAATGTAAAAATAAAAATAGGTATATGTGCAGATAAGTCTTATGGAAATCTTTTTTTAAGTTGGTGACACCATGAATGTAGATTAGTAGATTCTAAAAGTCAAGGCTTCTGGAATCAAGTGGGCCACTTTGCTAAACAGGTACAGTAACAAGAGCAATAGCAAGTACATTTCTATACTGCTTATCAGTGCACCTAATAACTCCCTAAGTGGTTTACCATGTGTATGCTAATTGCCCCCAACAAGTTGAGTACTCATTTTAGCAACCTCAGAAGGATGCCAGGCTGAGTCGACCCTGAGCCTCTGGCTGGTATTGAACTCACAACCTTGTGGTTTGTGAGTGAGTGGCTGCAGTACAGGCATATAACCACTGTGCCATCAGGGCTCCTCAAGGTATAGTGTCACAGGTGCTTTACAGACTGCCCAAAAGGGCGGTCTGAAAAGTGCCATCATTTGCAGCGCGGAGGAGCCCCAGAGGCCAAACCGCACGACTCCTCCGCACCGCAAAAAAGAAGCTGCAAAATGCAGCTTCTTCTTGCAGCGCGCTAATGACGTCGCAAGGCGCCAATGGATGGGTGCCGCCATTTTGTACGCGCTGAGTGCGTACTAGGGTTAGGGGCATCCGGAAAGGACGTCCCTTTCTAACCCTAGTACGTGCGCGGCACGTACTTTTTGCCCATGCGGAACGGGCCACAGATATCCAAGATAGTTGAAGTACTACGGTCAAGATAAAATGCAATTTTTGTAAAATTGCTAGTATTGAAAATAGAAATTATATTTGAAATAACTATAGTCACAATATTTGTGTTGTTATAGTAAGATAAGTCAGGTTTTCAACTTTCAAGTGTAAAAGGAGAAGGATGTTGAAGACTGAAGAATTACTTATGTATAGGTGTACAGATACATGAAATGATGAACAGGAGGGAAAGAAGAGGGAAAACATACGGCAAGCTTCAGTTATCAATTAAATTGAAACTTTTGTGGTTAGATGTATATTACTGGTTGCAGTGTGTGCTTCCCTTCTATTGTTGGTGGAATCAGGATTTCCTTACAGGCAATGGGCAGTAATATTGTCAG
>NC_056524.1:236714256-236774961 GCF_019175285.1 Sceloporus undulatus
ATAATAATAATAATAATAATAATAATAATAATAATAATAATAATAATAATAGTTTTATTTATAGACCACTATTCCGCAATGATCATAGCGGTGTACAGTAAAAATTGCAATATAATACAATACAAATACCAGGTGACAGTTAAAGGAGGGAGAAATCTCGTCCTTCAGGCTGTCCTTGATGGAGCTGGGTCTGCCTGATTGCTCCCTCTGAGGCCAAGATGACAGTTAAAGGAGGGAGGAGCCTCTTCCTTCAGGCTGTCCCTGATGGAGCTGGGATGACTACATGATTTCAGACTTCATTTACTTTTAGACTATAAATGTATTCTTAGAAGGGCAGGTGACTTAAATCAGGACTTATGTTATGAGTGAAGTCTTTAGAGAACACTTTGACTTAAGTCACTGAGTGAAATAATATGGCTTCATGTATTTATTATTTTTTGGTACCTCAAATCTAATCACTAGAATATTTCAGTTTACAAGTGAGAGCAGTTTACAATGGTGATGAGGGTGTAATTTGTGTAACTCTTTAGATAATTTCTTTTCATTGATAGAAGAAAATGTTATACAGTGGTACCCCGGGATACGAATTGATCGCGTTACGAAATTTCCGGGATACGAAAAAAATAGATAGGAAAAAACTGTTCCGGGTTACGATGTTTTTTTCGGGTTACGAATTTTTTTTTCGGCGCGAAATTCAAACCGCAAAGCGTGGCTAGCGGCTTTCCAGCGCTAGCCGCTAGCCTTTTCGGGTTGCGAAATTACTCGGGTTACGAACGGAGCGGCGGAACGAATTAATTTCGTAACCCGAGGGACTACTGTACATTGTACAGTTATAATCTGTGTCAAGCAGCAGATCACATTTAGACCATAGGCGGGTTACAGACCGCGATTTAGTATGTATTCTATACGTACTAGGGTTAGGAAGGGGCGGTGCTTCCGCACCCCCCTAACCCTAGTACGTATAGAATACGTACAAGATGACAGCGCCCTGTTCATACGGGCGCTGCCATCTTTACGTATCGGACGCTGTGCGTCCAAACGTGTCACGGCGCTAATTACGTTGCGAATGCGCCCCTGGCGCCTCGCGACATCATTAGGGCGCCGCAAGAAGAAGCTCCATTTTGGAGCTTCTTTTTTGCTCCGTAAGGGAGCCGCGCGGTGTAGCTGCGACGGCTCCCTTACAGAGCAAGCGGTGGCGGCAGACCGCCTCAAAGCGGCGGTCTATAACCCGCCTTTGTTTATTAAATTAAACCTTACTTGAGTGATTTACATTGCTATTGCAGTATTGTTGTCTGATGGCTCTCCTTAAAACATAAGTACATACTTCTATAATCCCACATCACCAATCTGTGGACATCTACAGTAAGTGCTCTACATAAATATTGAATCTGGGACAATTGTCCAGAGAGTGCAGAGAGCAAATCATATGGATGCAGATGGTGGTGAGTCTTGAACCAGGCACAGAAAAGACTAAACATAACTCACTTAGCCACCCCACACAAGTGCCAGGTTTTTTTTATAAAATAAAATAAAAATAAAAATCAGTTTTTACTTTTAAGTCATCATCAATTGTCCTTAAAACGTTTACAACTAGATAGCACCTTCTACGTTACCATTGTCATAATTATTCATAGACTGAAACAAAGATGCAGTTTTTTGCTTTTTATATTACGTGTATAAGAGTGACAGAGCTGCTCATTCATTTTTATGAGGCAGTATCTAGATTTAACTAGCATGTCTGTGATGAGATTTAGTTTTAGTTATATTTTAAAATGTCAGTCAAAATAGAAATTTACTGTTATTTATATTTTTTTAAAAAAATCTGATTCATAAAATAATCTTAATTTAAATTTTAAAAAGACATTTATCATTTGTGGTTTTAGTCTAATCTGATTCTTAGTAAATATGTCTATGGGTGTTTCTCCCACTCCTAGCATTAATAAAATATCTTTCTCTTTCCAGAGTTTCCCTTCTGATGAAGGATGGCCATTTGCAAAGTATTTGGGAGCATGTGGAAGAATGGTGGCTGTAAACTATGTGGGAGAAGAACTGTGGAGTTACTTCAGTGCCCCATGGGAAAAACGAGTTGACCTGGCATGGCAGTTAATGGAAATAGCAGAACAACTGACAAACAATGACTTTGAATTTGCACTCTACCTCCTTGATGTCAGCTTTGACAACTTTGCAGTAGGCCCTAGAGATGGGAAGGTCATCATTGTGGATGCGGAAAATGTTTTGGTGGCGGATAAAAGATTAATCAAACAAAGTAAGCTGGATTTCTTTTCATTTCATGGCTACTGGTTCTTCATTTATGTATTAACAATTTGTGGTGGGGTTTGGGTTTTTGTTTGTTTGTTTGTTTGTTTGTTTTTTGGTATCAAAATGCAGAAGTAGACTCTCAAGAACAGTTGTAACAACCCATATTTGAGCATATTGAAACTATCATGTTACAGGATGAGTATTCCTTACCTTGAAATCCAAAGTGCTCCAAAATCTGAAACTTTCTGAGTGCTGACATGGAGCTTTGAGGTTTTGATTTTTGAATACATAAGTAGTACATACCTTTATTTGTAAGGCTAACACAAGGTTGGAGAGAGGCATAAGAGCTGTCTTTCTCTCTGCCCCTCCCAACCCAGCCATCCTTGCATTTGACTCATGTTCTTCCTCACCTCAGTGCACCTTCATCCTGGAGCACCAACAAAACACAGTGCTGGTGCAGTCAAAAGTTACTGGCAGGATTGAAAGAAGGCCTTTAGTTATTGTGTTCTTCTCCAGCACTTTTGCTCTTGGTACTGGGCTGCTGGTTGTTGCTGCCACTGCCAGAGTTCACTTCAGACTTCACAACACAAGGCCAGACAGAGACACAAGGATCTCTGGAAATCGTGGGAGGTGTGGATTTGCACCAAGCACTACACTTGGATTCTTGCCATTTCACAAATTCTTCTGTCTCTTTCCAGTCTTGCAAATATGGTGCAGGTACATACTGAATTACTTTTTTTCCGAATCTGGAAAAAAAAAAATCCCAATCCCGAAAGCTTCAGATCCCAAGCATTTAGGATAAAGGATAGTCAGCCTGTACTTACTATGTGGGCATGTGGTACCTAAACTGGATTTCTGTTCTACAACAGAATAAAAGAAGACAAGATTGCTGTTGCTAACTTTAACAAGATCATAATCTCTGTCAAACTGATGTTAGAGTGTATTGCCCTGCTTTTACTTTAGATTTGATATGGTAGCTTATAAGCGATCTTTAAATCATGGTTCTTTTAATCATTTCATGTTATTTTCTTCTTTGAATGAGTTGTGTCTAGAGTTTTTTGTAGTTTCTGTTTATTGAAAGGAATTACTAATGTTGGTGGACATATACTAGCCTGCTTTAATGTTATTAGTGTTTGCTCATTCACCACCTCTGTAAACT
The DNA here is from genome assembly GCF_019175285.1 of Sceloporus undulatus. Lineage (NCBI taxonomy): Eukaryota > Metazoa > Chordata > Lepidosauria > Squamata > Phrynosomatidae > Sceloporus > Sceloporus undulatus. The sequence continues at coordinate 236,717,675 of NC_056524.1, forward strand.
GCCTTCAGACAGAATGTTGTTAGGTCACAGCAACAATTGGTTGTTTTCATCTCCAGCCTCTAAAAAAAGAATGAGATTTAGAGAATGGGAAAATATCTTCCTTTCTGTACTGTGCTGTTTTCACTTAGTTCTTTTTATTTATTTTACAGATAAACCTGAAAACTGGGATGTTTGGTACGAAAGCAAGTTTGATGACTGTGATAAGGAAGCTTGCCTCTCTTTCTCAAAGGAGATCTTGTGCACTCGTGTCACTGTGGACCATAACTACTATGCTATTTGCCAGAACCTTTTATCAAGACATGCCACCTGGCGTGGCACTTCTGGAGGCCTTCTTCATGATCCTCCAGCTGAAATTGCCAAAGATGGTCAACTTGAGGCCTTGCTGGATGAATGTGCCAATCCAAAGAAGCGATATGGTAGATTCCAAGCTGCAAAAGAATTGCGTGAATACCTTGGCCGACTAAGTAATAATGTGAGGTAGTTCATAATGGTTACATGGTCAGAAACTGTATGATGCTGGGACAAAGGCATATGGACAATTGAGTTCTGAACATTAAATAAGAACAAGTAGAATGAGAGAATAAATTCCACAAACTAATGTGGTACGTTGAAGATGTTCTGTATAAACAGACAAGGCTACATATCTCACTGCAACTTGAGCTACTTTTGATTCGCATGGGAAGAATGACAACTTAATTGACTCACATCAATAGGACTTTACATAAACCTGTGTTACTACCACAGTTTTATGAGACAGATACCCTTCATTGGAAAGTCAAGTTGTATTGGCCTGTTTTAAAGGCTTTTATTTCTCATATCATTGTGTCTACCCCATTTCATCCCTGCATACAACTTACTTAAGTGGTGTTTAAGTACATGCCGATAAGCCCTAGGTGTCCCTTGTTCTTGAAACTAGTAAGTTTTCATCTAATGCTGTGTACCATTTTTGTACAGGATCCTATGACTACTCTCATATTGAGTCCCCCCCCCACATTGTTTCTTACTGTTTGTATGCCTTATTAAGGACATGCTTATAAAAGCAGTCTTAACTATTGTGTGAACATAAACTAATTACATCTGAATTCTTTGTAATTCTACTGCAGGTAGTGCTTCAAAAGTTGGTTAAAATATAAAATTCCATCTATATTACAGTATTTATAAATGTCCAGTCAACAGGAAATTACTGTATGAGAAAGTAAGTACTAATAAAGATAAATGATTCAATCCAGACTTAATCATGCCTATAGCAGACCCACTGAAATCGGTGGAATTTAACTTAGTCATGATTAGATTAAATTTGGGTATATCAGTGAGTGTCTTCAAAGCATGTTGGACACTGGATCAAACCTAAAGTTTGTTTGGGAAGAAGCAGTACAGTTAGTTAAAATGAAATCAAAATAAATTCTTTGCTAGTATAGTAAACCACAAGCCAAAGAAAATGGTTGTGTATCAGTCTCTAGTTGCTTAAAATTATATACTGTAGTGACATTAACCCACTGACAGTTTTCAGCAGGTTTATAGTTACTCTTGAGAAACTTCACTTCTAGTTAAAAGTCTAGGAAGCTCTACATGAAAATTGGAAAATGCCTAGCAGGCTAGCATTTGTTCTGCATTATTCACAGTTCTGCTGAATTTGCAATGTACTGTAATGATGTTTACGGAACATTCATCCATGAGGTTGACTATTTAATAGTACTCTTCATGTTTACTGTAGAGGCCTTGCATTGCATTAAGTCTTTAAGTTGGAGTCCAAACAATCTTCAAATGGCTGTTCTGTACCTGAAATTGCTCCCACAAATTAGAAGTTGAATGACAAAGTAGATCACAGTTAATATGTATCTTTTTAACAAAACAAAACAATAGAAAAGAGCTTGTTTACCTTCTGTTTCTTTATGATTGCAGTTATAGGCTTTCTCTTGATTAAAGAGATGAAACTCTTGTCCCAAACAAAGGCTCCTATTTACAAATTGAGCCAACTGACAGCAGCTAGCCACAGTTTTTAAAGGTGAAATGGGATGTCTTTGCTCTGAGAATGATCAGTATAGTGCTGAAAAATGAATTTGGATAGGCTGAGCCTGTAGGAAAGTAATGGAAAAAGTCTACTCCATTTCAAAGCTTTGAAAATAAGCAGATTATCTCAGAAAGTTGTAAAAATAAATTGCAGAGCCTTTCATTAATTTCTGTTTGGGCTGACAGTCATAATATAAAGCTGCTTATTTGCACATTGTCTCTACAGTGTAGCTTTCATTCATTTAATTGTTGTAACTATCTCCTCCCAGAATAATTCTTTTTTGCCATGGCAACCTTTTTTCACCTCTGATACGACACAGCCCAGAGAACATGAGGCATGCTTGGGACCCACTGAAATAATTTAGATTTTAGCGTGTGAAATCCTAGTTATTTCAGAAAGCATAGTGTTGCCTAGTTTTTTTCTGAATTCACTTTCATGTATTTACATAGGATTTACATTTGCTTTGTTTTGATTCAGGTTCTGAGCAAAACAAATATGAGACAGAACACTAGCCTGCCACAAAAGGCCTTGTTTTACCACAATATTAATTTAATACCCACACTTTCTGATGAATGAGATATATGATTGTTGTAGGCTTTAAACAACAGAAAACACTGCCAACTATTGAGGCAGTTCAGCTGCCAAATGTTCCTTGTGAGGTTGGGGTTTGGAATTCATTATTCCCTCTTGAAATCATGTGCTGATATGTAGGATTCTAATGACAGAAAGAATCCACAGTTTTCAGTCTACAGGGAAAACACCTTTGTGGAAAGCAATAAGTTTTCTTCAATTTGCACCTATCAAGTATTTATTGTACAAGGACAATTTATATTTTTAGTCATTGCCCACAAATAATGGTGAAATATTTTTGAACAACATGTTTGGGGTTTGTATGTGCATAAAAATTGTCTTTTGTACTGTAAGTTACTGTTTAATTTGATTATCAAAACTGTCTCCTGTGCCTTTATACTAAGGTTGTTTTTACAACTTCTCTTGACTATTAATAAAAAAATACTTTATGAAATTCTTACTGTTCTTCTTTAAATGTACTGCACATTAAAACACCAAGATATTAAAAGAAGCATATTTCTCCCCCATGAATGGCTGGTAGTTCAGAAGTGTTGTTTCTTTGTTTTTTCATAGAATAGAGAGATTCGTGGAGAACAGCACCATTGACCAATATTAACATATAGTTTGGCCCCAAAGCAACCTGCCCTGTTCACTGATCTTTGCAACCAAAATGATTAAAGCCTGCACTCCCATTGTTTGGAACTAACTAATTGTTAGGAAATGGGTAACAGTGAAGGAGGACCCTTGTTTATTTTGGGTCTTGCTTGATGAGATGGAGAAAATATCTGGTTGGCAGATTTAGAAAATAGAATAGATGGACTTCTGATTTGATCTGGTAGGGTTGCTTTCATATGTTTGTTACTTGGAGATTGTGTTCTTTCCTTAATTTGATGCTATCCCAGCTAATAGATTAAGATTAGTCAACTCTATTTTCTTCTTCAGTATTAGGCTATATTGAATATAAAACCTAATGACGTTTTAATTGGTGAGACTGGATTGGTAAAGCATTGGGCTTGTTTTCTTTCTCTGTGATACCCTTCCTATGTGGCAAGGAGCCGAATTTCCTTTTCCACACCCTGTAGCATACACACTATGCATGACTTCAAAAACTCTGGTTAAGAAAGCCAGCTTCATGTCCAGGTATTTGTTTTAAACTATGATATCTGATTCATATATAATAAGCCAGGATGCATGAGATGTGAAAGTATACTCTGCCTTGCTGTATGGGGGGAGGAGCATGTAAACACAATGCTTGGCTGGGTTCATTTAAACTCATGAACATAATGCTAAAACCACATATGAACATATTAGCTTACCATAGTATTGCTGCTTTACTAAATAATTATGGTAGCTTCCATTATGGATTTAGTGTAAAATAATCATCAAAGTTTATCTGGCTTAAAAAGAAAGTAATAAATTTTACAGTAATTTCCTGTGTTAGTCGGAGTTTCTATTTCTGGAAGTCATATGTCAACAATTGCTTTGGTCCTTTGGCATTCACAAAGGATCTACTAGTCTTTAAAACATAGTCACCCTTGGCTATTTTTTTAATTTGCTATCACTGATTTTATTGGTGACAAGGCTTGCTATCCTGTGCAGTGGGTTAGTCTCATGAGAGACTGCTTTTTACAGTCAACTGAGGCAGCTTGTCTCTTTTGTATACTGTTGGTGGAATTAATATTCAGCAAATGTAGAATAGTCACCTTAAAATCGATAGAGAAACATATTCCTACTGTCTGGGCAAACTTTGATCATTGCTTTACATGGCCTAACCTTTTACTTATTCCTTTTTCTACTCACCCACAGAGACAGATCAAAGCCAAAACCATAATTAGACATGGGTTGAGTGCTGGAACTACAGAAGGAACATTTTAGCACAGTACTGTACAAGTATATTGAAAACAAACTTGTTGGGAGAACTCCAAAGCAATGTTTGCTCCTGCTTAAAATATTACTATACTATAGCGAGCTGCACAGAGAGGAGACATGCCTTATTTGATGATCTATGTAGAATGCTTTATTTTAGAAGAACTATAATGTTATTTCATCTGAGGGACAAGGCCTGATTTTATTCCCAGACTAGAAAATGGATTTTATAAAAACAGAAAAAGATGCCTTGAGGCATTTTGAGGCACCACATTCACATTTGGGGGCACCACACAGTTTTGTGGATTATAAAGATGAGTAAACTATAGAACAGGGCAAGTTGTTGCAGGGCCAAAGTAGATACTAATAGCATGTTCAAGATTTCCACACCTCATTCTCAACAAAAAGTAACAGGAATGCTCAATCCAGTTTAGATGTATTTCACCCATATCATTTTGGGGAGACCGAATACAGCCTCTGAAACTTCTGTTTATGGCATATATAAGGTATGATGGTGTATAGGAAAGATGTTAATCTGGAAAATGAGGTAGGGGAAGGAAAGGTTAACTGACAACTGTTTTTGTTAGGAATTTTGCCTAGTCCTAAATATGTTAAACATATTTGTGTAATGTGAACACTAGATGTAAAACTGAATGTGAAGTGTGACCATAATAGGCAAAACAATTGTTTGAAAAACGCATGATACAGATAAATTTGAACAGCTGGGTTTGGGTTTCCTCTTACAAATACACTGGCAGATTTTGGCTTGTTGATACATTAAATGTAGAAGGAACTCTATGATTTGAACAAAAACATCCAACAGTCCTGTTAACTGGTGAGTCACTTTGTCAAAATGATGTCAGTTTTTCAAATTGGTGTCCAATAGTGGGGCACACCCATGTCTGCATATATTTCATTTTAGGTTGTCTTTTTAGGTAATATATACACTTCATATAAAAGTAAATCGTGTTTCATAACATTTTTCTTAGGGGTCAGACAGATGGGTGGTCCAATCACGATCGGCCCAAGATCACAGTGACCAGATGCTACCATGGTTCTAAATGGGCCACGAGCAAGGAGCAGCTTACTGGTTGGCTTTGGGCCACCATAGGTGCTCCTGGGCTGGCTTCTGGCCGATCTGGAGGCATGTGTTGTCTGCATACCATGCCCGCAACACAGGCTGAAGCTGGCGCTTTTTTCCCATCTATTTCAGGCCATAGATGTATTGTTATTATTATCATTATTATTATTGTAAACTTAATTGACCAATGAATTGAATTCATTGAAATAACCTAATTTGAATGATGTTATTTCCTTATAAAATGTGCAAGTATGATTAAAATGAATGTGTGAACCAAATATGCATTCTAACAAAATATTTTTATCCATATCGGGGGGTGGGGGGGTGGTGGTGCTGATGATGTATGCATATAGATGTAAAGCGGGTATGGGAAAACAGTTTTGGAACCACTGGATAAGAGTAAAGGCCTACTTCTTCTGTTCACATGGTAGCTAATCAGTTGCCTATGGAAAGTCCACCAGGAAGACATATGTGCAACTGCATACTTAGTGGGCCTCCTGTATTTGAAGCTAGCAAATAGATTTAAGCCAAAATACTTAGGTGCCAATAATTTTTGAGAGCCAAGATTTTGTGTTCACCTTTTGACCGGCAACAGATGGGGTTCCTGTGAGATACTGTTCAAATGCTGGGATCCACAAGAGTGAAGGAATGGAGGAAAGTGCCTAATGTTTATCTGTATTCACAAAGAGGTTCATAAAGGAGGAAACAGTGCTTAAAGTAGAGGAAGTGGTTCAGACTACAATGCCCAGAAACCCTTCAGTAGTATGGGATTACTGAAGCCATAATCCAAAACATGGGGGCAAGGAGAGTTTCACCGCCCTAACTTAAGAGATCCTGGTCCAAGACTTGTTATGATTTTGAAAGTAAATCATGCAGCATTTTTAACTGACCCTGGCATATTGTGACTTTTGTTTCCAGAATGGGACAGTTAAAAGACTTCATATCTGCACAGTATGGCAGATAAATGTTGTCAACTTCCAAAATGTGCTGTTTTCAAGGAAAGAGACACCATGGGTAAGCTTGTCCACTTTTTCATTACTTCAAAAATTAGGGAAAGAAACCTATGGAAAAGGGAGCATAAATGGCAGTAATTTTCTGTGGCTCAAAATACAACTGAAAATAATTTCAGGATGGTAACATGACATGCATTATGGCTATGCTTTAAGTCGCATCAGATGCTCCTTGTCCCTAACAGCCCACCACTTTTTAGAGAATTCCAAAGTGCAAAGGATATTGTCCATTACGTTATAATAATTGTTATTTTAGAACAATTTCCTTTTTGTGCTATGTTAGAGAAATGGTTCTCAGACTGTTCTTTTAAAGTGAGATTTTACAAATGAGTTTAAGCCTCCCAGTGACAGTTCAGTGATGACTAATGCATCTGTTCTGACATTTGCCTAGGACATTTATTTTGTGTAAAGTCAAGATGATAATAGCATATGTGCATTTCAAATATCCATGCTTGTGCATGAGTTAAATTATTCACCTGTCTTTCTCTCCAAGGGGTAACAAAATATGAGCTTCCTTCCCCCTTAGAAGGAGGGGACAATTTGTTTTGTAACAAATATCCAAACCAAATCATGGGTTTTCCAATATTAGTGTGAGTTCTGTATTGTAATACTGCCTAAAAGTAAATAACTAAATGTGATGATGATGATGATGATGATGATGATGATGATGATGATTATTATTATAGTTTATTTTTATAGCGCTGTAAATGTACACAGTGTTGTACATACAAATGATCAAATCAATAAAAATGAAACCTGTCAATGGTGTACAACCTACAAAATATGTATAAAACAATAGGTAATAATATAAGATATAGTTGGTTAAAATAAGCAGGCAACAATTAAAAACATCAACACCAACTATCCAATCAAATATCAGATAGATAATCACACAGTGCCTGGGAACGCTTCCCTAAACAGAATAGTCTTCAACTCAAATTTAAAAGTGGTCAAAGAAGTGATGCCCTGTGTTCGTGGGGGAAGAATGTTCCAGGAGTGAGGGGCAGCAAGTGAGAAGAGATGAATCCGGGATGGGACAGTGGAGATCCTAGGCTGGGACAGCAGACCTTGACTACTAGAATGGAGGGTACGAGTGGGAATGTACGGGAAAAAAAGTTCAGATAAGGTCAGCCCATGCAGGGCTTTAAAGGTCAACAACAGAAGCTTATACTGAATATGGAAGAGAAAAGGGAGCCAGTGAAGGGATGATAATAAGGAGAAACATGGTCAAAGCGGCAAGCGGATGTAATGCGTGCTGCTGAATGCTGAACGGAAGTTAAAGGATGAAGATGAGAGATTGAATTCAGTTCTTTCAAGTATTAACCTCATATGGTACCTCCTTTGCACTTTCTCTTGAAGTGACAGCATTTTCTAAATGTTCCATTTATCTCTTTTCCAAAAGTTCTTCATACTAAAAACATGAGTCAGGACTCCCTTAATGTTTTTTAATGAACAAGCTGCACATATTCATCTTGCACTGAAAATTCATGCAAATATTTAAGATGCCCCAGGTGAAATATACTGACATGCTTATATGAATAATACTCTTGCTCTTTGCTGAATCAAGCCCTAAACCCTTAAGTGTAGCTTGTTATTATTAGATAAAACCCATCAACACACACATACCACTTCAGACTAATATACTTATTAGTTACATCAGTTAATTCCACAACTTTATTAGGTGCTCCTGAACAGTTTTCTTCCCTGTTGTTTTCAATGTAATCTTTGAAGTGGAGTAAACAATGAAAATTTACCAAAATAGAACAAATGATGGATCCCCCCCCCCCATCTTTCAAAATCTTTCTATTCAGGCAGAAATGATTTGACAGGGTTTACTAGGCCAAGAAACCACAAACTGATATTTCAGAACCAGATGTACAACAGTGTCGGAGACTTCTATTCATGTTCTCATTCTTATTATTGGTTTCCTTACTTTACCCTTCATTTTCCCAGAGTGATAATGTTGAGAAGTGAGGTCTTTATACTTGATCTGAGATATGCTCCCTTGGTTAGCTGTCTAACACATGCTTTACATACAAGAAATCTTTCATTGTACCCTTGGCATCTCCAGATATCCTAGAGGGTCACTGAAAAGCCATTGCCTTTCTACATCTTTTCCATTCTAGGATTTGAAAAGGACACTTATCAGCTTTATATGTGTGGTGTAGTGTTGCAAATGGCACATGTTTGCTTTCAGGGTTTTGTTTGCTTGTTTGTGGTGTAATATTAATGATGTAGCTGTAGTTTATTAGCTTGAAACTTTATTACATACAAAAGGTGAAATCTTTGGTGTGCCTTCTACCCATGTTAAATAACAGACCATGAAAATTGTGCTTCCACCTCATATGTACACTGTGAAAAATTACTGGGGGGGGGGGCACCCACTTGATAAAAACCGTGAGTATTCTGATGCCTTTTACAGTGCTGTTTATCCAAGGGCTTCGAGTATGTTCCAAAAGTAGTTGCACAGCAACAGTATTTGATGAACTTGTGTCAAGGAAAGACTGGTAGAAAACATGCTATTCTATATGGATTGAAAACTTATGATTTTTTTTAAAAAAAATTAAAATTTCTAAAACTAGTTGTACAATATTTATTTAATACTTGCCTTTCTCCCATATAAGAACTAAAGTGATTTAGGAGTTTAGCACACAGCTAAATAACCCATTTTACCTTTCCTGGTTTGAATCCTCTTCTGGGATGCAGCTGAATATTATCATATGCATTTTGCTGCCAATCTTGCCTCCCGCCTAAAACCCGACTCTCAGCTGTGCTGAGCCAGCTAATTTGCAAAGTTGAGAGCTTCCTGGCTTTGCAAATTGGCCAGATGAGCTTGGATTCTAGCTGGGATTTAGGCAGGTTTAGGCGGGAGATGGCAAAATGGTGGCAAAATGCATATGCTAATATCTGCCCGCATTCTGGAAGAGAATTCAAACTGGGCAAGATAAGACGGGTTATATAGCTGTGCGCTATACTCCTTATACAACATGTTAAAACAATATAGTTAAAACAGTCTGAAATGTAAAAATTTTAAAAAGTATTAAACAACAATCCACTTAAAAACATTAATTTGGAACAGGCAAAAGCACATTAAAACCTTTTACTCATTAAGAACTAACATACAGTGGTACCTCGGGATACGAAATACCCAGGTTACGAAATTTTCGGGATACGAAAAAATCCCATAGGGAATCATTGTTCCGGGTTACGAATGTTTTTTCGGGTTACGAAAAAACTTTTGGTGCTTTTTTCGGCTTTTTCGCACGGAATCGCGGCTTTTCCCCATTAGCGCCTATGGCAATTCGGCTTACGAAGGCTTTTCGGGTTACGAAAGCGGCCGCGGAACGAATTAATTTCGTAACCCGAGGCACCACTGTAGTCATTTCACAGTTAAACTATTCCAAACAGTTAAAAGCTAAAGGACTGCTTAACTAAAAAGATCTTTGCCTGATGGCCAAAAGAGAGCAAAGAAAGGGCCATTGATAGAGAGAGCTATAGCCTAGAAACAGCCACCAGGAAGGCTCTCTGTCAGATGCTTATCAACCACAACTGTGATGGTCAAGAGATCTTAAAAGTTGAGTATCTTCCAAGAGGGAGATATGGTCTTTCTGATAGCCAAACTTAAGCCAGAAAAGGCTTTATTGGTCTTAACCAGTACTTTAGATTTTGCCCAGAAATAGACTGGTAGACAGTGAAGCTGTTTCAATAGGGACTTATGTGCTCTCTAGAACCAGCCCCGATTAGCAGTCTAGCTGCAGTGTTTTGGACCTGCTGAAGTTCCAGAACATTCAAAAGGTCATTTTGTGCAGAGTGAATTAGAACAATCCAAATGAGATGTAATCAAGGCATGTGTTACCATGGCTAAATCAAGGAACAGGCATAGTTGGTGCATCAGTTTTAATTGTGCACACACACTCCTGGCCACACCTGAAATCTGGGCTTTAACATACTGTTTAACATATACATGAAACCACTGGGAGAATTTGACCAGAGATTTGGGGTTTGTGACAGCCCACTCTCTCTCTCTCCTTTCCAGCTCATTTCAAGGAAGCTGTTTTAGTACTAAACCAGTCTCTTGTAAATATTTAAGATTAATCCCACTAAAAAAGAGGTTCTCATGATCAGTCAGAAAGCAGATCAGAGAACAGGAATTCAGCCTGTGATGGATGGATTTACAAGCTATGAAAGTGAGATTTCTAGGGAAGTGTAACCCCATCCATCACAGGCTGAATTCCTGTTCTCTGATCTGCCTTCTGACTGATCATGAGAACCTCTTTTTTAGTGGGATTAATCTGGAAAGGAGAGAGAGAGTGGGCTGTCACAAACCCCAAATCTCTGGTCAAATTCTCCCAGTGGTTTCATGTATATGTTAAACAGTATGCATTACTGAACTGAACCCTGAGGCCCACCCCAGACCAATGGCCAGGGTGTTGAACAAGAGTCCCCTAGCTCCACCCTCTGTGTGTGCCCCTCCAAGAAGACCTGAAACAACTTCTCCAATTCTCATCTCAGAAAGATACCATGGTTGATGTTATCAAAAGCCACTGAGATGTTCAGCAGAACCAACAGGGACACAATTCTTCTGTCCTGTTCCTAAGGTAGGTCATCCACCAAGACACTCAAAGACATATATTTCCCATAGCCATGTCTAAAGCCAGATTGAAATGAATCTAGATAATCAATTTCACTCAGGAACTCCTGGAGCTAGGGCATGTTTTAATCTGGAACATGTTCTGTCTGATCAAAAGTTGTCTCCATAATACCTTGATATCTGGATCCTTTGTGTGATCTCATTAAGTTACTTATAGAAATACCCCTTTTTACTGACAGCTAGAAGCTCTGATTATCATAATGTTTTTGATGGTCATCAGATAATGAAAAATCTTACAGAATTTATACATATTTTTAAATCTATGCATACATTTAGTTCTGTGTCTGGTAAGAGCAATAGCATTTTCCTGGTCTACATGCTACTGTGGTGGATTGAACTTTCCATGCATGTTTCAAGGAACTGCTTATAATACACTGAATGTTTGGGCATGACTGGTAGAACGTTGAGATGTTTCTCTGAAATGGCACGTGTGTTCACTCACATAATTTTTATACACTATTGAAAGCTTTTCAGCAGACATTATGGCAGCAGTAGGATGCTCTTAAAAACACAATAGCAAAAATTCTTTAATTGTGCAGCTACCCATGCTGTTTTTTTATTTTTGTTTTTGATTTTTTGAAATGCAGGAATCTATGAGCAACTACTGAAAGTGTTGTACCAAACTAGTGAATGGTTTCAATCTTGTTAGGCAGTGCAGAGTAGTATAATGTGGCACAAAATAAACCAAGGACTAGGTTTATTGGTTTGGGCTGACAAAGCTCTTCCAGGCATTAACTCTCTGCAGGATCTTACAGGCTGAAGTCAGAATGAGGCAGAAGGACAAGCTGGTTTTGCAGAAAAAACAATTAGTTCTACATTAAAATGAGAGAAAAATATAGTAGTAGAAACAAACAGAACTACACTCAATGCAATCTGTTTCTCAAAGTAAAAGAGGGAAGAAACATAGAAGCTAAAAACCTTCACTTAACCAATCTGAGGGGGTTAGAGCTAAGCTTAAGGGACTACAGACTAAAACATGAATTTTCCCACCCTCCAATGTGAAGAAGATGACTGTAGATAGGAGCAGCAGAAGGCAGGTATCAGAGATAAGACTGAGGTTTAAAAGAGAAGAGCAGGTCAAAGAAAGGCATTCTTTCTGTGTGTGTGTGTTAAGGTCTTTCTAACCTAAGGGGTGATCTCCTAAAAGTCAAGGGAACACCTCTGAATGGGCAAACTATGATCTCAGTGTTGTTCAAACAACAACAAAAACAACAACATGTTCTTGCAAAGGGCAGAGGTGAACATGCCCTTCAGGTTCTAATAACGACTCTTAAGTGGTCTAGTCAGTAGCAAACAATGGGGTTAAGTATACAGGACAAAATTAATCAGTGAAGATATTTATCCTCATTTGAATCCAGATAAGTTTCTCAACTGCTCTGAAGGCTTCAGGATACACTCTGAGCCAGTTTGATAAGTCTCCATTTTGTGGAGCTAAGCAAGACAGTTAAGCCCTGATTACTTTCATCAATGCAACCGTTTCCTTGTCAGCAGAAGGGGGATGGGGAGAATGAGTGAATTTCCAGATTACAGTTTAGAATAAGGCTTGGCTTCCCCCGAAGATGAACAAAGATCCAGGCCATCATCAGCCCTACCTATCCAGTATTCTTAACAATTTGCACAGACTCTGGCAACAGATAGTTTTCCTGTCTTATGTATCAAAGTCTAATAATCATATTTATTGGTCATAACTGGTAACAGGAGCTGCAGCAAAAGCCCACAATGTATTAGTTATATGTTATCTTATTGTAAGAGCCGTTTTCATCACCACTGGTTAGGCTAGTTACAGCTTGAGACTAGTCCATCATCATCTGAAGGGCCAAAGGGGCCTATCCCTGATGTATAGTTTTGGAAAAGAAGGGATGCTTTAGATAGAACAGCAGAAATGGTGATGCATCTTCAGCTAATTATAGTGTGCCCACGTCAAGTGCAGACACATTTTACGCAGCTTTCAGCTTACACGGATGCCACTTGGGGAGGAAAACAATGGCGTGCACACCCATGGCACATACACCACTCCACCACATGCACGAGCCCCATTATTTCCTATGGGGCTCAAGCCTTGGGGGATTTTCCCTTATGTGGAGGGATCCGGAACGGATCCCCTGTGTAAGGAGAGAGCCCACTTATAAGCAAAGATTTGAAACTATGGTTGTGTTTCCCACTTCTGTTCGGTGTAATACAGTGCGCCTGCACCATACGCAGGCATGTTTAGCCTGGAGAAGAGAAGGCTAAGAGCTGATATGATAGCCCTGTTTAAATTTTTGAATGGATGTTATAATTGAGGATGGAACAAGCTTGTTTTGCTGTTCCAGAGGCAAGAACCTGGAGTAATGGATGAAAACTACAGGAAAAGAGATTCTACCTTAACATTAGGAAGACCTTCCTGACATTAAGAGCTGTTAGACAGTGGAACACGCTCCCTTGGAAAGTGGTGGAATCTCCTTCTTTGGAGGTTTTTAAACAGAAGCTGGATGGCCATTTGTCAGGGGTGCTTAATTGTGTCTTCCTGCATGGCAGGGGTTGGGACTGGATGGCCCTTGGGGTCTCTTCCAGCTCTATGATTCTATATAGCATTTTCTGTGACTGAATTAATATTTATGCATTGGAATATTATTTAGCATGCAGAAAATGCTGTTTTCTGCACAAAACAACCATATGCAAATTTTGTGCAGAGTAAATCCTGAACTGCAAAGATTCTTGTGAGTCCACGTTTCTTCTCAACACTAAAAAATTGTTTTTCAACAATTTTTAAAAAATATTTTCAAATATTTTTCCATCCATAATGGAGGCAGGTGAAATCTATTTTGTCCCCAATGGAAGCTGGTGAAGTTCTGTCTATTGCGGATGTTCATCTGACAATGTCTTTGTGTTGGATGTTTTTAGACTGGATTTTATCAGTGACTTGTTTACTTTTTATTGACTTTTCCTGCTGTGCATTTTTGGTCTTAATTTGAAATGTGAAATGGGATTTCAATGCAAATAAATTATTAAAATGAATTTAGTATTTTCCTTTCTATTTTTGTGGTTGTTATGTGCCTTCAAGTCATTTCTGAATTATAGTGACCAGAAGGTGAACCTATCATGTGGCTTTCCTGACAAGATTTGCCATTTCCTTCCCCTGAGGCTGAGAGCATGTGACTTGCCCAAGGTCACCCAGTGGGTTTAATGGACAATGTAGGAACTGAACCATGGTCTTCAGAATTTCAGTCCAGCACTCAAACCACCATAGCACATTGGCTACCAGAATCAAAATACCTCAAGAAAATTAAAATTTTGTGTGCAGTCGCAATGATTAATGTTTAAATAAAATAATAATAATTTTTTTTTATTTATATACCGCCCTTCCATTGATCAGGGCGGTGAACATAGCAATAAAACACAATACAGACAGATTATAAAACACATAGATAAAAAATTAAAAACAACTTAAAACCCCGATCAGCCATCCGTCTTGCTGACAATGGAGGGAGGAAGGCCATCTGGAACTTCACTCGGGGAATGCAGTTCGAAATAGAAGGGTTTTTAAATCCCTTCTAAACTGGGCCAGGGAGGTGGCCGAGTGGAGCTCAGTGGGCAGCGTGTTCCAAAGGGCCGGGGCGACGATGGAATATGTCCTCCTCGTTGTAGAGGAGAGTTTGGCCCCTGGAACCCTGAGTAATTGCTGCCCAGACGTTCTGAGGGTGCGGGGCGGAATGTATGGGAAGAGGCGGTCCTTCAGGTATCCTGGGCCCAAGCCATGTAGGGCTTTATAGGTAATCACCAACACCTTGTACTGTGCCCGGAAGCGAATAGGCAGCCAATGCAAATCTTTGAGCACAGGTGTAATATGGCTGGTCCTGGAAGTACCAGTGACCAGCCTGGCTGCCATATTCTGTACCATCTGTAGCTTCCGGGTATGATACAAGGGTTGCCCCATGTAGAGCGCATTGCAAAAATCCAATCTAGAGGTTACCAGAGCGTGTACCACCGTTTCAAGGTCCCTCTGGGCCAGGTATGGGCACAGCTGGCGAATAAGCCGAAGCTGATAACAGGCGTTCTTGACCGTCGCATTCACCTGAGATGTCAGGTGGAGCGACGAATCAAGAAGCACCCCCAGACTGCGCACGGAGTCCTTCACAGGAAGCATGATCCCGTTCAGGACAGGTGGAACCACCGCCATTAAAATTGGTATTCACTAATTAAGTAAAATGTGAGCTGCTTAATTTGCCCCCTAAAACAACGGAAGCTCTGTTTTCCCAGATGTAACTGGATTACTGTCTTTGATCAATTGCATCTGGAGAGCAATGGATTACACCACACAGACCTTAAACTAAGGTGTTTTTTTTAAAACAGATAATTTATCTTAACTAGACTAAAAGAATAAATTTGAAAAGTCACTGTATCATGAACTGTGTAACTTTGTAATACTCTTCACGAAAGTGAATCAAAGCTTCTATTTGCCAAGAAGGAATCCTGATCTTACACAGAATATCAACTATCAGCTGAATGCAATATTAATCAGGTAGGCCTTTGATAGGGATTTAAACTCAGTAGGAGACAGAGTGACAGAATTTTGCACAAGAAAATGCTGTATTGCTTGACTTTAAAACTGGCAGATTTCCAGAAAAATAGACTAGAATATTTCACAGCAGAAACATTTAGACTGCCAGAATATAGGGAATTGGAGAGAAGGAAAAGCACAGTTGCCTCACATAAGATTTGTACCTTTTGTCCTGGGGGACCAAAAGAGAGTAAATGCTTTGAAGACAAATAGTCACTATATATTGATATTTATGGTGGCTTAGAGATACTTGACAACCCAAGTGGCTCATAACTTGTAATGCTGAAAATATCTCTTTCCTAAGTGCAGTCCTGTTAAATCAGATCCAGGTCCATTTATACCAACAGTGAGAAAAATTCCCCTTCTAGATATTTTAGACTACAAATCCCATAAAATTTTACTAGTGACAATGCTGGCTGAGTCTTCTTGAAGCTGATGTCCACAATTTCAGAAGGACTAACATTACCAGACTGACCTCTGTCAACAACCAGTTTCTAAGGGTAGGTAGTTAGATGTTTGTAGGACCCTCAGAAATAGGGTACTGTCTTTTAGTTGCCTTCTCTAAAACATGCCCCCCTGCCACCAGGCAGATGGGTATTAGAATTCTTGTCAGCACTATGTTGACAGCTTAGCAATAGTATAGGAAGGGTTTCTTTGTGTTCAGTAAACCCTGCTAAATTGTAGGATAACCAGGAGTGTGGATATGTTGGGTAGGGAGGCAGAGAATACTGATGCGGCCATGTTGCCTCCTCATTTCTGTCATTCTTGTTTTGCATGTATCCTGCGCAGAGAGTCTTTGAACTGCATATCAGATTTTATGGCAGGTTTCAGTCCTGCAAAGAAATCGGATGTTGCAATACCTGCTGTTCACATTTTTTTAAAGTTTCACTTCTAAACACTGGAATTTCCCACCCCTCCCCATGTAAATTTATAGAATCATAGATTTGGAAGGGCCATCCAGTCCAGCTCCCTGCTGTACAGGAATACACAGTTAAAGTACTCCTGACAGATGGCCATCAAGACTCAGTTATTGAAAAATTTCAAATATGGAGACTCCACCACATCCCAAAATAGTATATTCCACTGTTAAACAGCTCTGTCAGGAATTTCCTTCTAATGTTTAGGCAGAATTTCTTTTCTTGTAGTCTGAATCCATTGTTATGTGTCCCAGTCTCCAAAGCAGCAGAAAAGCTTACTTCACCCTCAGTATGACATCCTTTCAAATATTTAAACATGGCTATCATGTCACCTCTTAACATTATTTTCCCTAGGCTAAACATACCCAGCTCTCTAAGCATCTTCTGATAGAGCATGGTTTCCAGACCTTTCACCATTTTGGTGATCATCCTCTGGACATGTTCCAGCTTGTCAACATCCTTTTTGAAGTGCTCAGGTGTAGTGCCCAGAACTGGACATAGTATTCCAGCTGAGGCCTGATCAAAGTAGAATAGAGTGGCACTGTTGCTTCCATCAATCTACACTATACTTCCATTGATGCCATCTAAAATTGCATTCACTTTTTTAGCTACTGCATCACACTATCGACTTGCTTTCAATTTGTGGACTACTAGAACTCCTAGATCTCTTTCATAAGTAGCATTGTCAAGCCAGAGGTCTCCAAATCTGTGCAATTCATTTTTTGTCCCTTAAATGTAGTACCTTACATTTCTTTCTGTTACAATTCATTTTGTTAGTTTTGGCCCAGCTTTCTAATCTATTCAGGTCATTTTGAATTTTGATCCTGTCCTCTGGGGTGTTAGCTACTTCTCCTAATATGATTTCATCTGCAAATGCAATATGTATGCCATCTATTCCTTCATCCAAGTCATTAATAAAAATGTTTATTTGGCTGGGCCCAGGACAGAACCTTGTGGCACTCCATTGGCCACTTCTCTTCAGGATCTGCACAAAACAGCCACATGCAAATTTTGCACATAATAAGTATTGAATGCAAACAGCCTTTTCAAACTGTGATTTTTGAAGACTTTCTTACATTAAAAAGAAAATTACTGAAATTACTAATTACTGCCTTTGAGAAAAAAACTTAGTAAAGAATTACATCCCTAATCTCCATTAAGCACCTGCCTAAATAGCTAGTTCTACTGAGGTGCCAAAATAAAGGGTCAAGTAGACTTCCCTGAGTGAAGTATTACATAATGTCAGGACCCTAACTGATAATATCCTGCCCAGTTTAATTGCCTGCATCTTTTCAATCAATAAAGGAAGCTCAGAATGGCCATCACCCAGCCTCAGAGGGAGAGAGAGGCAGGCCAGCTCTATTGGGCCTAGCCCAGACTAAGAGGAAAGTCCTCCCTTTAGTCCATCTGCCATCATTCTGGCCTCACAGAGAGAGAGAAACCACGTAACTTGATCCCCTTCCCCACTGCCATTCCTTTTTCCTTTTGTGTCTTGTCCTTTTAGATTGCAAGCCTGAGGGCAGGGAACAATCTAATTAATCATTTGTAAGCTGTTCTGTGGCTGAAGAGCAGGCTATAAATATTCCAAATTAATTAATTAATTAATTAATACCTCTGATGTTTTTGGGAATGCACAGAATGAAATGTATGGGCCTTTCTCCAATCTACCCTATTTCCAGGGACACCCTCTCCTTTGCCAAGTTAATTTATGTGCTAGCAGCACCTCTTCAGCATCATCTTTGTAGCTGCTGAACTGGGGATGCAAAATTGGATCATTCCCACTGATCAGTATATTTTGCTTATTCAATTTTAAGTTATAAAAATACAGATACAGTAGGCCCTCCGTATCTGTGGACTTGCCATCAGTGGATTCCAGCTTTGTGGATGGCAAACCTATGAGGGAGCAGAGGAGGAGGAGGAAGAGGAAGAAGAGGCAGAGGCAGAGGTGGCAGTGGAGAAGAGCAAGACAGAGGGAGGAGGGCAGCAGTGGAGGTGCTGCCGTGGAAGAAGAAGAGGAAGAAGAAGCAAAGGTGGTGGTGGGAAGAGGAGACACTCCACTGGGAAAAAGGGAAGGAAGGCACACCCCTTCCTTCCCTTCCCTGCCCTTCCCCCTGGACCCCACCTGGCTGGGGAGGCAGCCAGTCTCCTTCCCTCTTCTGCCACTTGCCCAGCCCCCACTTGGCTCCTTCGCTCCCTCCTTCCTTTCTTCCCTGCAATGGCTCCTGGGCTGCATGTTCGGCGGAGCACAAGGCATGAAAGGGTGCCTCTCGTTCGCTCCTCATCTTCATCCTCATCCTCGCCCCCTTCCCCTCCCCTCCTCAGGTGCCAATCTGGGGTCTTCCTCTGTGAGGCCAGGGAAGGGCTTTCCACAGACCCCCCCCCCCCCCCGCCGACCTGCTCCTGCCAATAATGAGGACAATCTAGGAGGCTGAGAGAATATCCCTGACCTGGCGCTGCCTGCCCCTTCCTTGCAGGGGCCAGCAGGAGACCTTGGCTGATGGATTGTCTGGAATTACTTTGGGTGATTCCTGCCATGGTGGCCACCTTAGCCAGGACTGAACTGGGACTAACCCTGACGCAGTAGAGCTGGCAGGTTTCAGAGAGAAGGAAGGAAGGGATGGACCAGTGAGGTGGGCTTTGGGTGGCTGGGGCAGAAAAGTGCCATTGTCTCCAATGGAAGCATGGCTATGTGGCTGCGCCAGCATTAAAATCAGTGGGACTTGAGCATCTGCAGATTTTGGCATCCCCTATGGCTACTGGCATCCCACTGTATAGTATAGGTTTTGGCGCAATTTATGATGGCTCTAAGATCGAAAAATTTCCAAGGCATCCAATAGTTAACAGCCTTGCTGTAGTCTTGCAAACTGGCTTTGTTGAGGGAGTTAGTCCATCTGTTATGTGGTCTTTATCTTTTCCTACTCTCTTTACTTTACCAAGAATTATGGTCTTTTCTAACTGTGTCATCTCATATGTTCAAAGTACAATAGTCTCAGCTTACTCAAGTGAGAATTCAAGATCTTGGACCCATTTATTTGTCTTTTTGCTTCCTGATCCATTTATTTCTCCTTTTAGCAATTGATAGTGTCCATAGAAATCTCCTCCTACACAATAGTTCAAATTAGTTGATTTCCCTCCCATCAATAGTCTTCATTTTCCAGATTCTACAACCATACATATAAATTGGAAATATAACGGCATATATGATCCTGACTCTAATATTAAATGATGAACCTTTATTCTTGCAGATCTTATCTAGTTATTTCATAGCTGCCTTTCCAAGTCTTCTTCTGATTACTCCATTTTAGTTAATGAATTAGCCAAGGTATAGAAAATATTAAGCAATGCTGATATTTAATTTAAATATCATTTTATGTTATAATTCTTCTGTGATCATTATATTTATTTTCTTATTCCTGCTTTCACACTTGCTATGTACTGTTTCTTGGATGCACAAAACAGTGAGGGATGAGTGTGTCAAAGAGGCTGAAGGCAATGTTACCATATTAGATTCTGTTTTTGAATCATCAAAATAGTGACCCGAGACTAGGATGCATTCATCCATTTTAGGGAGTAATGGCTGCAGCAGCAGAACTGATAGTTCCAAACATGGGGGTGGTGGAGAAACTTCAGAGGGGAAGCAGTTGGGTAGCAGCAATAGTGCAAGGCAATGCCGATGGAAGACTTTCTTAGAGGCATGGGCATTAACACTTTAGTATTTCTAACTCTTGTTAGAAATACTCAGAAAGCACTCATAAACCTGGTAAACCTTATGATAAGGCAATCAACAATAAATGTATAGTATACACAGATGTATTGCAATGTATTGGCTAAAAACACAACTAAGGCAAAATATGTAATCGGTTAATGGTTATTTAAATAGTTTTAATTCATTATAAATTATCATTATGCTACTGTTTCTTTTATTTACATGTAAATAAAAGAAACAAAAGCATAATGATAATTTATAATGAATTATTATAATTATAATATTATAATAATTATAATTATAAATTATTATCTGAATGACTTTTACTTTAATGCTGCTGTGAAACACCTGAGGATAGACCTACTAGATCCCAGTGTCCAGAAAAAGGGAGGCTGGTTTTTGCAGTTGTAAGATGACAATTGTGTAGTATGCTTAATTATAATATATAAAAAACTAGAGGAGATTTAAAGTCTCATTTAAGTACTTTGCAGAATTAATTGTCTGTGGTAATAGTGGATATCCAGCAAAACTGTTGACTATGTTGCCTTTTTTATTATCAAGCAGGTACAATCTTGTCTGTAAAGCGTAAGAGGGGAAACAAGCACCAGAAATAAAATTAATGAGGACACTGTACTTACAGGGAATTCTGGAAGAGGTGGGCAGTGGTGACTTCATAAATATTTTTGGAGACCCATAATTCCTCACCATTGCCTATACTATACTCAGGGGCTCCTGGGAAATAAGGCCAAAACATTTGGAAGGTTAAAGCTGCACATACTTTTCATACAGCCTGGGTGAGGAACCTTTGATTTTCCAGCTGTTTAGGCCAACTGTGGGCAGGTCATAGCCTAAGCAGGGGAGATTTTCCCCTTTGTTATCGAGTTTGGATTTATATAAATTTTGGGTGCCAAGCGATCAAAAATCATGACCCCTGACTGACTCCATTGCAGCCGCCATTATCCCAAAGGCGAGCTGACCACGTAGCCAGGCAGCCTTGCAAGGCATGGCTATAGCAAAGGTAGATTTAAACCTTTCAGAACCAGTTCTGGGAGTTGCCATTCCAGTTTCGCTGGCAACCTGAGAGAATGAGGACAAAAGAAGTTTGCCTATCCTATTGATGGCATTAAATACTCAGCCATCTAGATAGTGGTCTTCTCCCAAAGAAGTGGCAGACCTTTTTTGTGTATCCATTGTTTAGCTTTAGACTTAGACAAAAGATAGCCATCAAGACCTTTGTTCATCAGATAGCTATAGCCTGAGGATATGTTTTGCAGTATAAATAAGACCCAGATTCCAGGCCTCCTTTGGGATTGTGAGCTGAAGTTCCAAACCTCAAACTCTGTCGAGCAAACTGCTCCAGAGCTCTCTTGGGCACTGCGCCCTGCTGAAATCACTTGGGCAAGCCAAAGCCCACTGTCTCTTTCGGTCCTCTTGTTAGCTTAGCCCACTGGAACTTAGCTCCTAGCCACCGCGGTCACCGCTTGCTTTCCCTGTTCCCCGCGGCCGTGTCCACCTTCCAACATCCCTCACATCTGTCGCTTGGAGAAGACTCCTAAGGTAATTATTTCAACGGTGCCTCTATCCTTTCTCCTTTACCCCCAAACTCTTCCCCTCCCCTGCTTTAGCATTGAATGAGTGTGTGCGTGTGTGATCCCTTTTGTTGTGTGGCTTTAATAAATGTTTATATTTTAATTGCAACTCATTGGCATTGGAGTCTCTGTTTCTTGGGGTTGGACTAGATGACCTCTTGTATACACATAGGGACACGATCCGCTGCGTGCGTTGTTAGGACATGCCTCTTGTAAATTTCAGCTAATTAGATTCCCCTAATTCGATCCTTCCTAACACCTTCCATTTCCAGATGAGATGACTTCTGTGCTCTGACCATGAGCCACCATTGTTTACAACTCCCGGAACCCTATCTAATATAGGCAATGGTAAAGGATGATTTGAGTTGTGTGAAACAGCTGAAGGGCCAAAGTTTCCCCACTCCTGGTACAACCCTATCATCTGTGTCTGAGGTTTATTCCAGTTTGTTCTCAGTCCTGCAATATATATTAGGCAGAGAGAGAATGATTACATTAAGACTGCAATTTGACCTTAGTGGGGTTCATGGCTGGATAGGGATACAAACCTAGATCTTCACAGTCCATAGCTTTATTATCCACTGCACACTGACTGTTTTGATTTCTCTTATTTTCTTAATAAATCTGATCACATCTGCTTTTTTGATCACTGGGATGGGTTTATGATATTTTGTCTTGCTACAAAATTGTAACATACTCTTTTCTCCTGAAAATTATGTATTTACAAGAATTTAAAAACTAAATGGAAGGTTTAGACAAAGAAGGAGGAAGAATGCAAACTGGATTTTTTATTTTTTTGGCAGTCATGTGTAGTCTGCAAGTCTCTTTAGCAATTCCTCTGAGTAGAAAGGATTATATAGTGTTTGTGCTTCAAACTGTAATGTAGTGCTTCATTTCTTCCATAATTTCTGAAGCTGGAAACCAAAATAATGTTCTTTTCCCCCTCATCCTTAGCATATGGCTTGATCTTGCAAAGACTATTTCATGGTCTGCTAAATCCTAATGGAGGTTGCAGGTAATGAGATAACATTTATTTATAAAGAAAATATGTTTACTATCAGTATTTGAAACATATAAGGAGCAACACTTTTATTTTGTCACCATGTAGCACATCTTCAGAGGTGGTATAGATTATTAAAACAATTTGGAGACAAATTGCAGGGGTGTCTATCATTATGTGGCATAGTCTGATGGATAAACAAAGATTGCTAGACTCCAAGAAGGAAGAATGATATTCTGCATTTTCCCAGACAAGACATTAACCTAACTTTACACAGCCTAGTTTACATGTTTTGCACTTAGCCTATTCAACAGTGATAGGGCTGGTACATCTGAGAAGTGCTAAGTGAAAGAAGGCTGTATTAGGCTACAATCAAGCTAGAGATACATTAGAAGGGGGGGAGGGATTTAACATATAAAAAGCTGTTCTGCATCAACTACATAAACAGCGAAACATATAGGATATATAAGGGAAGGCAAGCATGGTGCCAAATAAGTGCTACCTGATTTCTATCACAGGGGCTATGGCTTTGCTGGCCTCTTGAAATGAACACCTTTTTTCCCTGTGGTTCATGTTCTGCCAGTAAAACATGAGCTAATTCTTAGACCTTGTTTGATGGCATCTACAGGAAGAGTTTATTTAAATGGCAGATCCTGCATAGTGATGTTCCAGCTTCCATGAGGAACACCATTACTTCTTTAGAGAATCTGTAAGGCTGACTGGTCAGCACTCTGCGATAGAGAGGCCATGGGGGCAGTTCTTCCCTGTGCTCCATGAATGAAGCTGTTGGGAATTGGCTAGAAATGTTAGAAGGCTCACTAGAAAGTCTCCTTTGACCTGGCTGGTGATTTATTTTTCTAGAGTCATACAGTCTCAGAGTCAAAAGAAACTACAAGGGCCATCAGTTATATTCTGTATCCTACTGCTCTGCTGCGAATGTATCAGAAAAATGGCAGTGGAAATCTGGGCTTATGGAGGAAGAGAACCATTCTGAGCTTTTCCTATTGCAGAAAAATCAGTTTGGTTGTGAAAAATGACACCAATATGATGAACGTGGAAAAAAGCCTATCAGATCCTGCTCAAATGTGGAACAGCATGGCTCTCACAAGGCAGAAGTTGTTATTGGAACTGCTGCTAGGATTGTGAAGATAAATTGCAACTATTAATACTATATGTTATGAAAAGCTGTGCTCTTATAATGATGCCAGGGGACATCCTTGCCACTTTCCCACACCCTTCTGTAGAGGGGGATTAGTACTATTTCTTCTATATTGATCTTAGGTAATGCATCTGTGCCATATTCCTTTCATAAAGTTCTGGCCTATTTAATCTCATTTATCTGTGTCTAATTCTTTATTCCCACATCATTGCCTTGCTTGTGCACTTCCCACAACAGGGCCTTCTGATTGATATTGCTAAAGAAAACAATGCAGTTCAGAGATAACAATATGTAAACCATTTTAGTACTGGAAGAACAAACAAATGTGAACCTTGGTTTTGCATACTTCTTCCATTTCTTAGTTAAAATAAGCCAGGATTGCACTAAAGTGTCAGAGCCTGTTATGCTAGTTGACTGTGGTTCTAGTACAACACATTCCAATATATGGATCATGGAAAACTGCAGTTTGTGAAAAGCTATGATTAAAAATACTCAGCTCCTATACACTGTGGAGAAGGGTAAAAGGAGCAGAACATGGAACATTTTTTAAAAAATGACACTAGCTGTCCTGCTTTAAGAACATCATTAATTACGTATTGTTTAAAGAAAGGTGTTCCTCTTTTTTTTTTTTTTGTTTACTAAAAATATACATAAAATAGGCAAATGGCCAAAAGTAGCCCCAGATCATTCCAATACCCCCCAGCAATGTTTCAGAAGTAATGAGTAAACAATACTTGTTTTACTGAAAAGGTAATCTTGGCGCATTACAGACCGGCACCGCTTGCAGCATCCGGGAGCCGCAGCTTCTAAACCGCGGGACTCCCAGACGCTGCGAGGAAGGAACGCGGAAATCGCACTCCATCCTGGGCCCCGGAAGTGGCACCGCAAAGCGCAAGGCGCGTTTTCGCAGCGTCATTTCCACCGTGACACGTCTGGACGCTAGGCGTCCAAGATGTCAAAATGGCGGCGGCCGTGTGGAGCAGCCACCGCCAGTTGTTATGGACAGAGTCTGTAACAGAAGTAGGGGCGTCTAGAAGAGATGCCCCTTTTTTAAACTGGGACGTCCTAAGGATGTCCCAAATGGCGGTCTGTAACCCGCCGATGTTATTAGTTCCCAAAACAACATCATTATGCCCTTGTCACCTCTCCCTCAAAAAGTTAAGAAATTGCAGATAATGACTTCTGCAGAGCAGCACACACATGAGGCTTTTGCGTGCTTGCTATTATCAGAATTAAATACTGTATAAATTTTTGTGCTGGCTGGACAAACTGATGTTGGATAAAATTATTTTTTCCAGCTGCATACATAAAAAATATCTGTTTTCTCTTATGTATTCTAGCCTACCTAGAATTTTACAGTGGTGGGATCCAGGGAGTTTATTATTACAATTTCTTACTCCAAATAAACTTGCCCAACATTAATCCTGAATATATTTTCTTGACTGTTCAAATCCATAGACAAGAGGCCTATGAAGCCATATGACATAAAATATTTTACTGCACATGTTAATGTAACCATTTCTGGAATACTGAACAATAAGAATAGGCAGTAACGCCTTTGTGTGGCGTTCCTGGAGAGCTCTGGAAGTGACCTTGAGATCAGACTGTGTTAGTAATATTCTGACTAAGAATCTTGCAGCAGGATTTTGCCTTGACCTATATAGAAAATTGCTTCTGCAATGTGGGCTATAGTTCAATTCACCATCTAAATTTCCAGTGGGATTTTCAAACTGAGCAACCAATATCTTGCCCTGGTATCTACTATGAGCATCAGGAAGGCCCCAGAGGCAGCAGAGGTCTCAAGAAGTGCTTTGTTTGTGTTACCCAATGTTTGTCTGACCTCAGACAAAATATAGCCTGGCACTCTACCTGGAATAAACAATCAGCCACGATGTCCTCTTAATTTTACCCTGTCTGGCTCAAAAGCTGAGTGAAAAGTGCCCAGTCTTTTGGCACATAGCCACCTACATCCTTTCACTCAAGGTTAAGAGGAACATCACTGGAGATCCTGGCTTACTTACTTTACCACAAATTCCCAATGTGCAGACTGGAATTTATTCCAATGTCTTCAGCCACATCGCTTTATGGAAGTAAAAGAGGATCTTAGTTCAATATAAATTGTCACTTTTTTGCATTAGGTGCTATCCATCATATGAGTTAATTCTATAATTTCTAAATTAGAAGCAAGGTATGGTATATAACACAGTATTTTGGAAATGTGATTGTATGGTAAGAGTGAGAGAGAGAGAGAGTGAAAGTGACTTTATTTTTGTGTTAGATGCCAGGAATTCTCTTGACAGCTCTGCTTAGTATCATTCAGCAAACATTGTTAACTGGGGGTAAATTCACACAACCATTTCGAAACATATGGTGCCTCCTTATTTATCCAGCTGGTGAATACACAGATTCTTAGGGAGAGGATTTTTTCCCCAAACACCTTCTACGCTTTCCTTTTAACTGGAGATGCCAGGGATTAAACCTTAATCTATCCGCATACAAAATGTGTTCCTTCTGTGAGCTTTGATTTCTACCTATATCTATGGTCTTTCTTCAGTATGCAAAGGGATCTTGTAGTATCTTTGAGACTAAGTGAAAGTAAGCAATTGGTAGTACAAACTTTTGTAGACTTCAGTCTACTTCCTCAGATGCACGTTTGGACTGGAGAATCCAGACACAGACCTATTTAAGCCATTGGTGTGTGATAATGTCAATTCAAATTCAAAATCTTGTGGGTATGGAGGTGAGGTGACAAGTTCCCTTTTAATGATGGTTGTTACTGGACAAAGGCAGAAGAAAGGCTGTTGCATCTTTCAGTTAGTCTTAAAGGTGCTATAAAATCACTTTGCCTACTGATTTTCCAGACTAATATGGCTGTGTCTTTGAATTCTACCATTATGGTCTTTTTTATTTCTTGGAGTTAAACTTTAATTAAATTGGCTGTGAGAAGGAAAGGATACATTGAGATATAAAATAAATGGGATATTGTAGGTTGACTTTGATGTGTTGAAAGAGTGTTGTGAGGTAGAAATTTAACTTTACCCACTGATCTTTATGTGAGTTTAGGAATTTTAGTCATGCAAATTTTAGAATCCAACTATATCCAATATGAAGGAAGATTGAATAAAGTGACCATGAGTCCAAGTAGGGTGTCATCTGAGGCAGCAGGTTTTGGGGACCACCAAATTATTTAATATAGCCTGTCTGCCTTCCCTCCCTGCCAGGAAAAGGGGAAGGCATATGTTGGTTTTTCTTTTCAGGTGCCAAAAAAAAAAAAAGAAAAAAAAAAAGTTGCCAGTTTTGGATATTATATGCATTTTATTTTGGGAGGATGCCTTTTATTGCTTCACCACTGGAGTTAATTTTTAGTCCAGTACAAATATGAGAGGCAGTCCCACTGAATTCACCAGGAATTATTTCTTAGCAAACATGAATGGGATTGCATTTTTAGTTCCCCACCCCCAAGCCTAGGAAAAAATATTCTCAGCACACTTGTGTACACACAAAACCTCTATGATCATGTTGATACAGCATCTGCTGTCTGTCCCATTTTCAGTTCATCTTATTGCTTGCTGGTTGGTTATGGTCAATTGATATTTCCTCAGTGGGAGTTAGTGAAGAGAAAATAATTTTTTCTGAACAGTCAGTTCACCTGCAAGATTGGATTTAGACTGGAACAAATGTTATCTCAGGGACTTGAGGAATAGAGGGGGGATAGAAGAGAAAATTGTTTAAATTTGGTGTCAGACACTCAGCTGGTGTTCAGTTGTCTTCATGGGTGGAGACGGAGGAAGTAAGTCCAGCATTCTAAGAAATTAGAACAGAAAAGAGAACAGATTGCAAATAGAAGTATGACTCAGGAGATTTTTATGAATATATGGATTTTTATATCTATTCTATTTATATCATATATCTTGCCTTTTTGAAAACTCATTGCATTAAAACAAATGCACAGCAGATGAAAATATGCAAACTTTGTTGATAAAATACAATTAAATTGCCTGTAACTTTCAAAGCCATTTTTAAAAAATCCTTTAAACAATAAAAAAATATTTGAAAACTATTTGAAAAACAATGCAACAGCTGACTCTTAAAAGTTCCTTCTTAAAAATGTTCCTGGTTGAAATCTTATGGGGGAAAAAAAAAAGACTGCCTGAAGGACAATGAGGAAGGAGCCACTTCAGCTTCCCTGGGAGTTGAGTATCAAATCAACCACTGAGTATAGGTAAAATCATAGAATAGTATTGAAGGGAGTCATAAAAGCCATCTGGTTCCTGCTCCCTGTCCACTACAGAAAGTCCCAAACTAGAACATCCACAAAGATATCTATCCAGCTTCTACAGAAGAAGACTTCTGTTGGGGGAGAACTCTTAGGTCATTGGTTTCCTTATCAAAAACAGCTTAGTATGTAAAAAAGGGTTTACCCACAATCACAATTACTTACAGAACTCTAGGCATCTGCAAGTGATTGCTAGGTTTCTGTAAGTCATTGTGATTAAAAATACCATCTTGAGCTATATATCTATGAGCTGTAGATAAAATTGTTTTTCATGTGCGTGGTCCCAGAGTTCATAGATACTTGAAAATTATTTCAAGGGTTCCTCCAAGGCAAAAAGGCTGAGAAAGGGTCATCTATAAGTTTCACTCCATTTCTGTTTCAGCTTTCTAAAAGTTAAGTTTGTTTAAGTTTAGTTTATGTCATCATCATCATCATAATCATCATCATCATCATCATCTCATCATCATCATTGTTTTCCTATAATAGCAGCTAGAATGATATATGCACGAAGATGGAAAGAGCCAACAATCACTTTGTGGAGAGTTCTGTTGTAGTCATGGGTTTTAAGAAAAAGTACATATAAAGTAGGGGATTAGTCTACAATGTACTGTACTTCTATTTTTTAAAAAAATAGGATTTAGCTGAAGATTTATATGTGCAGCAAGATAAATGAATATAAGATTATAAGAAAGTTATGTAAGACTACTACAAATATTATATCAAAATTAGAATACTTAGAGTTTGATAAAAGTGTAAATGAACCATATTAAAGTATGCTGGAAATCATTATTTTCCTGTTTAGGATATCCAAGAGACTGGAAGTCTACTTCTTGCTTGGTAAACTAGTTATTTATTTATTAATATATTTAAACCCATCCCTATATCTGAGGACCTCAGGGCATTGTCTATTAATATCAGTTAGAACAGTTTAAAACAAATTTAGAACATTAAGTCAAAGGCTAAAAGCATCTTAAATCATTTCACACTTAAAACTGGACAGATTAAAAGCTGTTAAAACAATTTATAAACCACTCACACATGCAAATTTGGTTGAGAGCAATGCTTTCCAAAAGCTTTAGCAAACAACTATGTTTTTAGTTGGCATCTTAATTGCAGAATTGCTGGATTCAATTGGTCTTTTAGGGGGAAACTATTGCATAACTGGGGTACCACAGAAAGCAAGACAGTTTCATGCAAAACAAGACAGGGGCACTTCTGCTGTTGTTGTGGCTAAGTGCCTTCAGATCAGTTCTGACTAATGGTGATCCGATCATAGTGTTTTCTGTACCAGATTTATTCAAAGGAGCTTTGCCATTGCCCAAGTTCACCCAGTAGGTTTCCATGATTGAGAGAGGATTCCAATTCTGCGTCCTATGTCCCACTCCAGTACATAGCACCAGAACAGGTAGTGCAAATGACATGTAGACTCAGGCGGGTTACAGACCGCCATTTAGTATGTAATGAATACGTACTAGGGTTAGGAAGGGGCGGTGCTTCTGCACGCCCCTAACCCTAGTACATATTCTGTACGTACAATATGGCGGCGGCCGTTCCACACGGCGGCCGCCATATTTACGTATCGGACACTGTGCATCCGCACGTGTCGCGGCGTCTATGACGTCGCGAGTCCGCCCCTGGCTCCTTGCGACGTCATAGAGGTGCCGCTTAAAGAAGCTCCATTTTGGAGATTCTTTTTTGCTCCGTAATGGAGCCGTGTGGTTTGGCTGCAGCGGCTCCCTTACGGAGCAAACAGTGGCGGCGGCAGATCGCCGCAAAGCGGTGGTTTATAACCCGCCTCAGTCTTGTGAAAAGGTTGGGGGATGGAGGAGCTTGCTGGAAGATCACATGCACACTCCTCTGCATTGCTGACAGAAACTGAAAGCCAAAAGCTGAGTTCTGCCAGATCAAACAAGGCCGGAATCCCCTTTCATATCTTGTGTATTAGGAATACACCCTTTCCTGCTCTCTCATTCCTGGAGTATAAATAGCACTCTAAAAGGTAACCTTTTTGCTGAAGTCTCTTCCTCCTCCCAAACATACTGCATGTAAAGTGACTTTCACCCTCAGGCCTCAGTCTGAGTTCTTCGTCTGCTCTCATCTGCCTCACACAACCAGCATTCTCAAGCCTTGCAGCTTGAGTTCATACTTCCCAGCTTTCCATGGTCTCTTTCTTCAAATCAGGTCACTATTATCTCATCCAACCTTAAAATTCTGCTATCCCCTTTCACTTTTCTATTTCAATTAGCTCTGTATGCTGATTATTTGAATGAGTTATCTTTGTGTGTATGTTCTTTTATATTTCCTCTAATAAAGGTTAATGCAGTTCCCCATGCCTGGAGTTTTTACCAGTATAGCTGGTGCTTAGTTCTTGCATACTCCCTCTTGCAAAGCCAAGCTAAATATTTCTCATATCAATCAATCAATTTTATTAGTGCTTAAGCCAAAGGCCATTCACATCATATTAATTAAAGATAGATTGCTGCTGTAAGTGGAGGCTCCACAAGGCCAGCCGGGGGCAAAATACTAAGCAAAGTCCATTGGAGACAAGACATTAGTAGATCCAGTTGTGCACAGTGTTTACGAGCCAGATTTCAGTTCTCAGATTGAGGCAGTCCAATATAATAATAATAATAATAATAATAATAATAATAATAATAATTTTTATTTATATTCCCACTTCTCCCAAAGATCGAAGTGGGATTACATCATTAAAATTATACAATACAGTTCAGAAAAATACTAACACTGAATTACACATTCTTATTAGTTCCTTAGAATAACCATCATCTAATAGTTATACAATCATAATCAATGTGGAGCCTTAACCGTTGTCTCTTATACCAAATCCGGTGCATAAGCCCGCCGGAAGAGATCTGTCTTAAGTGCCTTCTTAAAGACGTCTAAAGTGGTAATAAGACGGATCTCTTCCAGTAGACTATTCCACAATTTAGGGGCTGCAGCTTTAAATGTTCTATGGGAAGTTGTGGTTAGTCGAGTGCTACAATATTTCAGCAAATTCTTCCCAGATGTTCTAGGTGTGCAGGGCGGATAATGTAGGGAGAGGCGTTCCCTTATGTAACTCAGTCCCAAACCATATAGGGCCTTAAAGGTATTAACCAACACTTTTTATTGCACCCGGAAGCTAATCGGCAGCCAATGTAAAGATTTTAAGATTGGTGTTATATGGTCAAACCTAGATGTACCAGTGACCAATTTGGCTGCTGCATTTTGAATCAGTTGAAGCTTCCGAACTTGGTACAAGGGTAGCCCCAAGTAGAGCGCATTACAGAAATCTAAATGAGAGATTACCAGTGCATGTACCACTGCTTCAAGGTCCTTTTGGTCCAGGTAGGGGCGCAGTTGGCGTATCAACCAAAGTTAGTAGCAAGCAACTGTAGCTATGAGTCCAGGAGTACTCCCAAACTACGAACTTCATCCTTTAGGGGAAGTGTGACCCCATCCAGGATTGGCTGACAAATCTCCTTCCCCAGACATGGGGTACCTATTGCAAGTACTTCCATTTTCTCTGGATTCAATTTAGTAAGGTACAGCAAGAAAACCAAGGCATCAGTCTGGGGGAGCTTCTGCTGGCATGAACAATTTACACTACAAGATCCAAGGTTCTTCAGAAACACGAGCCAGAAATCAAAATACTAGAGTGTCACTTCCTCCTGAAAGGCCAGTTGTCAGCAATAACCTCCTGAGGGAGTTGCTGGATTCTCACAGATGTTGCCTCATTAATACGCATTTCCTATTTAAATACTCTAAGAGTCTCAAACCCCTCTAAGAGTCTCAAACCCACCCTCTCTCATTTGCACTCCATTACGATTGGTATTACTGAGGCCATGTCTGTGTATTGTGGCTGCTGGGGAGTGTGTCACTGTCTGTCTCAACCACTGGCATGTACCCCTGGCCTTTTGTTTCCCTGTCTGTGTCAGAGTCTGAACCTGAGTCCTGGGAAAAAGGAATGAAAATGAGCAAGGTGAAACTGGGAGAAAACTTTCCACTGAAGACCTTAAAATTCTGGCAGGTTCATATGCAGAAATATGGTTCTTCAGAAGACAGGAACCGTGAAGGGGAAAGAGCTCAAAAATCCCCTTCTAATTACTTCCCTCATACCTGGGATTGCAGAGTAATTTCAACAAGAAGAAGGCAAGACAGTGAGATAACAAAATAGTGAAAAAGAGTGAAGCAACCTCTTTCTCCCCTCTGCATCACATCTCACCCCTGATAAAATAATAATAATAATTGCAGCCTCCTGAGCTTTGGGAGGGACAACAATTGGCGGAGGGAGCCTGGCAGGGTGTCATGCCCAGCCTGGAAGATGGCTTGGAGGACTCAGAGGATGAGCTAGAGCCTCTGGGATCCGAACCTATAATGGAGGAGCCAGAGCCCCAGGGGCTTGAACCTGTAATGGAGGAGCCAGAGGCTGGCCCTAGTTCTGCTGGAGCAGAGTCTATGGCCCCTCCAGAGGTTCAGCAGTCAAGTTTGCCTGGTGCCGAGGCTGTGGACATGGAGGAGGATCTGGGCAGCGTGCCTACCTTCAATGAGCGTCGAGCAGAAAGAGAGGGCCTTCGAAGATCTCGGAGGCTTTATCAGAAGCGTCTTCGTAATCAGGCACAGCTGAAGGCCAGCTCCTTGCCTTCTTAAGCACCTGGAGCATGTGTGGTTCTTTGCCAGTGGATATCTGACTCTTTTAGGGGAAAGACTCTGTCTCTGGCTCCTTGGCTTCATGTCTTGAATACCCGGAAACCTTGACCTTGGACTGCTTCATCGACCTGCCTATCTGTTACCCTGAACCTCGGACCGTCTGACAATTCTCTTGGTAATCCCTTTTGGTAAAGCTACTGCAACTCTCTAGGACTGTGTAGCTTACACTGACTTTGCTGTGCTGGGAGGGGGTTGTTTGTTTGAGAACTAGCTGCCTTATCAGCCCTTTGGCTGCTTTCCCGGACACAGGGCCAGGGAGACCTCGCTACAGCGGGGCTCCTTGGCCCTGGGCACCCGCCCACCGGCGGAGGGAGCCAGGCAGGGCCTTTGGCTCTCGTGCAAGGGACGGAGCCTTTGACCTCTCGCGCGAGGGCGCTGGGCCTTTAACCTCTCGCGCGAGCGGCCAAAGGCCTTGCGCGAGAGACCCGGTCCTGCCGCTGATTGCCGCCGGCGCAGGGCCTTTGGCAATTGGCGGCAGGACTGGGCTCGGGCCGGTCCCAAGGTCTCACCGGGCCGGATGTGGCCCACGGGCCGGGGATTGCCAACGCCTGGTTTAAACCCTTTAAATGGTTTAATTGTTTTAAGAACTTTATGCTTATACTTTTTGATGCTTTTGTATTGTTTTTAAATTGTACTGTTTTAAATTTGTTGTTTTTGTCTTGGGTCCCCACATTGGGAATGAAATAATGAAAATCAAATTAATTAAAATAATAATTAATATTAATAATTAAATAACAATTTACTAACTACAACAACATTTGATGTATTCTTATTACAATACTTGTTAGTCTATTTGGACCCCTCCTCTTTTCATATCAGAATTGCAATAAAATGCCAGTTAAATGGCCCTTCTATGACCCTACAGTGGCTGCCCTTACTAGAATTCCTGCACCATAGATAGGCTAGCATTAGGAGTCACTGGGGCTCTGTTTTTCCCAGACACTGCAGAGGTGGTGAGAAATGCCAACAATGGGCTAATGTCAAGGAATCAATGACTCTGGTAGTCCTGTGTGCTAGTGCCTTTGAAATGCACATCCATCACTCACATTCACAACCCAGTGCTATCACCTGGGAAAAACAACTTCAAAGTGATCCAAATCCATTCAAAGAAGACACCACCATTTGGTCTTTTTCTATATCTTGCATTTTGCCCCAGGGTTGAAATTCTCTATAAATATTAGTGTCCTTCCTTTGTTTCCTCTGCTTAGTCTAGCAATAGTCATACATGTTTCCAGTTTGTTTGACTAACCCCTCCCTCGCCTAGGGAGTGATTGAGTTTTCCGTTTCATCTCCAGACTGGTAACAAGCAGAGCAACTATCCATTTCCATTAGTTCAGTCAACTCTGTTCCTTGTGAACATGTGTGGTTGCATGTGGTGTATAATTGTTGGATTTCCCCTATTAAAATGAAACTCATTACTTGAATAGAAACCTGTCTCTGGAATTCTCCATCTCTCTGGACTTGGTATACATAGGGATTGGATCCTTGGTTAAATAACCTGGCCATTAAGCTTTGCTACCTATGAGCTAATACATAATTCCCCAGAGCTCACACTAGTATTTGAGAGTCCTTTTTGGACAGGTGTCCACCCCAGAGTTACATAATAATTGACAGTCAAAAGACAAAGTGAAATCTTGTGATCTGGTCCCAAAGAAGATATAAATTACACAACAATCCCACTTAACACTCACTGCAAATGGCAGAGATGGAATGGAAAACCTGGAACTAAATCTATGAGGGCTGCTTACCTGGAGCCATTCAAAGATGGAAGAAGAGCATGCCTGAATCAGAAAAAAGATCCACCCAGTTCAGCATCTTGTTTACCACAATGGTTGGTCAAAATGCTTTCTGCATTTCAAAAGGCTGAGTGTGAAATCAATGCTCCCCCACCACTGTTGTTCCACAGCAACTGGTATTCTGTGGTACGCTATCCATGATCCTGAGGTCTTCTTTATATAATTGTTATCCCTGTCTTGTGATGGACTTACCATATATACTCAACTATAAGTCGACTTCATGTATAAGTTGAGGGCAGGTTTTGGGGCCAAAATTATAGATTGTGATATGATCCGTGGATAAGTTGAGGGTAAAACATAGGAACATGTAACAAAATATCTAAAGGGTGAAGCAAAGGAAAGCAATGCCAAAGAATTTACAAAAGTTGGAAGGATGAGAAAATAGAAGGGAATCAATCCTTCCAGGACATATTATGCTCTTGCCTTTCACCAGGGGATTGTTCCCTGTTTATAAGAGTTAAAGTGCAGGACTTACATTGACCCATGGATAAGTCAATCCAGGTTTTTGGGGTCAATTTTTGACTAAAATTTCTAGACTTATACATGAGTATATACAGTATGCCTCTTGAAATTGGAAGCAAATGCTTAAATGTGCATATGCCTATCCCCATTATGGAAAGCACAGTTCTCCATCTTTTCTGTAGTTTCTTCTGGAGATACCAGCCTTTGTGAAACTTCAATACCTGGTTCAAAGCTAAGGATTGCTACTTTTTGGGCTACAGCTCTCAGAGTCCCTTTGTTGTTATTGTCAGTTGACATGGAAGTCACAGTCCAAACCATCAGTCTTTTTTGTCTTTAGGCTGGATTGGGGCTGGACTGGATATTATTTTTTTCTCTGGTACAATTATTCCTAATGTCTGCAGCATCTGAGTTTCCACACAAGAGAAAAAAGTGGAGCTTTATGAGCAAACTAAATCTGGCTTGTTAAATGGCTACCAATGACCATTAGTCAAAATGGCAACATAGTCCCTCTCTTGTCAAACACAATGCACCTCTCAATAGCAGGGCTTGGAGAACACAAGCAAGCAGGTACTCTTGCATTCCTGTACTACTGTGGACATCTAAAAATAAAAAATAAAAACTAGAGAAGCCCTAACTCTCCAGTTGTTGAAGAACTATTGAGCCCATCATCCCTTACCACTCACCAGGTGGCTGAGACTGATGGCAACTTGATTTCAACTTCTGGAGGGCCTTAGTTTCTGTAGCATTACCAGCATCCTAGCAAACCAAATACATTTGGTGCTTCACATTTGAGGCTTTGACTTTTGTGAATTTGATTAATATGTTTTCTCTAGGAATCTCTATGTCCTCCAGCATGACACTGCCAGAGGTTGACCATAGGGTCACACTGGAGGACCAAGAAATTCCTAAAGAAAACCCTTCTCTGGGTATTTGTAGATCCTCCATTGTGATTCTATGGTCAGCCTTTGCCAAATGTTGGCAACTGAGTTGAGCTGGATGACCTAGAGATTCCTATAAAGGTGTTCTCTGAAGTTAAAAAAATGTTTGATTTTTTTTCCACTTTCATGGGGATCCTGCACTCCTAACCCCAGCAAATGTGGAGGGCCCATTGTAGTAGATCAACAGTACTTTTCCTATTTCTTATGCTCTTCAGTGATAAGGATTAGGCCACAACAGCAGCTGAAACAGGTGGCAATAATATGGGTAATGTAATAAGCTATAAGTGAGATGGGGAAAATGTGTCCATTCTCTGAGGGTACTGAAAATACTAGATTAAATATTGATTTCATGGTGACTTAATTCTGTCTTTCCCCTTTTTATATGATGTTTCCTGAAAATTCAGCTCCCTCTCCCCACTGCTTGAGCATCTGTTCTTTTAAAAAGAGCTTGAATTTAAAAACACAACACAACAACAACAACAACAACAAAAAACGCTTTAAGAAAGCTAGGATTCTATACATTGTTGAATTCATCTGTTGTGCACCAACCAGTCACCCTCCAATTATAGAAGCTCCTTTCCTGTGATTGAGTTTAGAGTGGACTTCATTTGATTGCTTTCCTCCAAGTGTTCAGGAAATATCTAACAAATTTAATGATTTATGTTTAAGCTGTGTAGGATGACCAAGCCTATGTAAAAGGAGATGAATCTATGTTGGACATCCTGAAGCTTAATTCATTAGCAGACCTGGTGTATAATTAATCACCAGCCAAGGTTATGCTGAAAAGCTAGGTAGAGGGACTTTGGTGGTTATGTGTGTCCTCTCGCCAGATCGAAAAAGTAGAGGAAAATAAGCGAAAGGTGGGCTGAAGCCTGAAGATGGTAAATAACACAGCCTGCCTGTACTTGCATAATCATCAACCTGCAGGAAGAAAAAGCACGTGACTGTGGTTTTTTTAATAAAAGCCTGCATAATATGAAAGTTGAGATTAATTAATTTGATAAAGACTTTCAAAGGAACCTGCTTAGAATTTCAGCTTTCAGAACCAAAGTCAAAGACACATGTTAGCTAGGGACTCCTGGGTTTTTTTTTTTTTAAAGCTTTTATTAGTTTTAAATGGACTGGAGGAATTGTCCTTGAGATATTGATTAAGCAAAGCAGACAGTACCTATAATTAATAGACAGTAAACATAAGCCCCCCAATAATCCAACCTCAGGTCTACAAAAAAATTCAAAAAAATGCATTTCTTAAAACATTTTGTGTTTTAAAAAAGAGGGATGGGATTCTTCATAAGATAAATGTGTGTTTTTATCCTTTTAGGCAAAACAAAGAATTTGTAATCTTGTCCTTTATATCTTTGTGTAAATGTATGCTCTGAATCCTGATACAGCCTGTGAGGAGAAACAATGCTATTCATTGTATACATACTAAACTGATGAGAGCCAGCATGGTGTAGTGATTTGAAAACTGAACAATGACTCTATGACCAGGGTTTGAACTCCCAATCAGCCATGGAAACCCTGACCTGGGAACTCTCAGACTACAGTAGGAAGGGGCTTCCTGTGATCTCCTTACCTGAGCTGATCAGGTTCTCCTTCCGGAGTTTTACTGATTACAATTGGGATAAGTTTCTCATCTTCTCCTTATTTCAGGGCATCCTCTTTCCTAATATGTCTTAGACTTTGGGCTGTCTCTAGCAGATAAGTGTCTTTCACTTCCATCAGTGAAGTGTTATTTGTTAGCAGTCTTATGAAACTTGCAGAACAGGATTAAACCCTCCTGTTTCGAGCATCTTCTCACTGAGAGATTTCTGAAAGGTTACAAGAGTCTATGCTCACTGCTGTCTGTCCCTACTGTCTTTTGGAATTTGGAGATGGTGCTTTTCTAACTCTCTAATAACTTTTTGGGCCCTTGGCTTCATGTGATTTGAGGCTCCTTACACAGAAAGTAGCCTTGTGGATATCCATTATATCTGCTAAGAGGGCAGGGGATTTATGTGCTCTCTACACCTCTGTTTTCATAAGGATAAGGTGATTTTTGACCTGACATTTAATTGCTTCCAATTTTCTGTCTTCCACCTTAACCACGACATTGTGCTACCCAACTTGATGCCAAACCTTGCTCTGGATTTGGACCATTCCCTTTAGTCTCTAGATATCAGCTGAACACTCACATTCTATGTGGACAAGACAGCCCTTTCCATCAGCCTCAGCAACATTTTATTTGTTATTCAAGATCAAAAAAAGATTTACCAATTCCATGGCAATCTTTTGGTAAGTGGGCTTCAGCCACTATTCAGCATACCATGAATCAAGGTTGACACAAAGGCAGTTAACAACAACAACAGCATCGCCTTGCTAGCAGAAAATTTCCTGTTCCTGTATGAAGTAATTTGATCAGATCAGTAGCTGTTTCCACTGTTTTTCTCAGAGGCATTCCACTACCTGAACTTTGCAAGATAGTTATCTGATCTCATCCCTCGGCCTTTCTCCAACATTACAGTCAGGATGTGAAATCAAGGGCTGAGGCCTCTTTGGGAAAATCTGTTCTCTTTTCACGTGACATATGATACTCCCTCCTCCATGTTAAGTAGCTTGATAGTCTCCCATTTATGTTAGTCACAGAGACCATGAAAAAGAAGAACAGGTTGCTTACTTATCTGTGGTTCTTAGGGTGGGCTTTTCCAAATCCACACAACCCTGTCCTACTTGCCCTCATAGTGTTCTGCTCTCCTTAGCGCTTTGGCTTCTGCTGTGGTGGCTAGGGAACTGTGGAAATGAGCAGAAATCATGTTCGTTGTACCCCTTCACACTGAGCAGAGACACAACTACTGCCAAAATGCTTATTTCTCAGCTTTAGAAGCTGAGAAATTCATTTTCTGAATGATGTACTGTACAGGCACAAATGATGCGATTTGTGTGAGTTCAGAGATGTTCACTCAAAGAACCATAGTTACTGGTACACAACATGTTCTTTTCCAAGCTCTGCTTTTTTGAAAACTGTCTAAAAACATCCCTAAAGCCCAGAGAACTTCAGGAACAAACTCAGTCACAAAATAAAGAGTGGCAGCACAAAAAGAAAAATATAGGAAGCCTTTCTATACATTTAAAAAAAAATGCTCATGCTGCCGTTCCTTTTTATGACCTTCTCCAGACGGCCAGGCTGGTTTATCTGTAAAGAATGAGATACCAAGCAGGAAAAGGCTGACACAGAAAGAAGATGAGAACAAGATAAAATGTAGATTAAGAGTCACATTAACCTGCTCATGTAAGAAGAAGAAGGGGGGGAGGAATCTGGACCAGGGATGTGAAAATGTATCAGTCTTGGTTTTGCTGAGCCTCTCAATTTCCTTTTTTCCCCATGTTGGGTGAGACTTTTCTCTCTGCCCATAAATTTGTACATGTTTTTGTCTGCATTCTTTGAAAATCACATCTTTTAAATGAAATTCTAACAATTTTTTTTTGTTTAACACAATATGAAGATTTCTGTGTGAAGATGTGTTCTAGTATGTGCCTAGTCTCAGCAAGTAAAAAATTGGCATTTTTGTATGGGAGTGAATTCATTGAACTCCAGTCAGTTCCTAATCCAGAAGCACTTCATGTAATAACTTTAAATATGTTCAGAACATAACCTGCAGAGCATAATCTATCATCAGATATCTCTGTGAAGTGAAATTACTAATTGGTTCCTATTAGTGTCCATGGATCTCATTTCAACAGTAAATGACAGCCATGGTTGTTCAAGAGTTTAACCAGCTATTATAACCCTATAATGTCCTTTCCTGTTGATGATGTTCTGCCTCATGTTTCTCCCTACTTTTATTTCATCTTTGTTACATTCTGCACAGATACTATGCAGTGTGATCACCCCATGCATCATCATGTGTTCATTCTGTTCTCATACCATCTTATTCATGCTGGTGGCTGCTACATTTATCTTCTACTGCAGTACATCTTCAGCTTTGGGCCTATTGTGATATTGTTCAGAAATTTGTACAGGAATTTCTTGTTCATCTTCTCTTGGACACTGTCTATATCTGAAATATGTGTCTTTGAAGAAGCTGTGTCCTTGGGTGGAGAGGAATATTTTTGTTATTTGTGGTTGTTTAAAAACACCAGTGTAAATGGTGCTTGGAGTGTGTATGGTATTTCTCTTTTTAACTGTGCCATCTGTAGATCTGTGCTTTGACTATATCAACACACATATTTTCTCAGTGTCATCAAAAGCATCCTGGTCCCAGAAAGCCATATAGGATGGTGATCCCACCACACCCTACACTCAATATTCACAACTTTTGTGGCTATGCAAAACCTTGTTTAACATGAAAGAGAATTCTTACTGAAGAGGATATAAACAGTACAAAAGCACTACTGTGTGAGACTGTTCTCTTGCCTGAATAAGAAGTTGCACACATTTTAGCAAACAAGCATTCAGTTGGATTCAGATATGATAATATGGGTTTAAAATAAATGAGACTAATTTAAGTACCATAGATTTCACTGGATCTGCTTTGATTATGTTGAAATCTGAAGTAAGCTGGATGAGCAGTATTTCAACAGAAAGCAACTCAACAATTTATTGACACAAGTTGCAAAACCATTCATGCATTTATTAAGCAATTTTAGCCCCATTAGCAAAAGGCTGCAAGTCATATGAAGGCTTTGGAAAAATGGAATGGTGGGAATGTTTTGTTATATTATTTAAAAAGAAAACAGAACTATGCCATACTCCATTAAGTAGATTAGAAAACCTCCTTCCTCAAGCTAATACTCTTTTTACATTGGGCTATTATTCCTCTCCATTGTACACAATAACTTGTTTTGTACACTGCATTAGATGGGATTCCTCACAGTATTCAGCAATATTCTGCATAAAAAGCAACTAAGCAAATCATATACACTTAATTCATAGTTTGTTTAGCATGATCGGTTTTCTCTGGCTTGTTAGGAAAGAAACAAACTAGAATGCCAGTTTCTGCCTGATATAGACATTTAGCTGCTCTTACTATTAGTGCAAGTGACTGGCCAACATCCTAAACAAATTGGAATTCTGAACAATTCTACTTCTTGTCATATCAATAGTGTGGACACATTATAACAGTTACAATTAATGAATAATATTGTTGGTGGCAGAGAGCCAGCACAGTGTAGCATTGTGAGCATTGGATTAGCACTCTGGAGACCATGGTTTGAATCCCTGGTCAGCCATGGAAGGTAAGACACACACTTTCAGTCTCAGGGGAAGGCAAAAGCAAACACCTGTGAACAAATTTTGCCAAGAAAACCTTATGATAGAGTTGCCATAAGTCAATAACAACTTGAAGGTACACAACGTCTAAAAATTGGTGGCAACCTGCCAGTGCAGTGCAGTGGTTTGATCATTGGACTATGACTCTGGAGACTAGGATTCAGATTCTCAGTTCGCCATGGAAGCCCACTGGGTGACTTTAGGCAAGTCACACTCTCTCAGCCTCAGAGGAAGGCCAAAGTATTTGTTTGTGCCTCTGAACAAAACTTGCCAAGAAAATATTGTGAAGCAAGTATGGGATCTATGACTTTTAAAGAATTTGTCAGATAGCATGAAAGTAAATACAGCGCGCCTGTGTCATACGTGGGCGTGCTTTACGCAGACTTGAGTTTACGCACTCAAGCCGCGGGGAGCGTGCAGGGTGGAAGGGGTGGTGCGTCCCATTCAATTGAATGGGTGCTTGCGCCTGTGGCGCCCGCATGCCACCACACCACCGCACCGCCATGCACGAGCCCCATTGTTTCCAATGGGGCTTGAGCATAGGCGGAATTCGCCTTATGTGGAGGGGTCTGGAATGAATCCCCCGCGTAAGGAGAGGGCTGACTGTAAGTCACAAATAAGTCATAATACTTTGGTTGGAAAATGGCTTCAATTGACTGAACTTGTGAACATAACTTTGTGAACTGTGAGACCACCTCAGTCCCCTTGTACAGTCTGGTCAGACTTTATGGTAATGAACTCTTGTTATAAAGAAGGCAAATCTTCCAGAACTGGCCCAGATCCAAAAGACAAATATTGTTATGGTATTGATTTTATTGTAACCCCTATGACTATTTTATTGTTGTAAATTCTGTGACCATAAGTCACCATAAGTTGGAAATAACTTGAAGGTACACAACAACAAACAATACATTAT
Organism: Sceloporus undulatus; assembly: GCF_019175285.1. Lineage (NCBI taxonomy): Eukaryota > Metazoa > Chordata > Lepidosauria > Squamata > Phrynosomatidae > Sceloporus > Sceloporus undulatus. Next base: position 236,760,118 of record NC_056524.1, read on the forward strand.
TGGTGGCTCTAGTGTATGTGATAGTGTTGTATTTTGAGCATAAGTCCAGCGTTTCTTACAAGTTATATCAACATAAGAGCATAGCCTTGCAAAGCACATACATTATTCTTGTGTCACATAAACATTTGTAAAGTCAAGTCCAAAGAGGCTCATGGGAGTCATGACACAGGTCCACAGTTAAAGTGATATTAAGCATTTAAACTGTTATAAAAATTCAGTTCCTCAGTTTAGTCAGGTAGACTGAAGCTTTTCTTTTCCCTCAGTGGTCCAGAGCAATAGCTCACAGAACTGTTTTCATGATCCAGCTTGCCATGCCCTGGAAACTGCTTTGATTTATGGTAGGACAAAATACATTTTTATGGTGTAGTTCAAGTAAAATGCCAAGTACCAGGACACATGTCTATAAATCAAACAGCAAAGCTCACATACTATTGTAAAGTTTTAGGAAAAGACACATGCCTGTTGTTGTTATATTTTTATCCTGCCCTTATCCCAAGACTGGGATTCAAGGTGGCTTAAAACATTAAAAAACAAGACAATTAAAAACATACAAAAATAGTGCAATAAAACAGAATTAAATTATTACAATTAATTAAAACAAATTACATGTTGAACTATCAAATACTTTAAAAAAATAAAAATGTTTAATATACATTAAAACAGTATAGCACCCCTGGCCTTCCTTAGGATCACCATAAATTGGAAATGACTTGAAGGCACACTGTAACAACACTGAATCAAACTGTACTTCCATATGAATGATAAAGCAATTGGTAGGTTGATCTTGGGGTTGTTCTATTCTAGTGGCAATCTGGAATTGTAAAATAACATACCAACAAATGTATTTAATTTGAACTAATTAACATATTTATTTTTTTAAAACTTGCTTCTGATCTCTAAAGACAGGACATTTTTGTTTATAGAAATTAGTTATAGTCATATATACATCTCACTGACTTTAAACAATCTCTCTTATCCTGTTTAATTGATAATGCATCAAGGAAATTGTTATCAGTCAGCTGAAAAAACTGAGGGCTGGTAAAGTAAAAGCCACCTTGCAGGTGGCATGGGTGTATGGCATAGGCATGACGCATGCCCCAATGCCTCCTGGAAGCCATCCACCTGCCCACAAGGGGGCTGGCTTCATGGCGCTCTGGCAGTGCAGTGTTTAGATGCTGCACACTGCCTGAGTGCTGTAAAGCTGCCACAGCAACAGAAAGGACACCCATTGTTGGCTCAAAAAGGAACCACATTTTGACACCTCTTTTTGAGCCGGCAAATAGCCTTATCTGGGTGTGGTTGCCATGGCCCCAATCCAGCTCTCTCAGATGGCATCATGCCATCCCTTCGGGGCTATGTCTTTCATCCCTAAGTTTCCCAAACTCAGTAAGTTATGTATGCTAGCAACTAGATCTATACAAGTCTTTAGCATGTAAATCCTCTGATTATACCATGGAGTTGAAGTTATTAATCTTTTTATTGATTCAAAATCTAATAAAATATAAAAATACAACTATAATCATGAACATAATGCACTTCATTTTGCAATGCCAATGCAGCATTATTTTATCAAAGCTGAGAATCATGTTGTAAAATAAAACATTGAAAACAGTTAAATCTTGTGAAACTTGGGAAGATATAAATTAAATGATGCACAGGCCTGCTATAGATTTCTTGAGATGAAATAAAAGTGTGACACTTTCTAATTTTCAACTGCTGAAATGATAACTTATAGATTAGGACCTAAATATATAATTTAGAAAAATTTACAAGTTAGCTACAGTGGTGCCTCGGGTTACGAAATTAATTCGTTCCGCCATTCCTTTCGTAACCCGAAAATTTCGTAACCCGAAACACTTTTCCGTTAGCACTGGAAAGCCTATAGCTGCACTTTGCAGCATTTGAATTTCGCGCCGAAATGAATTTTGTAACCCGAAAAATATTTCGTAACCCGAAACAGTTTTTGCCAATCCAACTTTTTCGTATCCCGGAAATTTCGTAACCCGATCATTTCGTATCCCGAGGCACCACTGTATTTTATTATTATTATTATTATTAACCTTTATTTATGAAGCGCTGTAAATTTACACAGCGCTGTACATGCAATCTTTTTAGTTAGACGGTTCCCTGCCCTCGGGCTTACAATCTAAAAGGACATGACACAAAAGGAGAAGGGAGTGGTGGAGGGAGAGGGTAAGAGGTCCAGCAGTTCCTCTCTACCTCCAAGGCCTGGACCAAGGCAGTTGGACTGGAGGGAGGGCTTGGCTTCATAATGGATGGTTAATCATTTTCCAGGGAAAATACATACTCTCAAGTAGAATAATGCATATACAGTACATAGCAATACAGGACATGGTTTGATAAACAGGCACCAAAAGAACATCAAATAGTAAGTGACAATTATGCAATGCCTGGAAGGCTTCTCTGAACAGGATGGTTTTCAACTCCGTTTTGAAGCTGGTTAAAGAAGTGATGGCTCTTGCTTGTGGGGGAAGAAGGTTCCAGCAGTGAGGGGCAGCAAGTGAAAAGGGGCGAATCCGGGATGGGGCAGAGGAAATCCTGGGCTGAGACCTTGACTACCAGAACGGAGGGCCCTGGTGGGAAGGTGAGGAGAAAGAAGGTCTGATAAGTAAGGAGGGGCCAGTCCATGGAGGGCTTTAAATGTTGACAGAAGGAGCTTATACTGAATGCGGAAAGGGAGGGGGAGCCAGTGAAGGGATGCCAACACAGGAGAGATGTGGTCAGAGCGGTGGGTGGAAGTGATAATGCATGCAGCTGAATGCTGGACAGAGATTAAAGGACGGAGGTGAGAAAGAGGAAGCCCAGCCAGGAGAACGTTACAGTAATCAAGTCGTGAGATCACTAGGGCATGGACCAGGATCTTGGCAGTAGAGGCGGAGAGATATGGTCAGATTTTGGCAATATTGTACAAAAAGAATCTACAAGCCTTGGCTGTGGTCTGGATCTGAGGGATACACGACAGAGAAGAGTCAAAGATAAAACCAAGACTGTGGGCTTGCTGGACTGGTTGAATAGAAATGTTGTCCACAGAGACAGAAAAGGAGAGTTGAAGGGTGGGCTTAGGAGGAAAGACAAGAAGCTCTGTCTTGGACATGTTGAGTTTCAAACGCCGATAGTGCATCCACTGCGAGAGAGCTGTGAGGCAAGACGAAACTTGCTGTTCAAGCCTTGGAGAAAGGTCAGGGGCGGAAAGATACAACTGGGTGTCATCGGCATACAGATGGTAGGAAAAGCCAAAAGAGCTAATGAGTTTTCCTAAGGACAGTGTGTAGAGAGAAAACAGAAGGGGACCCAGAACAGAGCCCTGGGGAACTCCAACAGATAAGGGAACAGGAGAAGAAGTCTGGCCCCCTGCAACTACTGCAAAAGATCTACTGCAAAAAAACTACTGAAAAAAAAAAACAACTGCAAAAGTCCAGATATTTCTGGTTGTAAGCTTATACATACTCTCCTGGAAGCAGTTACTACTAAATGCAGTAGAAATTACTTTGAAGTAGACATTTTCAGGTATTTTCAGCAGCAGAAAATGAGACTGCTCCATCCTCAGTATGGCATCCCTTCAAATATTTAAACCGGGCTATCATATCACCTCTTAACCTTCTCTTCTCCAGGCTAAACATCCCCAGCTACCTAAGTCATGCCTCATAGGGCATGGTTTCCAGACTCTTCACCATTTTAGTCACCCTCATTTGGACACACTCCAGTTTAGCAACATCCCTTTTGAACTGTGGTGCCCAGAACTGGAACACAGTATTCCAGGTGGGTCCTGACCAAAGCAGAATATAGTGGAAAAACTTTCTGTTAATGGAAAAATTGCTTGAAGTGATGTAATTGCTGATTATACATATCTATTTGTATACATATAAATATTTTACAAAGGTAAAGGTAAAAATTTCTCCTTTATTTAATGATATGAATGTCTAGCCATAACTGACTGTAGGGGGTGGTGCTCATCTCCATTAGTAAGCTGAAGAGCCAGCATTATCTGAAGATGACTCCGATGGTCATGCGGCCAGCATGACTGCATGGAACACTGTTACCTTCCTACTGAAGTGGTACCAATTTATCTACTTGCATTTGCATGCTTTTGAACTGCTAGGTTGGCAAAAGCTGAGACTAGTGACAGGAGCACATCCCATCATGTGGCACTTGGGTCTTGAACTGATAACCTTCTGACTGTCAGAACTGGTGTCTTAACCACTAAGTCACCTCTGTTGAGAGTCTACTCACCCAATGTGATTTTTTATCTCAGAAAAGTTTTGATCTTGAAATTTAAAAAAGAACACAAATTAAGATTACTTACATTAAAATTATAACATTGGGGCTACCTGGATACTATTTTTACTATAAGAAAATTGGTAACTTGTCATAGCCATTATATAAACATAATTTTTGTCATTAAATAGGTAGTTATTGTAAATTTGATGCTTGATATTTCACACTTGATGTTTTTAAGTGGTTGCCTGCTTATTTTATCGACTCCTATAATCTATTATTATGTATTATTTTATATGTATTTTGTTATTATTTTGTAGAATGTACACCATAGACAGGTTTATTTTTGTCTATTTTATTGACTGTATGTATAGCGCTGTGTAAATCTACAGTGCTATATAAATATAATGATGATGATGATGATGATGATGATAATAATAATAATAATAATAATAATAATAATAATAATAATAATCTATTGGAAATTAGCAGTGCATTACTATTCATAAATATGTACATAAAGAATCCCATGAACACTGTTTCCTTCCAACGGCCAAGGTGAGGAATTCAGATCTCCCATTAATAATAATAATAATAACAATAACAATAACAACAACAACACAATACATACATGGCAAGACTAAAAAGTGTTACTTTTTAGCTTTCAAGTGAAAGGCATTATTTGTATTATAATAATAATAATAATAATAATAATAATAATAATAATAATAATTTTATTTCTTACCAGCCTCTCCTCACTTCTTGAGGCAGGTTACAACATAGTTAAAACACAATCAGACAAAACCATAGAAGAAACACAAATTTGGGACCCACTACTGAATTTTTGTAGAGACAGATGGTCAAGTTACATTTTGTAAGGAAAGATGTTTAAGTTATTGCTATTGTTTTTGTAAGGAAACTTTACATGGAGAAGTTTTTTGTAAGTGAATAAGGATACAAATGTGCAGTAACACATAATCTTTAGCAACAAACAAAATATATAAGTGTGATGTGTGAGATGAAGCAAATAGAGAATTTAACCAATAGAGGAATATATTAGCACAGCTGTAATTACTGTAACTACTGAAATTAGAGATTTGGAGGGAGGGAGAGTGGAGGGAAGAAGATAAGATATGAAGAATTCAACAAATATGTAAAACTCTTTTTTGTATATATTGTAAATTTTCAATAAAGACTATTTTAAAAACCCACAATCATCACATAAATTGCACATGTTAAGTTGTATTTCTATGCAATATTTATATTACAATACATAGGACAATAATTAAATATAAAATTCATGTTTAAAATTCATGATTAAAAACTGTCTGGAAAGGCCTGCTGGAAGAGATAGGTCTTCAAATGTGTTTTATTTTCTGACAGCTGGTTTAGCTGTCAGATCTCTTCTGGCTAGTCACTCCACAGTCTTGGGGCAGCCGATGAGAAGGTCCTCTGGGTAACAACTGCCAGTGCGATCTTGCAGGCTGCAGCAACTGCCCCCCCCCCCCCCGAGGACTTCAGTGTTCGGGGCGAATTGTATGGGAGAACGCGATCCTGTAGATAACCTGGACCCAAACCATGTAGGGCTATAAAGGTCAAAACCAACACTTTGTACTTTTCCTGGAAACTAATTGGCAGCCAATGGAGTGACTTGAGTATGGGCATAATACATTCACTTCTGGATGTTCCTGTAAGCAATCTATCTGCCATGTTTTGAACCAACTGTAATTTCTGAACATGGCACAAAGGTAGCCCAATGTAAAGCGCATTGCAGAAGTCCATCCTTGAGGTTACCAATGCGTGCATCACTATCTTTAGGTCCTCCAGATCTAGGAAGGGGGCCAGCTGGTGTATCAGCTAAAGCTGATAGTAAGCACTCTTGACCATCACATTTGCCTGGGCTGACATTTGGAGAGCTGCACCTAGGAACACTCCCAAGCTGCAAACACAATCCTTCAGGGAAAGTGTAACCCCGTCCAGAACTGGTTGACACACCTCCATCCCCAGATTACCTCTTTCAGGTATTCATTCAGAGGAGACATTCTAGCTTTAGCTAAGGCTATTTTGGAAGACATGGAGAAATATATTTGGGTGTCATCAGTGTATTGATAACACTCCGCCCCATGCCTCTGGATAATCTCTCCCAGCGGTTTCATGTAAAAGTTAAAAAGCATTGGGGATAGAATGGCACATATGACAGCTCCTTTTTTGAGGAACTACTATCCTCAAGCACCACCATCTGGAACCTGCCTGATAGGTATGACCAGAACCACTGCAGCATAGTACCTCTAATTCCCAACCCACCCAGGCATTCCAAAAGAATACCATGGTCAATGACATTGAAAGCCGCTGAGAGGTCTAAAAGCACCAACAGGGACACACTCCCCCTGTCAGTGTTGAGACAAAGATCATCCACTAAGGTGACCATAACAGTCTCAACTCTATATCCTTCCCTGAATCTAATTTGAAATGGCTCAAGTTAGTGTGTGTCATCCAAGACTGACTGGAGTTGGAGGGCAACTGCCTTCTCAATCACTTTGCCCAAAAAAAGGAAGGTTTGAGACTGGTCTGTAGTTATAAGGTTCAGGGGGTCCAAGGAGGGTTTTTTCAGCAGTGGTCTAACTACTGCTTCTTTTAAACAGGATGGAAAATTTTCCTCCCTGAGAGATGCATTAATAATTTGTTGTATTTGAAATCTAATTGCATCTCCTCCCTGTACAACCAGCCAAGAGGGACAGGAATCAAGAAAGAAGGCTGTCTTCTATACTTTCCCTAGCAGCTTGTCCATATCAGCGGTACTCACAAATTGAAACTGATCCAGTGTAAACCCACTCATAGAGTTGCTGGGCACCTCATTGTTGGCCTCTGCTCCAATGATAGCATCTAAGCCAGCTCTTATGCAAGAGATTTTATTGACAAAATACAGTGCGCCCGCGTCATACGCGGGTGCATTGTATGCCGCTTCTTCTGGTGCCACACGCCAGAAGAAACAATGGCGTGTGCCCCCATGGTGCATGTGCGCCGCTACCGCACACCACCACAAGCACGAGCCCCATTACTTGTAATGGGGCTTGAGCATATGCGTGTTTTGTTTTATGTGGGGGGGGGGTCCAGAATGGATCCCTTGCATAAAACAAAGGTGCACTATAGTTGCAACACAGTGAGCTACTGAAGGTTTCAATAGTGGGTTTGGAGGGGAGGGTACCTGAGTTAATCCTCTCACCACTCTGAACAGCTCAACTGGATGTGAATCTGCAGACACAATGTGTGCAGAGAAAAAGCTTTCTTCGCTGCATGTATTGCCACCTTATAGGAACTAAGATATCCTCTTATTGCATAAAAGTCAAGTTTTCCATCATCTGTGCTCTAGTCGTCGTCCTTCCCATTTCACTTTCCTGAGGGTCTCTGTATACCAGGGAACCTGTTTTGTAACGGGTTGGACAGGACATTTGGGGGCGATTATGTTAATAGGTTCCATTTTGATTCCATGTATTGATCAGGGATTCAACAGGACCATCGGTGATGCTAGCCACAGTACCCTCCAAGACCTCCTGGAATCTCAAAGAATCCATCAACCTTTGAGGGCGGACCATTTTAATAGGCCCACCACCCCTGCAGGGGTAGGTTGTAGCTGTGAAACTAGCCCTGACCAGAAAGTGATCTGTCCATGACAATTCAGAGGTATCAATCACCTCTGCCCACAGATCTGTAAGTTCTGAGCTGAAAATGATATCAAGGATATGAGCTGCTGAATGCATCAGTCCAGAAACCAATTTGGATAGGCCCATGTTTGTCATGGATACCATGTACTCCCGAGCTACACCTGACAAACTGGCCTCCAGTGGTATGTTGAAGTCACCGAGAAGCAAAAGTTTGGGTGACTCCAACAACACCTCTGAGATCATTTCTGTAAGCTTGGCCAGGAAGTCTGTTAGGAAGCGGGGTGGGTGGTATACTAACAGAATCCCCAGTCTATCCTGGTTTTCAGACTTAGGTACACACATTCAACGTGATTCAGCTTGCTAACAGGTTTTCTGGTAAGGTTAAGATAGTCTTTATAGCTCACAGCTACACCCCTCCCCCTGCCCACCTTCCCTCACCTGCTCACTAACACAGAACCTGGCTTGGAGGGCCTGGGCCCAGGTTGAAGCACGATCATCTCCTAGACAAGTTTCAGTGAAACATGCCAGGTCAGGTACCTCATCTTTGAGGAGATCATAAATTATATGAGTCTTTTTTTCACTGACTTGGCATTACATAAGAACAAGATGAGGTTTTATTTGTGGTCTGGTTCACTCCCCAAGAACCCCAGGTTGGCAGGGTGACTGGAAGGTGAGATAGATATTAAATACCTTTTTTTCCTTCCTCTACACAGACATGTGACCCTGCCCTTGGCATATCTCCCTTTACCCTGTATAACTTTTATTGCTGCCCCAGTTTCTAAATACAGTACATTAAATTAAAAACAAACAATAAGGAGCCAAAGAGATAGCTAAAAACAAAAATAAAAACACAAAAGGCTGATTATAGGATATTAAAAGACATTAACACAATGGGTATATTTCCAATCAACCAGGCTGATTAGTTAGCTAGTCCAGAAACATGGGGTTACATGGTAGCCAACTAGATGGTTCTGGGTAGCCTTCACTACTACTCAGTCCTTCAGCTGGCTCTCTCACCACCAGCTGGTGAAACAGTCCCAGAATAATCAGTGTCCACCCAATGTGCTGTTTTTACCACAAACACAAAAAGTCTTCCCAGGTTATCTGGCATCTTCCACCACGGCAAACTCAAGTTATCCCAAAGCCTGGTGGACTCAGCTTTATACTGCTGCCTCATTGGAGATTGCTGAGCCACACCCAGATGGAATGGGCCTGGGGCTGCATCATATGAACTTTAGCAAGTGTAGTTGTATCAGGTTCAATAAGGTTTAGAAATTAGTACATGTTTATCCTTATATAACCTCAGCCCTATCACTGATGTGTCCGTAGTGCCCTCTATTTTGACAGCTTCCCATTTGGTATTCAATGACTCAGACCATTTTTACCCCTCCTCTCAACCACCTGTCCCTCATCTTTTATAGCCCAGCCCTCTGGTGGGTCACTCCTTCCTCCTCCCTCCTCCCCTGAGTCTCGCTGCCCCTCCGGTTCCTGAGCCGCCCGATCAACCTTCCCTCCATCCACCTGACTACAGAGGTGATTACATGTTCCCATTCATGTCCTGGAATTGTTTTGCAAAGGAGCAGATGCCATATGTCCTCCCTTCTCCTTCTACAAGCAGTGTTTTTCAAGTTTATCTCCATTTTATTTAGTACTTAGAGATGTGTGCTTATCCATCCCAGCACTGGAGATAGTTTTATGTTCTTGTCTTGTTTTCATTGTGGTGCTGTTTTATCCTTTTAGGGCATTTGTATGATGACATATTTTGGTTATCTTGTAGCCTCCAATATTTTAGAACAAAGGGTAGTTTAAAAAATACATTCCAGTAACTAAGGTAGTGCCAGTACAGGCTGACACTAAAATCCTCCTTCCAGGTGGCTGCTGTCAGTTTGGGGGTGTGGCATTTACATGCTGCATGCCCCGTGATGTCCTAGAAAGACAACACACCAGCCGGCTTCTGGGTGTCATGGGGGCATGGTGGGTCACTGTGATGGTTTTCTCTGCTTCCTACGCTGTCTTAAATCCCCTCCAAGGGAGTAAGACAGAAGCAGATGAACCCAATGACAACGTGGGAAGGTTCTCTATGGTCTCACTCCACTCCTGCTGAGCTGAATATGACCCTGGAGACACCTTAATCCCACTGCTGCCACCATGTGAAGGTTTTCTTTGCTTCCTACTCTGTTTTATTCCCTGGGAAGCAGAGAAAACCTTCACAATGGTGCAAGCCCCCAACATGTTGCGAAGCTGCCATGAGGCTGCGGCAGAGCCTCTAAAAGTGGGTTTTCAGTGGCTGAAAAAGGAGCAGTTGAAAATGCTCCTTTTCTGGCCAGCACTGTGGCAGATTGGGGCCATGGTGTGCAGTTGCCGCAGCCCCAACTTGCCTTTGTCAAGGGTAGCTTGAAGCCGGCCCTTCAGGGCCATCTGTTTCAGCCCCCCATTACAAATATATTGAAAAAATGTAATAGATCTGCCCACTTTCCCATCCCTTATATGTAGGATGGATCTCATGCTATCAAGCCATTACATCATATCTCAAAGATGCAATTTAGGGATTTAGTCTGGTTATCTGGTTTAAGTCTTAAGAGCATAATCTTTAGTTGCAAGTTTATAGCACAGCACTTGGAGGAATGAGAACGGAATGGTATGGGGGGAAACATATGTTACCGCATGGGAGAATGCCACCGATGCTGCCAGAAGTTCCCAAGCCATTCCCCAGACGTTCTATGGTAGCTGATTTTTAAGGACGATTTTGAACCATTCTTCAAAATCGGCTGCCAGCAACAACTGGGGGATGGCTGGGGAATGGCTTGGGGACTCCTGGTGGCATTGGCAGCATTCTCCCATGCGTTAACACATGTTTCCCCCCTGTTCTGTTCTGTTCTGTTCCCATTCCTCCAAGTGCCATGCAATAAGCTCCTTGGTTAAAGGAGAGTGTATTCTTTATTTCTTTCATTTCCCAATCCAGTTCACTAACCAGAAACCAAATGCAGTAGGTGGCTGCTCTATGGCTATAACAAACAGAATTGAATATTGTAAACTTGTTATGAATATGAATAATAAAACAAAACAAAACATCATGCCCTTTTACATACCTCAACATTTTAAAGGAGCACAATACAGTATTGTAGAAATGTTCTGTATGGTCAAGGTAGGAGAAAATAACACAGAAGGGATTGACTATTCATAATCCACCAGGGCTCTGATCCAATATGCATTAAGTCAAGGGAAAAATCTTTATAAGACATGAAATAATGCACCTTCACATTTGTGAGCATTTTCAGCAATAAATGTGCTGAGTTAGTTTTGCTGTGATTTATAAGGTAATTTTTGGATATATTTATTCAGCAAATGGTTCAGTAATTTTTTCCTCTCTCAGCACTCACTTAGAAGGCAGGTCCAGTTTTAATCTTCCATGTTTATCTTTCCTGTCGTGGCACACTGAGAACACAGTATTCTCACAGTATGAATGGACAGGGCTGCTTCTTGTGCAGCTTTGAGGCCTGGTGGTACAGAAATCTCATCTGTGTTCTTTTCCTTCATGTTTATTAACACCACAAACATTTTTCTCTGTATATTTTTGCATAGTTCCTGCCTCCCTCAAAAGTCAATATCTCTAAATATTTCTAGGCACAAACAATTAACCTGAAATAATTATTAAATGCTCTAGTCTGCATTATCAGAATATCAGGCATTGGGGAAAATAGTCCATTGAAGCATTACTATGCTCCCTAGGAAAGGACAATGGATTTCAATATCAGAGGCATAGAAGTAGTTCAGCCACAAACAGGCTGTATTTTGATAGCAGAACACATGCTTTGCATGCCAGAGATCCCAAATTCAATTCTTGGCACCACTAGAAAGGGCAAAGAAAGAGCAAAAAATTCAGAGCTGCCACAGGCAATCATTGTAGACCCTACTAAGTTAAAAGGGCCAATGATTTAACTTAAGTGTAAGGTAGATTCCTGTTTTTCACTGCAAAATATTGGAGAAATGAATTTTGTTTCTGAATCTTGTATTACCTTCTTTTGCTTCTTTCTATGTAAAGATACTATTCTAATCCATCCAGTACCTCTGGGATTCTGTGACTAAGAATAACTCTAAGTAAGCTGTTGAAAGAGATATACAGGCTTCAATTTTGCCTCAGAGCACAATTAAAACTTCTGATAATGATCTATAGAACCCTAAATAAGTTAGATCTAGATACAGAAATAATGTATCTTCTTATATTAACCTGTCAGAGTCTTAAATCCTTTGGGGAGGATTTTCTCTGAGTACTACCACTTTCATAGGCCTCTCTAGTGAGGACACAGGTCTGGCTGCTCCCAGACTGTGGAATTCCCTTCCATGTGAGGCTATGATGGCCCCCTCTCTTATCTTTTATGACTGACAGGCAAAGAGCTTTTATTTAAATAGGCATTTAAAGATTAACTAGTTGCAGGGAGTCTTTTTTATTGGATGTTTGTGTGCTGTATTTTTATCTTTATTGTTATATTTTTAAAAATGATTTTACATTTTAAAAACGTTAATGACACTTTAATCTGACAACTTGTTTAATTGTCTTTTTAACTTTATTTGTTATCAGGCTGTATGTTGTTTCAGCTGTAACTTCTTTTATTCAGCCGTATCTTGTTTCAGTCTTGTGAGCTGCTTTAAGTCCCATAATCAGAGAAATATAAACAAGAATGTAGACCAGGTTTCCCTTGGTGCCCTCCAGACATGAGAGGCTTTACCCTCATCATTCCCAATCATCCTGGCTAATAATCACTCTTCAGGTACTGGTGGCAAAAATTGTAGCCTAACATGGCTAGAGCAGTGCTACGAGAACTAGTGATCCATGGATCCATGGATCAGTGTTGGTCTTCAGTCACCATCTGCTAGTCCCTAGATTGCTTGCAGAACACAAATAAATGATTGTAGTCAATGGGCAAATATAGTACTTGTCCTTGGCACAGTGGAGAAAATTTATATTTATTTAGAATATTTATATCCCTCTTAAGCCAAAAGGCTATCAGAGTGGCTTACATTTTTTAAAATTAGACATTTCCCTGTCCTCAGGCTTACAATCTAAAAGGACAAGACAGAAAAGGAGAAGGGAAACTACCTAGAACTATTTGTTACTATGTATTTGGGATAGTCTACAGACAAATGGGGAAAATAAAACATAAAAAGGAACAGCAAATTGGGCAGTGTGTGTGTTTTCTTTTCTTTTTTAAGAGTTTGTGTGTGTGTGTGTGTGTGTTTTCTCAGGCAGAAGTATGAGTTCATTTTATGACAAAAAAAATTAGATCTTGTGACAATGTTGAGGGAATATATATTTACTATTTACATTCCATATATTCCCCAGTAGATGTCTGAATATAATATTGTCTTTAAGAGTGATTTTGCTCAAAGTTGTCAAAAGAAATTACCAAGGTTAGAGAGAAAGTGTGCAGATAATGAACAACATCCTGTCAGTTGTAGGCAAGCATGTACTTAAACAAATGCATTCAACCAAGGAGTCTTAAGTTTGTTTCAGAAAACAGTTTCCAGCAGGACTATTTTGAAGTGAATAGATGTAATTTACAGGCTAACTCCATACCAGGAACACAAGATTTCAGCAGATATAGAAAAACTTTATTCAGAATGCAAAGTTGGTCACAGTACATAGCTGTCATCAGGACTGAAGAATTTTTCCAGTTATACAGTATACTTAGAGTTCAAACCATTCAACTGTTACAAAAAGCCTTCATCCCATTTGTCACAAACTCAAAACATCCAGTCTTCCCAGGTCTTACCCCCCTCTTTTCTCCCACCACCAAGCTACAGCTCCCCACAAGAGCAACCTTGGTAATCTGAAGCTCATACTTCCTCCCCAGATGTCTGCTCATAAACCCAGCATCACCAATATGATAGCATACCCCACCATCCTACTTTAACACGAATATGTTTATGCACAGCAGTTAAGCATAACAGGACCATGTCTAGTCATGATCCTGACATACTTGTTTTTTTAAAGCCTTGTATTTAAAATACAAAACTTTTCAGCTCACTGTTTTAGGAAGTTAACGGACTGCTTTGTATCCCCTCAAATGCCACTTTCTACCGAAAAGCCTTATTGTATGTATCCAAAGTGGTGGTGGCTGAGGTGTGTTGTGAAAGATGTGGTTAGTAGGACTGCAGTCACTACAGCATCCTAACCTGCACAGGGAAAAGCCTTTCAGTCCTGGACTATCTAGGACAGGCAGGAACAACTGCTAGGTGTTGAAGGGGACTCTGGAGAGCTGCATCTAATTTTCCACTATGATTTTGTTCAGAGAAAAATATCACCAAAAATGGGCAGCAGGAGTCTCCAAATCTCTTGCCAGTGGCTTTGACAACTTTTAGCATAAAAAGAACAGTGGGGGCACATGTGATCCTTAGGACCATACAAATGGCTTTAGTGCTACATTCATGCAACAGGCTACACTTTGTCTCCTCTTGGTCCATGGGAATCTGTGTGCCTATATTTTTTAGCAATAGAGCCTTACCTCAGTGAACAAAGGTTCCGATTGTGAAACTCCTTTTTATATCCTCAGAGACCTCTTTTCGCCTCATCTTCTGTTTAACTGGAAGGGTTTTTAATAGCACCAACACTGGAAGGATGGAAAAGGAGGGCTGGAGAAACACAGGCTTTCAGTGCTGGGTTAAGTAGAAACACAGACTGTCAGTGCTGGGTTAAAGTAGTATGTCTGGTCCAACAACTCATAGTGTCTCACACACACACACACACACACCTACATTGACCTCCTCCCATATCACACCATACCGAATCCTTAGTTGTGTTTTTTGTACTAATGTTATTCATAAATCATAATTCCCATATATCACTGAGCATAATGGCAATAGTTGTGACATAAACAACTAGCAAAATCAAAATTATACCTTTGAATTATAATATGCCTAAATATATTTTCATGTACCTAGCTTTGTG
>NC_056524.1:236774986-236788588 GCF_019175285.1 Sceloporus undulatus
TACAAATATATTGAAAAAATGTATACTAGATCTGCCACTTTCCCATCCCTTACTTACTTTAGGATGGAACTTCTCATGGCTATTTCAAGCCATTACATTCATATCTCAAAGATGCATTTAGGGATTTAGTCTGGTTATCTGGTTTAAGTTAAGAGATACATTCTTTAGTTGCAAGTTATAGCACCGCATGGAGGGCTAGAACGGAAGGTATGGGGGGAACATATTGTTCCGCATGGGAATGCCACTGATGCTGCAGAAGTTCCCAGCCCTTCCCCAGACGTTCTATGGTAGCTGTTTTTTAAGGACGATTTTGAACCCTTTCTTCAAAATCGGCTGCCAGCAACAACTGGGGTGGCTGGGGAATGGCTTGGGGACTCCTGGTGGCATTGGCAGCATTCTCCCATGCGTTAACACATGTTTCCCCCCTGTTCTGTTCTGTTCTGTTCCCATTCCTCCAGAGTGCCTGCCATAAGCTCCTTGGTAATGGAGAGTGTATTCTTTATTCTTTCATTTCCAATCCGTTCACATCTAACCAGAAACCAAATGCAGTAGGTGGCTGCTCTATGGCTATAACAAACAGAATTGAATATTGTAAACTTGTTATGAATATGAATAATAAAACAAAACAAACACTCATGCCCTTTTACCATACCTCCAACATTTTAAAGGAGCACAATATTGTAGAAATGTTCTGTATGGTCAATCGTACGAGAAAATATAACACAGAATGGATTGACCATTTCATAATCACACCAGGGCTCTGATCCAATATGCATTAGTCAAGGGAAAAATCTTTATAAGACATGAAATATGCACCTTCACATTGTGAGCATTTTCAGCAATAAATTGTCTGAGTTAGTTTTTTGCTGTGATTTATAAGGTAATTTTGGATATATTTTATCAGCAAATGGTTCAGTATTTTTCCTCTCTCGCACTCACTTAGAAGGCAAGGTGCTGTTTAATCTTCCATGTTTATCTTTCGTCGTGCACACTGAGAACACCAGTATTCTCACAGTAGAATGGACAGGGCCTGCTTCTTGTGCAGCTTTGAGGCTGGTGGTACAGCAAATCTATCGTGTTCTTTCCTTCATGTTTATTAACACCACAAACATTTTTCTCGTATATTTTTGCATAGTTCTGCTCCCTCAAAAGTCATATCTCTAAATATTTCTAGGCACAACATTAACATGAAATAATTATTAAATGTCTAGTTGCATTATCAGAATATCAGGCATTGGGAGGAAAATAGTCCATTGAAGCTTAATCTGCTCCCTAGGGAAAGGACAATGGATTTCAATATAGAGGCTATAGAAGTAGTTCAGCCACAAACAGGCTGTTTTTTGATGCAGACACCTGCTTTGCATGCAGAGATCCCAAATTCAATTCTTGGCACCACTAGAAAGGGCAAAGAAAGAGCAAAAATTCAGAGCTGCCACAGGAATCATGTAGACCCTACTAAGTTAAAAGGGCCAATGATTTAACTTAAGTGTAAGGTAGATTCCTGTTTTTCACTGCAAAAATATTGGAGAAATGAATTTTGTCTTCTGAATTTGTATTAACTTTTTGGTTCTTTCTATGTAAAGATACTATTCTAATCCATCCGTACCTCTGGGAATTCTGTGACTAAGATAACTCTAGTAGTGTTGAAAGAGACTATACAGGCTTCCAATTTTGTCGAGGCAACATAAAACTTCTGATAATGATCTATAGAACCTACATAAGTTAATCTAGATACAGAAATAATGTATCTTCTTATATTAACCTGTCAGAGTCTTAAAATCCTTTGGGGAGGATTTTCTCTGAGTACTACCACTTTCATAGCCTCTCTAGTGAGGACAAGTTCTGGCTGCTCCCAGACTGTGGAATCCCTCCATGTGAGGCTTGATTGGCCCCCTCTCTTATCTTTCTGACTGACAGCAAAGAGCTTTTATTTAAATAGGCATTAAAGATTAAACTAGTTGCAGGGAGTCTTTTTTATTGGATGTTTGTGTGCTGTTTTTTTATCTTATGGTTATATTTTTAAAATGATCTACATTTTAAAAAAGTTAATGACACTTAGTCTGACAACTTGTTTAATTGTTCTTTTTAACTTTATTGTTATCAGGCTGTATGTTGTTTCAGCTGTGTAACTTCTTTTATTCAGCCAGTATCTTGTTTCAGTCTTGTGAGTCTGCTTTAAGTCCCATAATCAGAGACAATATAAACAAGAAGTAGACCAGGTTCCCTTGGTGCCCTCTAACATGAGAGGCTTTACCCTCATCATTCCCATCATCCTGGCTAATAATCACTCTTCAGTACTGGTGGCAAAAAATTGTAGCCTAACATGGTAGAGCAGTGCTCACGAGAACTAGTGATCCATGGACCCTGGATCAGTGTTGGTCTTCAGTCCACCATTTGTAGTCCCTGGATTGCTTGCAGAACACAAATAAATGATTGTGTCATGGGCAATATAGTACTTGTCCTTGCCCAGTGGATAAAATTTATATTTATTTAGATATTTATCCCTCTTAAGCCAAAGGCTATCCGAGTGGCTTTCATTTTTTAAATTAGACATTTCCTGTCCTCAGGCTTACCATCTAAAGGAAAGACAGAAAGGAGAGGGAAACTACCTAGAACTATTTGTTACTTGTATTTGGGACGTCTACACGACAAACTGGGGAAATAACAACATAAAAACAGGAACAGCAAATTGGGCAGTGTGTGTGTTTTTTTTCTTTTTTAAGAGAGTTTGTTGTGTGTGTGTGTGTTTTCTCAGCAAGTATGAGTTCCTTTTATGACAAAAAAAAATTAGATCTTGTGACAATGTTGAGGGAATATATATTACTATTTACCTTCCATATATTCCCCAGTAGATGTCTGAATAAATATTGTCTTAGAGTGATTTTGCTCCAAGTTTGTCAAAAGAATTACCAAGGTTAGAGAGAAAGTGCTGCAGATAATGAATAACATCCTGTCAGTTGTAGGCAAGCATTGTACTTAAACAAATGCATTCAACCAAGGAGTCTTAAGTTTGTTTCAGGAAAACCGTTCTAAATAAATTTATATTATTTAGAATATTTATATCCCTCTTAAGCCAAAAAGGCTATCAGAGTGGCTTACATTTTTTAAAATTAGACATTTCCCTGTCCTCAAGGTTACAACTCAAGGCACAAGACAGAAAAGGAGAAGGGAATGGCAGTGGGGAAGGGGAAAAGTCCACCACAATTTCTCTCCCTCTGTGCCTGACCAAGGCGATGGACTGAAGGGAGGACCTCTTCTTTTCAGGCAAGGTCTGGAGTTGGCCTGCCCATCTTTTCCTCTGGATGATGGTGGATAGAGGGGAACCCTTCTATGGTGGAAATGGCTAGACCCTACCATAGAAATACAGGACTACATGTGGGCTGGGGAAGGTTGGTCTATGTCATTTATTTTTCATGAGTGTTCTGATGCTTTGCTGTAGCCTTAATCATATTATACAACAGAACTTATAGTAAAATGCAATCTATGCCGGATTATAGAGGTTGACCACATAATTTTACATGTTAACTTTTCATAGGTACTAATCCTAGAATTAAGGCACTGATAACGCTCTTTTGATAGGCTTACTGTTTTCTATTTTTTGCTTACTGGACCCTTTATATTTTAAAATTGATTCCCTCCCCCACAATCTATCTGCAGACTTAACTGGGATACCTTTTCCCCAATGATATAATACAGATTATTGGTTGTGATAAGAGACTGCGATGTTCTAATGTTATTGATTATTACATGGGGTAGGGAAGTAGACAGAGCCTTGATATGACCCTGAATGCAATTAGAAATTGGAAAACAGAGTTTTGAATCCATGGAAAGACATTATGTAAAGATATATACACACATGTGAGCTCTGTTCCACCTCATGGAAGTGGGTGGGGATATACAATCTTCCTCCCTTGTCTTCCAGGAGGCAAATTACAAAGTGTCAGAAAGTGTTGACCAGTGTCCTATTTTCCCTGAGAAGCTGGAGTTCCTCAGATTGGCTTTTGTGGGTCGGATGAACATAAGAGGGGTTCTTAGTTCAGTGGAGTTTGCTTGTGAAAAGGACAATTGAGTTTTCAAAAGGTGGAAGATGGCAACAAGGGGTTTTCAACTATTCTAATTATCATACCAACAAAGCTGGACTTGGTTAATGGGGTGCAAGTGGTGGATCCTTAGGGGGAGTGACCATGTTCTCCTGGAGTTGTTATACAATGGAAGGAGAGCCAGGCAGCAGCCAGACGCATCCTGAGCTTTGGAAAGCTGATTTTAGTAAACTTAAAAATACTGGGTGTGATCCCATGGTCAAACAATACTAAAAGAGACGGGAGCCAAGATGGATGGGAGTTTCTTAAAAGGGAGATTCTGAAGGCACAATTTCAAACAGTTCCAATGAGGAAGAAAAATGGGGATGTCTCAAGAAACCCGGATGTGGACTAAAGAACTTTCTAACTGAGCTAAATTTAAGGGACTGTTTAAGAAAATGGAAAAAATGGGGAAATCACCAAAGAGGAATTCAAACAAATAGCAAGCACATGTAGGGGTAAAGTCAGAAAAGCAAGCAAGAATGAACTCAGGCTTGCTAGAGAGGGTTAGAACAACAAAAAAGGCTTTTTGTGATATTGTCCCGCAGGCAAGGAAGAGAAGAAGGAAACGGTAGGGCCACTGCATGCAGAACGATGGGCAAAATGCTAACAGGGACAGAGAGGAAAGGCAGAATTACTCAAACCCTTCTTTGCCTCCGTCTTCAGTCAAAAAGGCAAAGGGAACTCAAACCTGGACGATAATGGGTAGGGACAGAAAGGGAATTTCAGCACAGAAAAGCAAGAGATAGTTACAGAAACCTGTTTAACTAAACGAATATAAGTCTCCCGGACCAGCTGACTAAACATCCAAGGGTATTAAAGACTGGCAAATGTATATTCGGAGGGCCATTGGCCATAATCTTTGAGAAAGTCCTGGTGAACAGGAGACGTGCAGCAGAACTGGAGGAGGGCAAATGTTGTCCCATTTTAAAAAAGGGAAAAGAGGGTCCCAAACAATTATCGTCCAGTTAGTCTGACATCAATAACAGGAAAGATTCTAGAGCAGTAATAAACAAAGAGTCTGTGAACATCTAGAAAGCCATGCCATTATCACAAAAAGTCAACACGGGTTTCAGAGAAAGATCATGCAGACAAACCTGATCTCTTTTTTTGATAAAATACCAGCTTGTTAGGAAGGGAATGCTGGTGGTATAGTATATCTTTATTTCCTTAGGCCTTGACAAAAGTTCCCATGATATCTGCCAAACAAAGCTTGTAAAATGTGGGGAGACAAGGCAAACTTTTACATGGATTTGTAATTGGTTGACCGGCCTGAATGCCAAAGAGTGCTCAACAAGGCTCCTTTTGTCCTGGAGAGAAGTGACCAGTGGGGTCTCCCATGGGTCTGTCCTGGCCAGTGCTATTCAACATCTTTATCATGACTTGGAGGACAAATTGGGGGCATCATTATCAATTTGCACGATGACACCACCTTAGGTGGAGTAGCCAATACCCCAGAGGACCAGTATCAAGTTCAAAATGACTGAACAGATTAGAAAACTGGGCCATAGCTAACAAAATGACATTCAACAGGGCGAAATGTAAGTACTCACTTACGGGCAGCAGAAGAAAAATGAAAAGCACAGATAAAGGATGGAGGACACCTGGCTGAATGAAACTAGTGTGTGAAAGGGATCTAGGAGTCCAAGTAGACCATAAGTGAACATGTCAACAGCATGCGATGCGGCAGCTAACAAGGCCAATGCGATTTATGCTGCATCATGAAGTATAGTGTCTAGATCAAGGGAAGTCATAGTGCCACTATATTTGCTCTGGTCAGGCCCCACCTGGATATGTGTCAGTTCCTGGGCACCACAATAAAAAGGACATTGAGAAACTGGAGCGTGTCAAGGAGGGCCGACTAAAATGGTGAAAGGTCTGGAAACCTGCCCTTGAGGACGACTCAGGGAGCTGGGGATGTTTATCCTGGGAGAAAGAAGGTTAAGAGGTGATATGATAGCCCGTTCAAATATTTAAAGGGATGTCATATGAGGAGGAGGCAAGCTTGTTTTCTGCTGCTCCAGAGACTAGGACCCGGAGGAGCAGCAATGGATGCAAACTGCAGGAGAAAAAGATTCCACCTCAACCTTAGGAGGAACTTCCTGACGGTAAGGGCTTGTTCGACAGTGGAACACACTTCCTCGGAGTGTAGTGGAGTCTCCTTCCTTGGAGGTCTTCAATCACGAGGCTGGATCGCCATCTGTCGGGATGCTTTGGTTGTGATTTCCTGCATGGCCGGGGTTGGACTGGATGTCCTTGTGGTCTCTTCCAACTCTACGATTCTATGATTCTATGAGTTGATGTAGGTTTTTATTCTTTCTTTGATCCTGTCTCATTCTACAGTCTTGCATCCTGGCTTATTCTGATTATTCTGTTTTTTCAGTATAAATAACTGATTCTTTCCTCAGTCCAGGCTGTTGTTTTACAGCCCAAATCTGATGCAGAAGCTCCGGAAGATATATAGGAAATAAACTTGTCTTTAGGTGTTTCCAATCAAAAGGAAACAGGGGGTAATTTTGGTAAGACTCTTGAGAATTATCAACATTTCAGATTCAATAGAACCTATTTTTTTCAGCCAAGTCTCAGTATTATTGTAGTTTTATGAGACCACCATAATATTCTTAGGTGGACAGTTGGTTTGTTTATCTTTTTTTGTTACTGTCCTCCCAACAGTCACAGTGGGATCTTCCTTCCTACTGCATTGTTCACACTGGAAATAGCGGATTTGCAACTGCATTATAATAGCTGAGAGGTATGAAAACATATGTTTTAAAGGTCAAAAATTAAGTCAGCCCTACCAGTATCTAACAAACATAATCCGAGGCTATCCGTTTGATCACATTGTGAAGTATATATATGGCTTTATCTGACAGGCTTTCCAGAGACATGTTACATCTACACAGGGCCATGGGTTATAGGAA
Source organism: Sceloporus undulatus (assembly GCF_019175285.1). Lineage (NCBI taxonomy): Eukaryota > Metazoa > Chordata > Lepidosauria > Squamata > Phrynosomatidae > Sceloporus > Sceloporus undulatus. The sequence continues at coordinate 236,781,987 of NC_056524.1, forward strand.
TGATTTTAAAAAACTTATTGACACAACGGAGAATTTTGTGTAAAGGAAATCTATAGATGTACTCCTCAGATCATACTGTTTAGCCATTGATATCTGACACTTGGACAATATGTTGCCTCAGTAGATTCTGCTATTGTTTTTGGATGTCTTTGCCAGTCTAAATCCACTTGCAGTCTTAACTTGAGTAAGCCCATTTAATACATAATATTTATTTAGCATTCAGTAAAAAGTTGAATACACATTTTTTTGCTTGTTTCAGGTGCTATTCTGCCACCGGCATTTATGGGACGTCCTCCAACGGTACCCCAAATTTTAAAAAAAGGGGCTCTCTCTCTTAGACGCCCCTGGCCTATTTACGGAACTCCCTCCGTAAACAATATGTGCGGCGCCCTTTCTACATAACTGGGCGCCCCATCTTTGCTATCGGACGCTTACGTCCAGATGCGTCGCGCCGCTGCTGACGTAGCGAGCGCGCCCATCTAGGACGCCTCGCTACGTCGCAAACGCGACGCAAAAAGAAGCTCCATTTTTTGATCTTCTTTTTTTCGGTTCTGTCCTCGCGGGAGTCGGGCCGTTTGACAGGCTCCGGCCTTCCCCCGCGTACCCTTCTCTTGCGGCGGCGCCAGAACCGTCTGCAAATCGGCGGTCTGTTACCCCCCGCCGATCTTTAATGAAAAGTGAGCTGAAATGACACAAGGCAATGTGAAATCCTCTAATCAATAAATAAGGATACACGCCATTCAATAATGTTTCTTCATCTTTTCATCAAACCTATAAATGTTATATAGTTGGCACCTATCCCCATCACGACCCAAGATTTTCATAAACATTGTGTACAATAACAACGAAAACATAAAACCCAATGTGCTGAACATGTATAGAACCAGGAGATTGGACACTTATTTTCATTATGTGGCATGGACATGTAAAATCCAAAACAATATTGGCTTACAAAATCTACTACCATCAATTGTAAATAGATCTAAAACATTCCACATGCAAATTTCAAACCCAGAAAACCATTTCTTTTATGTTATAATCATAACAATGCATTATTATGATAGACCCTCTGAAAAAACCATTGTTTGTTTTAATACCTTATTTACACATGTGCCCACTTAATCTACGCACCAGGCACTTTGAAAACCAGGACTAAGCCCTCCTTCCACTAGAACAATGGCTATTGATAAATCTACCTACTTGAAGTTGCAGAACTTGACAAGCGAGCATGCTTGACAAAAAATAAAACAGAGGAAGTAACAGGAAAAGACTGGACTGTTTTCTATGAATTTGAAAAATAAATGGAAAAATGTAATATTGTGTAAATATAACTTTTAGATAAATATACTGTAGAAACAGCAGTTATTTAGATACAGTAAGCGATTGTAGATAAGGGAAAAATAAGAAAATTCTCTAACTAGTATAATTGGTAGGCTATAGAGACAAAAATGGGTAATACTGGATTAATCGAACCTTAGATATTTGAAGGAAAGAATTATACGTGAAGTATTACTCAAAAAGAGTGAAGAAGACATGATAAGGAAATAAAAGATAAAACGAATGGAGGGGAGGGGGAATGAGCTTAAATGATGTATAAAGCTGTAAGCAGATGGAAGTAATATACATGTTTAGTGTCTTTTAGAATATGTTAGAGGGACATGTATGTAAAAATGTCTGATGTAAGAATTTTGGTTGTTAAAGGGGAGGGGGGGAGGGAAAGTTTGGAATGTTATGTATGTGAATGTATATGTTTTATGGAAGTGATATGTTGTTTGTGTTTCTGACATGTTGTGTATAAAACTCAAAAAATGAATAATAATAATAATAATAATAATAATAAAATGTTCTTGAAGTGTAAGTTGAGGCCCAAAAAAGACACCAATATATTAATGGCTGTTGATAGGTTATGGAAGGGAGAGGCACATGAGACAACACATCCCCCTTCCCCACTCACCATACAGCAGCTGACATCCAGTTAGTGACATACACTGTCACAACAAAAGTGTATGTCTTATTGTTGTAAAGCCTGGCATTTTTTTTTTTTTGAGGGGGGAAGCACAACCATTTTGTGTCTGGTAGAGAGTGGAGGGTGACAGAGAAGCATATAACTATAGCCCTAATAGCTGGAAGCACAGTAAAGCACATCAGCCTCCCATTTTCGGTGACCCATGAAGCTAGACTCTTCTCTGTCAGCTTCTGCTCTTCACCAGACACTGAATGACCATGTGATGGTGGTGGTGGGAGCGGAGACAGTTTTGCCCCACAGTAGGGAAGAAGGAAAATGGAGCAAAATTCTGTCTGGGGAGAACATTGACTTTCAGTGCAGAATCTTAGCCAGGATTTCTCCAGATTTGCAATCAGGCAGTGCAACAATGAAAGTACAGCTTCTCTCTCTGGTTGTTACTCTGCATTTCTGTCCTGAGAGCATGTAGCACTATAAGACACCCATGGGAACTGTGACACATCCCAGCTATTGCTTTCAGTGTAAGGAATACGTCTCTGTGCTCCCTGGATGACTCTGAGAAGTCTAATTATAAACAACACAAGCTGTGATGTAGTATACATTTTACAAGTCTGGCTAATTACTGCGCCCAAAAGCAACTTCAAGAAAGAAAATGAAGAAGCTCAGATATGCTGGATTCCATCTTTAGTAAAAGAATAGTAAAAGAACCACCTCTGCTATGATAAGCTTGGCAAACTGAACAGTGAAGACATAACTCTGAATTCTTGTGTTTTGCCACTTCCTTTGCCATGTAGAATATATATTTATACCCCATGCCCTTGCCCACAGGAGGTCAAAGTGATATACATGATTCTTGCCCCCATTTTACCCTCCGTAGCGTTTGAAGTAGGTTAAGCTCAGAACTGAAAAGAAATTCATTGGAATCAAATGCCATAATGAAAGGAAGTTGGAGGATTTTCCCCAAAACCTTCTTGCAAAAAATAAACACACCTCAGCTTTTTTTCTTCTTCTTCACATTTAAATGGGAACTTCATGAATGAGAAGGAATTTGAACCTCAGTCATCCCGGTCTAACACTAAACCACATAATCTCTCTACATCCCAATTGTGTTATTGTTGTTAACAGTAGCTAGAGAAGGTTAATTGTATATGCCCACTAGCTAGAAATGGGAAATAATTTAACATCTTGATCAACATTTCAGAAAGCTCTTTGACATCTTGATGACGTAGCATGAATTCAGATCTCTCCATATTAAAGAAGGGAAGCCTTTTTATATTTCTATCTTATTCCACAGACCTGGAGTGGAAAATTTGTGGTTTGCAGCCCCAACTTCTTTTTTGTTATCATGTGCCCACCCCAAATCCTCCAGTTCCCATAACGTTTTTAAAACAGGTAAAAAATTCCTCACTTCAATATGATCCAAAATATCCCATTGTAATAAAATCCCAGAATTCTTATGTATGAAGCCATAAAAAGTGATATGATAGCTGTGTAACTGTGTAGCTCAGATACATTTTAAGCCAAAATGGAGCTAAAGGATAGCAGCTTTCTCCATGACTTACCATATGATGTTGTAGCACTTCAGTTTTCTTCCTTGGGAGATGGAAGTCAAAGTGAATCTTTTATCAAATGGATTTTTCCAGCTAGAAATAAGGTATACATCTCCCATGGAAAGAAAACTAAAGCACTACAACATCATGCAGTAAGACATGGAGAAAGCCGCTATTTTCCAGTTCTGTTTCAGCTTTGTTTTCTTATGCAATAAGGCTTCTTGTGTCAACTAATGTTTAATTGTCATAGAAGGTATTTACTAAGACTTTAGAATATTTCTTTACACCTGTAGAGGTATTTCAGGATAAAGAGATGGCCATGTCATATTTTACTTTTTCATTTGTTGCTTTTTGTATACAGGAACCCCAAACAATGAAAATGCAGTTTATGGATTTACAATACATCTATACTTTATCAGATTTATAATCTGCTGGAGTGAAGACTTGAATTCCTGGACTACCATTTTCATGGGGTTTGCCAGCAAAATTCACTAAGTTGAACTGTTTACACATACATTGATAATTCTATTTGATAAATATATAAATTCTATTTATCAAATAGAAATAGATAATTTGATTTGATAATTCTGTTTTGATGATTCTATTTTATAATTCTAATGATACCACTGTTGTGGTGGTATGTGTTCCAATACAAGTTTGAGAACATTTCATTGATTATTCTACTTCTGCATAATATTTTGACTGTCCTGTTAAAAATCCAGTATCCATGGAATTGTCAGGGGGTAAACCAAAGTAATACAACTCTGCTCATTACATTTTATATTGTTAAGAAATGTGAGAGATACTGAATCACCAATGGAGAAAAAAATTACGTTGAAAATTTCACCTATTCTTCCAATGACCACTAAACTGTGTTTGGCATTCTGAGCAAGCTGAAGTTTCTTTAAAAATGGATTTAACCAATCAGTATCTCCTGTGAAAACCAGTATTGTATAGTGGTTTGAGTGTTGGACTAGGACACTGGGAGACCAGAATTCAAGTCCCTGTTCAGGCATCGAAATCTTCTGGATGACCTTGAGCAAGTGATTTTCTCTCAGCCCCAGAAGAAGACATTGGCAAACTCCATCTGAACAAATCTTGCTAGGTAAACCCATTATAGGTTTGTCTTAGGATCATCATCTGTCTGAAGCAACTTGAAAATACACCACCACTACCACCTTCTGGTCCAGACACGGAAACAGGCACCGTTTTTAGTATGCAATCCATACATTTCCAGGCTTGATGTATTCCACAAACAGAAATCATTTGACAACATGCATATATGTGAAAAATGTGTTAAAACTCCTATATAATTTCAAAATTCATAAGCACACTCTAGTCACTGAAGACATGCATGTATGCATGCATTATTATATGCATGTGAAAAATATGAAAAAAATGTCAAAAGGCTTTCACCCCTGTTAAAAAGATTTGAACAGAAGTGGAATGGAATGGAACTGGAGGTAAAACTGGCAGAATTCTGAGGAGAGAGACTTGACCAATTTGTGTACCCTAGCTGCAGTTTAATGTACTGCTTACCTTAAACACTCTCATAGTAGAAAATCAAGTACAATTTCACTATGGTTCTCATCACTCTGTCTTCTCTTTTCTTCTCTCCCACAATATTTTGCTGCAGGATAGGCGGGCTGTACCCTGTTCTGTGCTCAGTACAAGTTTAAATTTCCATCATGCCATCTCACAAGATTTTAGGGTAAATCAGGAAATATGGAAGGGGAAAATGAATCCCCTTGGTAATTATATATATATTATATATATATATATATATATATATATATATATATATGCAATTGGAAGTGTGTTTCTGATTTATTTATTTATTTGGTTGTTTATTTTCTGGTTTGTTAGGTAGTGTAAGTAACAAGTATTATTTTCAAATGAGAGGCCCTTGAACTTTGCTCGAGTGTTGCTCTCCATGCTCTGGTCTTTGCTCTTTCCAGCCTGAATCTGAATGGCAAATGGAATCCTTCTTCCAACCATTCCAACAGTATATATTAATATCCAAAACCAGCCAATTAATTTTGACAGAAAATCCCCAAAGCACATTTTTCTTCCCTAACAACATTAACAACAACAAGAACTTGATGCTTCTTTATGACATGAACATCATGGCACTGTGCCTAATGACAGGGCCAGCTGTGTTGGGTCTATGGTAGGAACAGTTGTCTTGCAAAATATGACATGTATATCTCAGTTAACAAAATGGATGTGTTCCTGCGCATTACTTCTTTAACAGAAAATTTTGTACTAGAGGCAGAAATAACATGGAAATAATAGCAATTGGTTCCCACAACACACAAAAAAGAAGAGCAGTTCAGTGTATTTAACAAACTTTTGATCAAAAGCCAACAGTATGCATGCGTGAAATGAAACAACTAAGTCAAGTTGTTTACGTAAGTATTTTGAACTTTCTAGAGACCACTTGAAAGCTTCTTCCAAAATGCATCCAGGGGTTACATTTTGTTCACCTGGTTCCACTTTTCCTATGATTACTGTTTTGGTCAACAGACTTACAGATTTGTGTTTTTTTAAGGGGATCGTCAGTGAGTCATGTTTATCCATTCTCCCCTTTTCTCTCTGTTTTGCCTTTTGTGCATATTTAGTAAGGGAATCTGGTGGCAGCTGCTATTTATCTTGCCTGGTTTAGAAGGGCACATATTGTTACAGTAGGCTCAGTTGAAATAGAATCCTGTTCTTTCCAAGCTCAAGTTTTGTTTATTGTATTGTTTACTACAGCAGGGGCATCTCTAAGGGGTGCGGTTCACACCAGGTGACATCTTAATGGAGGGTGACAACACAGTTCCCCAGGGATCTGCCTTTGGAAAGAAAGGGGCTGTGTCATTTGCCTGTATCCTTTTAAAATGCCCAAAAGATGGTGTGAGTGGGACAAGGCTCAGTGGGAGGAGAAAGGAGAGGTCTCAGTTTTTCCCCAATTTTATAGATAGATAGATAGATAGATAGATAGATAGATAGAACATATATTTTTAATTTTCTTTAAAAACATCATATCTTTTGCTTTAATCACACAAAGCTAGGTACATGAAAATATATTTAGGCATATTATAATTCAA
>NC_056524.1:236791588-236833577 GCF_019175285.1 Sceloporus undulatus
CACAAAGCTAGGTACATGAAAATATATTTAGGCATATTATAATTCAAAGGTATAATTTTGATTTTGCTAGTTGTTTATGTCACAACTATTGCCATTATGCTCAGTGATATATGGGAATTATGATTTATGAATAACATTAGTACAAAAAACACAACTAAGGATTCGGTATGGTGTGATATGGGAGGAGGTCAATGTAGGTGTGTGTGTGTGTGTGTGTGAGACACTATGAGTTGTTGGACCAGACATACTACTTTAACCCAGCACTGACAGTCTGTGTTTCTACTTAACCCAGCACTGAAAGCCTGTGTTTCTCCAGCCCTCCTTTTCCATCCTTCCAGTGTTGGTGCTATTAAAAACCCTTCCAGTTAAACAGAAGATGAGGCGAAAAGAGGTCTCTGAGGATATAAAAAGGAGTTTCACAATCGGAACCTTTGTTCACTGAGGTAAGGCTCTATTGCTAAAAAATATAGGCACACAGATTCCCATGGACCAAGAGGAGACAAAGTGTAGCCTGTTGCATGAATGTAGCACTAAAGCCATTTGTATGGTCCTAAGGATCACATGTGCCCCCACTGTTCTTTTTATGCTAAAAGTTGTCAAAGCCACTGGCAAGAGATTTGGAGACTCCTGCTGCCCATTTTTGCTGATATTTTTCTCTGAACAAAATCATAGTGGAAAATTAGATGCAGCTCTCCAGAGTCCCCTTCAACACCTAGCAGTTGTTCCTGCCTGTCCTAGATAGTCCAGGACTGAAAGGCTTTTCCCTGTGTAGGTTAGGATGCTGTAGTGACTGCAGTCCTACTAACCACATCTTTCACAACACACCTCAGCCACCACCACTTTGGATACATACAATAAGGCTTTTCGGTAGAAAGTGGCATTTGAGGGGATACAAAGCAGTCCGTTAACTTCCTAAAACAGTGAGCTGAAAAGTTTTGTATTTTAAATACAAGGCTTTAAAAAAACAAGTATGTCAGGATCATGACTAGACATGGTCCTGTTATGCTTAACTGCTGTGCATAAACATATTCGTGTTAAAGTAGGATGGTGGGGTATGCTATCATATTGGTGATGCTGGGTTTATGAGCAGACATCTGGGGAGGAAGTATGAGCTTCAGATTACCAAGGTTGCTCTTGTGGGGAGCTGTAGCTTGGTGGTGGGAGAAAAGAGGGGGGGTAAGACCTGGGAAGACTGGATGTTTTGAGTTTGTGACAAATGGGATGAAGGCTTTTTGTAACAGTTGAATGGTTTGAACTCTAAGTATACTGTATAACTGGAAAAATTCTTCAGTCCTGATGACAGCTATGTACTGTGACCAACTTTGCATTCTGAATAAAGTTTTTCTATATCTGCTGAAATCTTGTGTTCCTGGTATGGAGTTAGCCTGTAAATTACATCTATTCACTTCAAAATAGTCCTGCTGGAAACTGTTTTCTGAAACAAACTTAAGACTCCTTGGTTGAATGCATTTGTTTAAGTACATGCTTGCCTACAACTGACAGGATGTTGTTCATTATCTGCACACTTTCTCTCTAACCTTGGTAATTTCTTTTGACAACTTTGAGCAAAATCACTCTTAAAGACAATATTATATTCAGACATCTACTGGGGAATATATGGAATGTAAATAGTAAATATATATTCCCTCAACATTGTCACAAGATCTAATTCTTTTTGTCATAAAATGAACTCATACTTCTGCCTGAGAAAACACACACACACACAAAAACTCTTAAAAAAGAAAAGAAAACACACACACTGCCCAATTTGCTGTTCCTTTTTATGTTTTATTTTCCCCATTTGTCTGTAGACTATCCCAAATCCACAGTAACAAATAGTTCTAGGTAGTTTCTTCATTTTTCCCCCTTCCCAAGAATATGTGTTTTGGTTTAAAAGACTGCCTCTAAAAATGGAGTTTTGCACAATGGGTCTTTTTGCTGAACAGGTCTTCACTGTAAATTACTTAGCAATCCTGCACAGAGAGCCAGGTATGTGCAGGGGCTGCATCAAATGTGACAAAGTTATTATATAGAAATTCTACTGTGGTACCCAGAAAACTGCTGTGGGCTTCCTCCTCCCTTTTCAGCATCAACCTAGAGAAAGAGAATTGGTGGGACCTTCCTAACTGGAAATAGGCCATAAGAATTGCAGGGACTATTAGGCTTTGGCTGCAGATAGATTTCTCTTCATATTTCAGCCTCCAGGGCCATTTTTGTGCCTTCAGGAAGAGTAAGAGAAGCAACAATAACAATAAAATGGAAACATTGATCTGTCCAAATAAGGGACAATTTACAAAAGATTACTTTTGTAAGCAGAAAAATAGATAATCTTATCGGAACTGAGCCCAAGGGCTCTTTCTATTTTAACATCAAAACAAAGGTGCATGGCTCCTAACACCAATCTGAAGTGTATTGCTGGAGAGAACTTTAGCATGACGAAATATGATTGTAAACTCTGTGTATTCATAACTTTCCCCTTGCAAATAAATGGTTTCCAGTAGTTTTGAAGGGTCCTCTCCAGGTTTGGGCTTCAAAATCAGAAGCAAGACTGGCTAAGTAATAACATCTTCTAGAAAGCATTTATAGGGGAGAACTGACATGCTCAGAAAGGATTAAGCATCTCCCTCACAACAACAGATTCTCCACTCTCCATACATGCTCTCTTACTGCAGAAAAAGTGGAAATTGCATAGAGTTCAAAATAACATCTAGCTTAGTTCCTTACTATTCCTGTTATTAGCATTATTGCTTATTTGCCTTGGCACATTCAACATTTCCTCGTTTCCTTTGAGCTCAGTGCTCCCTGCTAATATACAGGAGAAGAGTAAATATATGCCAACTACCACCTGTAAACGCTACGTATCATGTAGACCTCTTTGTCCCACAAGAAACAGAAGAAACTATTATTCTCATTTCATGTGAACTTGATTTTGACATTAGCATTACTCTGGCATCCAGTAATCTTTTCACACTAACATTCAAGTGAGGAGTGGAATATAGTGGTATGTAACTTTTGTCCTCAAGTCTTCTGCACTTGAATTTCTCTATGTATATTAGATGACATTACAGTATATGTATTTTTTGTATGTATGTATGCAATCACACACACACACCAACAGCAATTGATCACCAACAATGGTCCATCCTGGCCTTGCATCACGAGGCATGGAGATGCACTATCCACGATGCTGCAGCCTTTTTTGAAAGCTCACGCCGATCGAGTCTCGAAGAGAAACGACAAAGCAGAAAGAACCACAACGCGGAAAGTCACCCAAGGAGACTTTCTGTTGTGCTTTCTGCAACTGGACTTGTTTATCTCAGATTGGCCTTTTCAGTCATCAACGCGCTTGTAGAAAGCCCGGGATGAGTCCTTCCTGAATCTTAATTCATGAAGAAAAGCCAGAGAGAGATGTATGCAATCTCTGTGCCTAAAGCTCCAAAGCACCTTGCTGCAAGCTGGAACTCCGAGGGCAGTGGCCAACATGAGCAAAAAGATCTCAGGAAATGGTTTTCATAATGCTACTTCTGACTTTTTAGCGGTAGATGCCAGGAACTGAATTTATACATGCAAGTCATGTACTCTCCCATTGAGCTATGACTCCTCTCATGTCAGCAGATGAAGTGGAAGAAGTAAACATCCTAAAAAGAAGGGATATAGGAAACGTATAACTTGTTATTTAAAAGTACAAAATTCCTGAGGTTCACACTGAGAGCTGATTGTAGGGTGGGAGCTAAAAATAGGAGAAGGGCTATTCTCCGCTCATACCTACCTTTTGCTGCCCTGAAGGATATCAGAATATATGCCTATGCCACTAACATGATTGGGATCTTCGAAGACTTTGAGAAAGTTATACATCTCCCAGAATCTCCCAGATAATGTGTCCAACAGGCCAGAAGATTTTTTTTTAAAGTGACTCTAGATCTTGACTGAAATACTAACTGGAAGTGCTTCTGGAGCACTTGTCTTCCTGTTCTATGTACAGAAGTTGGAGGAGGAACAAAGAACATGGCTATCTCCAAGGTGACAACAGGTGTCAATAGGTATTACTTTCCTCTATCCCATAATAGCCAAAAGGGAGGGGAGTTAGAGGAAAGGTAGTTGGTGGGGCTTGGGTGGGGTACATTTGTTTCTTGGAATTTCTGTGGGCTGAGTGCAGATACCCATGGGCCATGTTATGTCTGGAGACTCAAGATACTGGCCAAGTTCTTACATTAAGTAGACAGAGCATAAAGTTCTGCTCATGCAATTCTTTGTTCTCCTGGCACCTGTCAAGCCCTGGAAAGGGCAACTGCTGTTTAGTGTTGGGGAGAGGGAAGAGGTATTTGAGATGATGAAGCAGCAGCTGGTCTCAGGGAGAAGAAATAAGGGTGAACTCACAGATGGAATGCCCCTTCTTTTTCCTTCCACTTGGAGCCCAGCACAGTTGCATCTTTTCCATCTAGATTGGCTCTCCTCACCCCTCCTCACTGATAAACAGTTGTAGCCCATTCCAGGGCTTAACAGGTACATGTGGAAATGTGTTGAATGGGGTCGGAAAGGCTAGAGAATAGCCCTCTGTGCCCCATTCAAAAAGACACATACACATGCATAAACCACACTGATGTGTATGTATGTCACTAACAGGATGATGCCATCTACCCCCAAGGGTATTGATTTGGTCAGCCTGTCAATTCCAGGCATATTGGCTTCATCAGCCTATAGGATCTGGTTGTATTAAAGCTCGATTAAGCAGGTTTTGTTGTTGTTAAGCACAATGTTTGGTCTCTCCGATGGTTTATACTCAGGGTGTCCTCCTTTTCCCAGACATGTCTTACTTTCCCACCTTCTCTTTAGAAGGAATTCAAAAATGTCCTCTATTTTGATCATGCGTAAGAAGCATGAATTTATATGTTTTTAGCTATCATTTTGGCAGTGTCCTATATTTTTCTTGAATTTCCTACATTTTACAATGCTTTGTCTTCCTATGCAGTTAGGACATCTGGCAACTCTGTTTATACTAGCAAACTGCAGAATCTTGTACAAACTGCGGCTCCCTTTACTACTCTCATTTGATCTCATGCAGTGAAGTTGCTCCTCCACTTCAAGAATATGTGTCTCTTCATGAGGCTTGCATTTAAGAAGCCTCTGGCTGGTAGGAGAATCTAAATCTGGCTTTCCGAATGTTGCATCTGTTGTTGTTGTTTTTATAAATACAACTCTTCAGTCCACATTTAAAAATCAAACAGTGCCCTCCTCTGGAAAAAAAAACCCTGATTAACTAGCAAACTGGGCTGCTAATCTCAGATATTTGTAAACTCAGCTGGTTTCGTGCACTTCATATTCCGGCTGTGTTTCTATATTTGTCCGTAAAAATGGGAACCACTTGCTCTCCCTCCACCATCATGAAAGGTGATGCATGGGTGGAGGACAGATTGAGTCTCTCTCTCTCTCTCTCACACACACACAATCAGCTATCTTCTGCTCATTAAGCAGAATAGTTGTGTAATGAGCAGCTTTGATCATTAGGAGGAATTGTAGGAGCAAGATAATTGTGCCTGCAGTATTTCAAATGGGGCAGTGCTGATGGATACAGAATGCCTGAAGAAGTGGGGTGGAGATGGAGGACTCAAATGACCCATGGTGCACACAACAACATCAAACAACTATGAAGGAGGAATCTTCTTTCCATGTGACTGCTTGGACATCAGTTATATGAAAAATAAAGTGGCTTCTGATGTTGCACATGTTAGGGAAGAAATAAGAGGTATTTTCACTTCCACTGGTGTAATATCCAAAGTGAAAACTCATTAATTGTCCCCACAAGGAACCAGGGGATGGGACGGGAAGGGATGGAGAATAAGTGCAAATCATTCTCCTTGTTTTTGTGTAACCTCCAAAGCTTCCTTCCATAACTATAAGGTTTGCTGCTCCCCTTAGAGTATTATATTAGTCTAATTTTCACATTTTGCAGAAGCTGGTATAGGTTTAGTAGGCATGGGACAGACCGCCAAGAAATGGCGGTCTGCTGGCACCTGTTTTTGCTCCTCAGGGATGGCGCAGCCCTCAAATGGCGTGCCGCCAGTGCAGAGCAAAAAGAACCCGGAATTTCTGGGTTCTTTGTGCGACACCTCAGTGATGTCACGAGTGTGCCATTGGCGCACTTACGATGTAAGTGATGCACAGTGCCGCACGGGTGCCACACAGTGCTTACATCACAATGGTGGCGTCTGTATACATGAGGCGCCACCATTGTTACGCTGCCACCACATAGTAGGGTTTCATGGCGTGCAGTTGCTCCATCCCCGGGTAATCCTACTACATGTCTAGGCTGGCGCAAAGCACCAGTCTACATCAGGCCATAGTTATCAAAGAAGTAGCCATTTTAGTCTCTTGCACTCTAAAAAGAAGAAAAGGAGAGAGGGAAGGAGGAGGAGGAAAAAAACCAACAACAAATATACCATATATACTCGACTATAAGTCGACCTCAAGTATATGTTGAGGGTAAGTTTTGGGGGCAAAATTATGGATTTTGATATGACCTGTGGATAAGTCGAGGGTAAGACTTAGGGGCATATAGCAAAGGAGCTAAAGGATGAAACAAAGCAAAACAATGTCAAAGAATTTACAAAATTCCAGCACATAACTCTTAAGGCTGGATGGATGAGAGAGTAGAGGGAGTCAGTGCTTCCAGGACAGATTATACTCTTGCTTTTCACCAGGGGATGGTTTCTTCTTTTAAAGAAGAGTTAAGGTACAGTACTTAACCCATGGTACTTAACCCATTGACCCATGGATAAGTCGACTTAGTTTTTTTGGGTCAATATTTTACCTAAATTTCTTGACTTATACATGTGTATATACAATAGTAGCACCTTTAAAACTATCTGGTTTTTATTTTTGCATGTGCTTTGGAGTATTGCATCTGAAGAAGTGGGTTTATATCCATGAAGATTCATGCAAAAGAAAAATCAACATTTTTTCTTCCCCACCCCCCACCCCCTTCCTCTATATGATACAAGTATAGAATATCTTTAGGCAGTTGGGGCAATTCACTTTCTTTGATGCATATCTTAGGAAAGGGTAGTAGATTACTAACAGAGCATATGCTTTGTTCCAGGTTCAAGCCTTTTAGAATCTGTACACAAGGCTGAAAATGGTTCCCGACTGAAGTCTATAACAACTGCTCCTACCCAATGCAGCCAATACAAACAAATCCATCTTAGGAATGGACAAACTCCAGAGGTCTTAAGGCCAGATATCATCCCTCAAGAACCACATAAGGTTATACAAAGCCCCTCCACCTCCCATAACCAAAGCAGAAATGGTTGGACATCTGCTTCTAATTTTGAACAAAATGACCTTGGGCTGTGGTGAAATAAGGTGCAGGTTTTATAGCAAATTGCCACTCCAAGAAGAAATAGTAATAGCTATTCATAATTATCTTTCTACTTTTGTTTCAAATATGAAGGCTGGGGCCACAAAAAAGATCCTGGGTGGTCACATGTGCCCTGAAGGCTAGACTTTATATATTCCTAACCTAGATATATCAGCTGTCTGACTTTGTATAAGGCAATTTTCTAAGCACCTAGACTTCAATCAGGAAACTATAAGTGCTTAAGTGTCCCTATGAAATTCACTGTGGGTAATCAGATAAGTATTCACTTGTCAAAAATGATAACATTAAAATGAAAATTTAGCTGTTAGTGAAGTTCGAAGGTTACAGCTAAGATTTAAAGCAAGGCTGGTAGCATGTCCCTCCAAATGTTGTTGTACTCTAATACGCATGATTCAGCCTAGCCTTTGGTAAAGGATCATGGGAGTCCAACAGCATCTGGAATGCCACAGGTTTCATAGCACTGGTTCAAAGCCAGATGGATGACTTGGTAATGCCAGGCTGAATTGCATTTTGCCACAAATCAAAGATACCCATTCATAGATATGGACTGAGATCTTATGTGCCATAAAGTTCTGTACAGATGAAATAGCAATCGCATGTACACTCTCTAAGCAGTTTACAATCTGTAAGGGCAATTGCCCCCAACAAGCCGAGTACTAATTTTACTGACCTATGAAAGGATGGAAGGCTGGGTGAACCTTGGAGTCCCTGGGATCAAACTCACAACCTTGTGGCTGCAGTACTAGTACTAGCATTTAACAACTGCGCCACCAGGGCTCCCTTGGTATATGCTGGGGTTTGGTTTCAGGACCCCTCCCCCCAATAGATACCAAAATCTGTGGATGCTCAAGTCCCATTAAGTAAAATGGTGTCCCTTGTATAAAATAGCAAAATCAAGGTTTGCTTTTGGGAATTTATATTTTTAAAAAAATATTTTCAAGCTGTGGATACTTGAATCCATGGATAAAATTCCATTGACATGGAGGACTGCTTGTATAATACATCTCCCCTTCTATCCACATTTACTGACCACTGGAGAGTGGTGTGGGAGGGGGAGTATCAGAGAAGTGTCTGACAGTGAGTTTCTATGGCCAGATGCAAAATGCTCACATCATCCACCAGGACTTTTGGCAGAGATCTGGATGTCCTAAAGGATAATGTCATTAAATGACTGTTGAGTAGAAGCTGCAGTAGATAAAGGATGGAGCCTGGAGGGATTCCCCCCATAATGTTTCAGACTGATAGAGAATTTCAATCTATGCAACAACTAAAGAGGGCCTTACAATACAACTCCAATTTACAACATCATACATCATTAACTGGATGCCAACCATGTTGGCTCAGAAGCTGGAATATATTTCTGATTTGGATCAATGTGCTGGTTCATGTTCAAGGGCACACAGAGACATATAGGAACTAGTGGTACATAGAGCCAATGGTCTGTGTGTGATGGTGGGAAGGGAGGCCATTTCACTTGCATTGATCTAGTAGTCTTTCCCTACATTGTTAAATTCTCAGTGGTATCAAAGAAGCATAGTGACCAAGTCTGTGCTAGATGAGCCATGCTGGATTACATTTTAGTTCATAATTCTGTACACATAGCAGCCAGCATTTACCTACAGGAAGCCTGCCTGTAGGTCACAAAAGCAATACCATCTCAGATTCATATATTTCAAGACTTGGTATTCAGAATCATACTGAGTTTGGAACTGAACTATTGTACTAGATAACCATCATATCTATAAACAGTTGATAGGCCCATTCTCAATTATGTGCTTTACAGGTGTTACTGAAACAACATGTAATCTAGGAATATAAATTTCCTGTTAATTTCATTGTTGTAAGGAAGAATAAATGATTTAATCATTTCCCCCCATGCTGACTGAAGTTATTTGAAACTAGCATTTTTATTCAAAGTTTGAGACCTATTCTATGGTTTTATGTGCAGAAAATCATGTTTTCTGTTCACAAAGTTGTAGGTATTTTTTTTACACAGAACAAATTCCAAAATGTGAATATTCTCATCATGAAGGATTCTACTCATCAGGGTTTCCCAGTATTTGGGAATTTTTCCCCCCATCTATAATTTAAATATTTGTGAATATTCTTTCCACCTCTAAGGTGATGTGACAATTTCATCCTTTGCTCTGCTGCTGTGAAAATTACTGAAGTGTACTTCCATGATGGGATGTTGTTGCACTCTAATACAGGTCCAATAGACATCTGAGTGTGACCAAGCATCTGCAGGACCCATATTTCTACTGTGCATGTTGCAGAGGTCAGGCATAATAAAAGAAAGCTTGCAGTGCCTGATAGCATTCCACAGACAGAAGTCTGCTTTGAAAATAAGTTCAATCCTTTTTGTATAGCATGTTTGTTTGACATCAAGCAGTCTGGCAAATCAGAGTACAAACCTTTCACTCACACTTGTGGCACAATTGTACATTGTTTTCTGCCTTCTCTGTTTCTTTCAAACTAGTGAGCTACAAATACTGGCTTTTTAAAAAAAAAAAAGAGCTGAAAAACAAAGACATTCAAGTGCTTGTATTCTACAGCTTGCTCATGCTTGACAGATCTTGAGATGTTGTACTCATGATAATTTTATGCTGGGTTTGAAAAGTTTGTATAGGAGATCAGAGGTGGAGAATCTCACATTCTGTTCAGCAGGAAGGAGAGGGTGCTATGACTCATTTCTCTGACTTCATTTCAACTGTAAATAAACTCCCCTTTTAGAGTTGAATGACATTCCAGTTTTAAATTAAAGAGACCTGTGTGACAGAGATAGGATAGTCATAGATGCTCTTTTGCATATAAATCAGGGGTGGGCAAACTAGAGCCAGATAAATTTTGTTGGATCACAATTCCCAGCAGCCCAAGTCAGCATAAATGATGCATACATGAAGTTGAAGTGGGAATAGGATAGCAAGTAGGTTACCCAGTTACCACTGCAGACAGGTTACCCAGTTAAAATATCGTATATACTCAACTATAAGTCAACTTCATGTATAAGTCGACAGCAGGTTTTAGGGCCAAAATTATGGATTTTGACATAAGCCATGGATAAGTAAAGGGTAAAACTTAGAGGCATATAACAAAGGATCTAAAGCATGAAGAAAAGTAAAACAATGCCAAAAAACTTACAAAATTCCCACAGGCATTTTTGTGTTCATACTAAAGAGTGTATAGATGAGTGAATAGACTGGAGTCAATGCTTTCTTTTTAAAATACAGAGTGAAAGTATAGTACTTACATTAACTTGTGAATAAGTCGACTCAGTTTTTTTGGGTCAATTTTTTGACTAAAATTTGTAGACTTATACATGAGTATTAAAGTAATCCCTTCTGTGCTTAGGTCTTGTTCTTATAAGTCTTCATATCATTTTCAATTTATGGTACCCTAGCCTAGAAGTTTTTTTTAATTGGATTCAATCAGAGGTGGTTTGTCATTGCCTGCATGTACATCCAAGAGTGTGTGAGTTGCTTAAAGTCAATCAGTGGGTTTTCATGACTGAATAGGAATTTAAATCCTGATGTCTTAAGAGTCCTAGTCCAACACGTACAGCAGTATACCACACTGCTCCCTTCCTTAGTTATGTTGTATTTGTATTTAGAAATAATTTATATAGGTACCTTAATTTAAATACAAATACAATATAATGTTTAGGTGCATTGCATTATTTCCCAAAAAGGGAGCTCAAATCTGGCGTCCCTCAATGCGCCATTCTATCCCCAATGCTATTTAATATATACATGAAGCTGCTGGGAGAGATAATCTGGACACATGGGGCAGGGTGTTGTCAGTATGATGATGACACTCAGATATATCTCTCCATGCCTCGGATTACATTTTTGACTAAGGATGGCCCTCTCTCCTCTGAATGAATGTCTTAAGGTGGTAATGGATAGAATGAGGAAAAACAGACTGAAACAGAATCCAGATAAGATGAAGGTACTAGTTGTTGGGGTCATTAATCTGGGTATGGAGCTGTGTCAACTGGTCCTGGTCAGGGTCACACTTCCCCTAAAGGACTGTGTTTGCAGTTTGGGGGTGTTCCTGGATTCGTCACTTCAGATGTCAACTCAGATAGATAAGACGGCCAGGAGTGCTTGTTATCAGCTTTGGCTGATACGCCAGTTGCATCCCTTCCTGGAGCCTGAGGATCTGAAAACTGTAGTACATATGCTGGAAACCTCACAACTTGATTTCTGTAATGTGCTCTACATTGGCTACCCTTGTGCCTAATCTGGAACCTTCAATTAGTCCAAAACATGGCAGCCGGATTAGTTATCATGAGATCTAGAGGTGACCATATAACACCTAATTTAAAATCTCTTCACTGACTGGCTATTAGTTTCCAGGCACAGTACAAGATGTTGGTGATAACCTTTAAAGCCCTTCATGGCTTGGATCCAGCCTATTTGCGGGATCACCTCCTTCCATACTATTCTGTCCCCCATGCTGTTTAACATTTATACAAAGCCGCTGGGAGAGATCATCCAGAGACATGGGGTTCAATGTAATCAGTATGCTGATGACACCCAAATCTATTTCTCTATGTCTCCGACTGTTGCAATGACTAAGAATGGCATCTCTCCTCTGGGCTGGATGAGGGAAAACAAACTCAAGTTGAAGCCAGAGAAAACGGAGGTACTTGCGATAGGTACCACAAGCCCAGGAACAGAGATTTGTCAGCCAGTCCTGGATGGGGTCAGACGTCCCCTAAAAGACAAAGTTCGCAGTTTGGGAGTACTCCTGGATCCATCTCTACAGTTGTCCCCTCAAGTAGATGCAATGGCCAGAAGTGCTTAGTACCAGCTTTGGTTGATACGCCAACTGTGCCCCTACCTGGACCAAAAGGACCTTGTAGCAGTGGTACATGCACTGGTAAGCTCTCATTTAGATTTCTGTAATGCGCTCTACATGGGGCTACCTTTGTACCAAGTCCAGAAGCTTCAATTGGTTCAAAACGCGGCAGCCAGACTAGTCACTGGAACATCTAGATCAGATCACATAACACCAGTGTTAAAATCCCTTTATTGGTTGCCGATTAGCTTCCGGGTGCAATACAAAGTGTTTGTTATTACCTTAAAAGCCCTTCATGGCTTGCACTCGAGTTACTTGAGGGAACGCCTCTCCCTACACAATCTGCCCCGCACTCTCAGAACTTCTGGAAAGAACACATTGGAGTACTCAAAAACCACGCTAACAACAACTTCTTACAGAACATTTACCACCACGGCCTCCCAATTGTGGAACAGCTTGCTGGAGGATATCCTTCTTATCACCACCTTAGGGGTCCCACAGGGCTCTGTCCTGGGGCCAGTGTTATTCAACATCTTTATCAATGACTTGGATGACAGAATTGGGGGCATATTAATCAAATTTGCAGATGCCACCAAATTAGGAGGAATAGCTAATACCCCAGAGGACAGGATCAAAATTCAAAACGATCTGAATAGACTAGAAAGCTGGGCCAAAGCTAACAAAATGAAATTCAACACAGAGAAATGTAAGGTACTGCACTTAGGGCAGAAAAATGAATTGCACAGATATAGGATGGGGGGCACCTGGCTGAATGAAACTACATGTGAAAGGGATCTAGGAGTCCAAGTAGACCACAAGTTGAACAAGAGTGAACAGTGTGACAGGCCAATGCAATTTTAGGCTGCATCAATAAAAGTATAGTGTCTAGATAAGAGCAGTAATAGTGCCACTATATTCTGCTTTGGTCAGGTTTCACCTGGAATACTGTGTCCAGTTCTGGGCACCACAATTCAAAAAGAACATTGAGAAATTGGACTGTGTCCAAAGGAAGGCGACTAAAATGGTGAAGGGTCTGGAAGCCATGCCCTATGAGGAACTATTAAGGGAGCTGGGGATGTTTAGCCTGGATAAGAGAAGGTAAAGAGGTGATCTGATAGCCCTGTTTAAATATTTGAAGGGATGTCATATTGAGGAGGGAGCAAGCTTGTTTTCTGCTGCTCCAGAGACTAGAACGTGGAACAATGGATGCAAAGTGCAAGAAAAGAGATTCCACCTCAACATTAGGAGGAATTTCCTGATACTAAGGGCTGTTTGACAGTGGAATACACTCCCTTGGAGTGTGGTGGAGTCTCCTTCTTTGGAGGTCTTTAAGCAGAGGTTGGATGGCCATCTGTCAGGGATGCTTTGATAGAGAGTTCCTGCATGGCAGGGGTTGGACTGGATGGCCCTTGCGGTCTCTTCCAACTCTACAATTCTATAATTCTATGCCTTCAAGAAGGCACTAAAGATGGATGTCTTCTGGCGGGCCTATCCACCTGATCCTTTATAAGAGATCTTAAATACTCCACTTCTGATCTGATTGTATGAATGTTAGTGTGAATGTTAGTTGATGATCCATTTTTTTAGTGAATTAATAGTAATGTCATTGTTTTAACAATTGTATTTTATATGGAATTGTTTTATTGCTGTAACCCTGCCTAGATCCGCAGGGAGAGGTGGGAAATATAAATAAATAAAAAAATTGTTGTTATTATTATTATTCCATATAATCTACCCTGCACATTTATGTTCTCTGGGAAAAATGTATTGCAGCCAACAAAGACTTGGCTGGCTGTGGTTACCCAGAGGGCCTTTTCATCTGCTCGTCCGAAATTATGGAATGGCCTGCTGGAAGAGTTCCGACATATTACCAACCTTGATGGCTTTAAAAACGCTGTCAGGATGGATCTTTTTCAACAGGTCTTCCCTGAATAATAGATTTAGTCACCCTACTAATAGGGATCATCCTAGTGAGTACCCATTATGTCTTGTCTCCTGTTTGTGTTTGTTTTAATGGTTTTAATTATATTTATTATAGTTATTGTTATGTTGTAATTATCATGTTGATTTAGTTTAAGGAGGGAGGGAATAGTGGGATTTATTTTATTGTATTGTATGGATTTTATTGATGTAAGCCATCTCGATCTTGTTGGAGAGGTGGGGTAGAAATAAATATTATTATTATTATTATTATTATTATTATTATTATTATTATTACAGTAATTATTTATAAATGTTCTTGATGTGTGCCTTTAAGTCATTTTTGACTTACGGAAAACCAATCACAGGATTTTCTGGTCTTGAGAGTATATGGTTCATAAAAAGTCACCCAGTGGGTTTCCATGGCTGAGCAGAAAATCAAACCCAGGTCTTCAAGAGTGCAAACCATTACACCACACTAGTTCATTTCTAAATGTACAACTAGTGAAACTGACAAGTGAAAATGCCATGCATCTCTGTGTTCTTTTTTTGGAGGCATTTTCAATTTTATTAGTGATACAGAAGCGGCTAAAATAAACAAGATGTAGAACCTTTACATTTACAAGCATGGGAACAAAGACCTAAATCCAATTGCTAGTATCAATTAGAGAAGAACTGTTGAATCCACCACTGAATGGTAAGTCAACATTTATGTAAATCCTACTAGTTCATTGGGTAAATTACTCTAATTGGTTTAGCAAATGGATTTAAACTATAAGAGGTTACCTTATGCTAAGTTGGGCCATTGGTCTAGCAGTGGTTCTCCAGGTTTCCTAGCAGATGTTTTTCCAGCTCTCCCTGAAGCCACTGGGAATTGAATTGTGGACTTTTTGCATACAAAGCACATGCTATATTGCTAATATTTGGGGAGAGGTGGATGGGCATTCTAGTAAAAAAAGCTTTTCTGTCCCTAACCTACAACAGGATGACTTGCACCTGCTACATTCATTGTAACTCCAACAGCAATTGGCTCAGTGTTTATTTTATTTCAGGTTTTCCTTCCCCCAACAGCCATAATATCCAGCCTTGATTCAGTTCACTGCAGTTTTCTCTTCTCTCTCTGAGCTTTATTCTAATATAAGTGCCTTTGTTGTTGTCTGGCTTTAATAACATCACCAGCATCCGAGCAATGCAGTCATGCAGGGCTGACTTGCAACTTGTGATGGTGACTCTCAACACATCAAGGTCACAGCCACTCTGCTGGCTTCCTTCTTCCCCTCCTCCTCAGGGAAAAGGTATATTGCTAAGATCCGGGAGACTGTCACTCAGAAAGATTAATGATTTCTGACCCAGCTAGCAGCACTTGTGGGTTCTAAGCTGTCACTTGCAGTGTTGTATTTTACAGGAACCATTTCAGTCATTCCTCCTTATTTTGTAAAGGAAGCAGGCACTGGCTAGTGTTGAAAGGTGGAGTAATTGAAATTGTGCTTCATTTAAAGTTCTTTACAGGTCAGAGGAGCCATCAATAACATAAATTGTCTTTATCTAATCTCTGGGTTTTTTTCCTAGTGATTTGTGTAGCCCTACAGGGCTTTTTTTTAGGAACAGGAACAGTTTTGTACAAGTGGGCAGGAAAACCAATACCTGCACACTGAAAGCAGCTGTTTCTATAGAGGCAAACCATTTTTAAATAAGTTTGCATTTTGATTGTTTTCTTTTTTAATAATATTTTATTGTTTTATAACATATATTAAACACAATAAAATAAAAACAATTCACTATATTAAAATATTAATACCAGTACATATAGAAAACCCACTCCTGTCTACCCACAAAACATAATACATACAACAGTTTTGCTGCTATAACCATATAATGCATCACTTTAAAATTAATTCCCTTGATTTTATCTTTTGCTATGCCTAGCAAAAATAGCTCTGGCCTCAGCTTTATTTTAAAAATAAAAATATTTTACATTAACTTCTGTATTTGTTTCCAATACATCTTAGCTTCCCCAGAAGACTACCACATATGATAGCATTTTGATTATTTTCTAGAAAATAATTTCTGATTTGTTTTTAAAAATGCATGGTGCAGAGATTGCACAATTGATTCTGAGCATCTTAGTGCTCAAAAAATGTAATTTTCTTGAAATCAGTATTTTATATGACAGCTTTGGTCAAGATGGAATGGTGGCTCTTTGAGGAGGGCTGAATTCAAAGCTGCAGTTTACCAAAGGAGTTTATCAGACAAGGGAAATTGGAAGTATAATCCAATGGCCATCCGAACACAATCATCGGGTTTAATGTTATTGCATGATAGACTAACACATGCAATTTCAGGCAATGGCAAGCTATTTTCGGGCAATGGGAAGTCAGTTCGAATGCAATTCGAATTCACATAAATTCGCTGAACTAGCAAATTCACATGAATGCATTCTGGCCCCACTTTCTTTTCATTTGAAATTAAGAGAAATTCCTCCTGTGTGATAAACTCCAAAGAAGAAGAAAGAGGAGGAGGAGGAGGAGGAATGATTGTTGTTCACATGTATGTGGGTAGTGGGGAATTCAGTTGCTTTTTACATAACAAGATTTTGCTGGGGGGAAAATACATTTTAAAATTATAGCATCCAGAATCTCTGAACCAACATGGCTAGTAGATCATGTTCTATGCCTATGGGCAACAGGCATGCAAGGAGATGGTTTCTCCTAAGGGAAGCAACTATAAGGAGATCAATCCAGCCCAGGTCATGGACAGGTAATCCAAAAAGTTAAAGGGAGGCCCAGGGTTAAGATCACTCCCAGTCCAGAGGTTATTGCACAAAGCCAATAGTCCAGACATCCAACGACAAGGTGACATTAAACATAGCCAATTTGGGGTCAAGAATTCCAGTAAACATAGGAATATCATGAGCACAGCCAGCCCAAGAGTTGCAAACAACAAAGACTCCCCGCAGCTACTAGGGAATTTATAAGTTAAAGACTCTAGACTTCAAGTGCTTGATGATTCAGGGCCTGAAAAGACAGGCCAAAATAAAGCTGCTTCAGGTCACTTTGGCGGTATGCTGTTTAAATGATGCATGCGTCCTAAGAGGTCAGAAGCTATGCCAAAGCTGTGCTCCAGTTCTTAGGACTGGACCATGGCTTTGGCGCAGCTTCCATTCTCTTACGACACATGTGTCATTTAAACAGCATACCTCTGAAGCAGCTTTATTTTGGCCTGTCTTTTCAGGCCCTCAGTCTCTTCTAGCTATCTAATAGACAATTTCTGTGACGTTTCTCCTTCTCTCTTTGCCTGACTTCAAGTGTCCAAGGGTATCGCTTCAACATCTGTCAGAAACTGCAGAGGAGGCAGCCCCTCATCTACTTTAACCACTACCTTCTCAGGAGCTGTATGCAGAGACCTAAAGGCATGTGTTCCCACTGGCCTGGTGTCATCCTGTTTAGATGATGCAACCCAACAGCCCCAGGCCACGATCAGGCAGACCAGATGCCAACCGAGTGGATCCAGCCATACTCTGGCCCAATCAGCCCTTATCTTGGTCTAAAAAACCCCCAAGTTGTTTGTGACAGTTTCCCAGAAATTCTGCTGCAACAGCTAGTAGACTTGATGGCTGTATTCCCACTTATCTGCTGCTGCTGTTCTCTATAAAGGTCCTCTCCACAGCTTGTGACATCAGAGGGGGTGGTCGGCCATGTGGGTGAACCTAGACACCATGCTTCTGCCTTTATGGGCCACTGCAGGGGCCTTCCCAGAGAACAACAGTAGTGATGATCAGCATTGGTGGCTCCAAAGCACCAAGATGGGTGTGTGTCTGAACATGCATTCATAGCTGTGCTGACCCAGGAGAGTGCCAGGGTGGGAATAGGCTAGATCCATGGGCAGGATACCCTGGGGTTAGCCCAGGGTATCCTGTCTGTTTGTTTTGCCTTTCATATTTAGGAAGGGAGCCATCTAGAACCAGAAACTCTTTGCACTCCTTTGCAGTCCTTAGATTCTAGAGAGGGAATTAAGACATCATGGGGGTTGTGAAAGCTGTAGTATTAAAAGTAACTATTCTAAGCATACAAACGATCACTAAATTGTAAATGCAGAGTACGGTTAACTTCATCAAAACTGGTAGGAGTTTCTTTTTGTCTCTTCTTTTTAAAGCATTTACTTTCTCTTCCTTAAAAACAAAACTAAACCAAATCCAAGCCATGCAAGGCATATGTTCTTTCTTCAAAAGGCTACATATATTCTCAGAATCACTAATGGTATAATTTCCAAAAGCATGCTAAAGCTATAACATTGGAGTATGTTAGTACTATAATGTCCTGGAATTATAACATTTTACTGCTAGGGGGCTTCCAGAAACAACACCATCAGTGCATCTGGGAGGTTTTTCTGAACACTTTTTGAGAAGCCCTGGTTGTGCCACACAATTCCGATTTTTTTTTAAAAAAGCCATTTATGGAGAAAAAGTAATTTTTCTTCCAGTAAAAGGCACGGATGCCCTTTATTGTGTTAACAACATCTCAGGGAGATCTTGTCCAGTTGGCCTGCACTGGAGATTCTGGAGGCTTGTTGGAAACATCTTGTCTTTCTGGATGCAATAGTGTATAATTATCTTTGGTTTCTTTCTTTCTTTCTTTCTTTCTTTCTTTACATCACTGTACCATGCGGGGCATTACTAGCATGAATACATTAATCATATAAGGAGTTGCATACACCATGACAATAACACAAACAATACAAGTTAGAAGGTGGAACAATGGGTAAGATAACAACATGTGATGGCATTTAAAATCCTAAATTGCTTGAGATCTTAATTCCTAAACACTTCTCCCTATATATACCTGCCTAAGAATTTAAGAGTGCAGGAGGAGCTCTTTTCTGTGACTGATCAATGGAGGCAATATGAAGTGGCAAGAAATGGGAGAGGATTTTCTTAGCTGTGGCACCCCAGTTGTGGAATACCCTCCATTGGAGGTCGGACTGGCACCAATTTCTTCAATTTCTTTCCAGTGGTGTCACTAGGGGGTGCAGTGGGGGGGGGGTGCAGACCACACCAGGGGAGGCCATAGGTTTTTTAAAATAAATTTTCAAATTTCAAAATGTAATTTTAAAATAATTTAACATTTTAATTTTTTCTTTAAAATCATCAGATTTTACCAAATTTTCTCTTTAACCACATAAAGCTATATGTATGTAAACATATTCATTCTATGTGTATGGTACTGAAATTTAGAATTATAATTTGAATTGTGCTAGTTTATGTCACAGCTATTAGCATTAAATTCAGTGAAATGCATTAATTACTATGAGTAAATTAGTACAAAAACATTACAAAGGATTCTGTATTTGTGTGGTATGGGAGGAGATCCATTGGAAGGGTGACACCATGAGTTACTGCACTGGGTGACACCAACTCTAGTGATGCCACTGTTTATTTCTAATGCAAAGCTAAAACATGGCTTTTTATTAAAGCCTTTCAGAAGTGATATATTTCAAGTCTACATAAATATGGTTTTAAATTGCTGCAGGCTCTAATGTGGTTTTAACTGTTGCTTAATTGTTACTATGGGTGCACCCAAACCAAGTTGCATGTCCTGGATTTTGTTTCTGTTCTCCTTTATTTTATTTGTATTTATTTATTTATGCATTTTGTTCAATCTGGAAATGTTTAAAATTCTTTTCATTTTATGCTGCCCCAAGATCCTGCAAAATAGGGCAGGATAGTAGTGTTTTAATAATAAAATAATAAAAGTGCCTGGGTGTGAGTGAGTCTGTGTGTGTAGATATTCCACCATCCCAGAACTGTCCACAGGATAAGGACTGCTAAGCACTGCTAGCAGGCATTGTCAAAATAACAGAAGAGATGCTTTCAGTTTGGGACAGTGATTAGTAGGAGCAGCTGGAGTTTGCACCCTGCATCTTTAGAGGGCAGAGTGATTTGGACAAACTGCTTGTGGTAACTCTTATATTCAAGAAGCTCTTGGAGAAATTCAGTCTAATTCCCCCCTCCCCCTATCCTGCACCTATAAAAATGACTTGAATTTATGATCACTTTGGTTTAATCATTAAGAATGCTCTCATTCTGGTTAGTCCCAAGGGATAAGATCTGAAGAATCAGTGATTAAATGAAACTACATTCTGTTGCACTCGGTTCTGTTCCATTTTACTTTCCATTTTGTGTAACACATTCTAACTTTCTTTCACTTTGTTTATTATTGCACTGTTTAATTCCTAAACAGTTATGACGGCAATTTCACACTCCCTCAAAGGCTGATTTTCTGGTTGATAGAGAGTGAAGGACAAACTGTTTTTAACTCAGATATTTTTAAGCAGTGTCATTGTGAGCCTTCTGAAATCAAGAAAACAAGGCAATGCAAACCGTAATGTGTAAATCTGGCACTCTGAGCTGGAAGGCATTTACAACACCCCCAATCTTTTTATTTAAGGTAAATCCCATTGAATACAATGGGTCCAGGTTGTACCACATAAGTAGGGTCAGGAGTTATCTTACCTGTAGTTTTGTATCAAATAGCTGATATCCAGCTAACATATTTCCCTATTAGAGCATCAACCATCCACAAAATGTATTTCTCCCTCCCAAATGATGGGAAGGGAAGAGGGAGGCTGCAGAGTGTGTGTAATAAATTTTTATTGCAGAAGTGGACATTGACTTTCTCCATGTTGGACATCACCTATTTTTGAATATGATCCAATCTGCTATTTTCACTGAACACTTTATTGTTGTTACAGTGTTCCTTCAAGTCATTTTGGACTTTTGGTGACCCTGCCATGTTTTTTTTTTTTTTTTTTTTTGGCAAGATTCATTCAGAGGAGGTTTGCCATTGCCTCTCCTGAGGCTGAGACTTCCCCAAGAACACCCAGTGGGTTCCATGGCTGAGCAGGAATTGAACCTCGGTCTCCAGAGTCACAGTCCAATACTCAGACCACTATGCCACACTGGCTCCTGCAATGAACACTCCTGGAATGAAATTTGGAATAAAACGTTTGTAAATAAAATGAATCAATGTGATATGCTGGGTAATGTGCTGGACTGAGACGAGATAACCAGGTTCAAGTCCCCATTAAGCCATGAGTATGTGAGCTTGGGCTAGTAGTTGTTCCCAGCCTGATCTATCTCACAAAATTGAGAGAATAAACTGGGAGGAGGCATGCTGTCCCTGCTGCCATGAGCTTACCAAAACAAAACAAAACAAAACAAAACAAAACATAGGATGCAAAGGGAAACAATATAAATAGTAACGAAGGTTAACAAGATAATTATGAGTTTCAGACTACATAATATTCCTGATATAAGTATGTGAAGAAAATATTGCCAGTGTCTCATTTAAGGTTAAAAAAGACTGTCTTGATGTAGTGAGACAGCTTGTCAAGGATTTTCAAGCCCCCGTGTGAAATTTTGCCTCCAGCAAAAGAGTGAGCAGCCAAGTGCTTTTTTTGGGGGGTCCTTTGCTGTGTAACTTGTGCAAAAATATCTGTAGTATCTTTTCCCTTTGCGAATCTTAAGTGCACATACACAGAACAAGGGGGAAAAAAAGACAAGGTGATTGCTCACAAAAATGTAAACATGCCATCAAATAGTCTTTTAAGCAATTTATGCAGTAAGCCAGTACTTGTTATAGTTTTATGCTTTATATTCACAGAAATCTGCATACATTGGTTTTCCAAATACACAAATTCTTTCCAAAACCAAAAAAGTCAATGCTTTGTTGTGATATTTTCCCCCATAGAGACATAAGTTGTGAACTTGATAACAGTTTACAGCTCTGCTCTATTGATCTACCTTTTTTATATATCTCATAATATTAGGAACTTTCTAGAAAATGACTGAAAGAGAAACAGTATGAAAGACATACAGTATGAAAGACATACTGTTTTTGTCTTTCAGTCATTTTCTAGAAAGTTCCAACATTCTGTCATTCTGAAGGGAGGCCTCTTTGTGGTTAACTATACTTGGGAACATATTGTCAGCTGGAAGTCACGTTCTAATAAAATTTTGTAGGTAAGTTTGTGGTTTGGGAATGCAACATAGGACAGATTGTTGATTGTTGATACAATTTGAATGGAGCTCAATCCATCCTAGACAGAAATAATTATAGTTGTCAAAGCTTATGTAGCAGGAATGCGTGGGAGATGTGTGTTGCCTGAGATTCCGTTTCTACTGATCTCATATATGGAGGCTTGAGTTGCTTCTAGTTATACAGCAGTGACTATAACGTACATCTGCAGTACGACCCAGAAGTTCTTTTAACCAGTTCATTCATTTAAAAAGCTACATCTATGTCTTTTGGCTTCACCTAGTAATTATGCGATATTAATGCAAAAAGTTTTCCAATGGAAGCTTTCCTCATAAGCCAAATACAGCGCGCCCGCGCCATACGCGGCCTTGAGCATACGCGCTCAAGCCGCGGGGCGCATGCAGGGCAGAAGGGGCAGCGCGTCCCATTCAATTGAATGGGTGTGCATGCCCGTTGCACCCCGTGCACTCCCGCGCCGCCGCGCATGAGCCCCATTGTTTCCAATGGGGCTCGAGCATAGGCGGAATTCACCTTCCGCAGCGGGATCCAGAACGGGTCCCCCGCGTAAGGCGAGGATGGACTGTATACTGGGTTGGTTGAGATGCAAGATAAAAATACCATGGTACCTCAGGTATGAAACTCCCTGAGCTTTGAAGTAATACATTAAAAATAATGATACTGTTGCATGCTATTTTGGGGGCTAACAATGTCATGCATAACTATAAAAACATTGTTACTGTGATGTTCTGATAAAAATGTTTACATGTTATTCCAAATATAGTTCTTTCAGGGATCATTTTTGGAATTTGTAGTCATTTACTAGGTTGTTCTAGCTAGATTATTCCTGAATATTTTAAAATTTCAAAAACAATTTATTTTTTTAATCTTCTAAATTTGAAATTCTTATAAGCTACCTTGAGCACTGCCATGGCAGCAGATAGTAAGATATAAATTATCTTGTTCATTGTCATCAAGCTGTTTGGAGAGATTTCCATACCTCTATCCTGATGTCGCAATCACACACACACTTTTTAAGAACGATCCAGAAAACTTGAACTGAATTCTTTTAGCACCCCATATTGCATGTCCTTCTACCTTCACAATATTTTATGGTTTTCATACCAGTTTGACAATTGCATTTTATTATGGTGGATATAGCTACTCACTTTTAAGAAATTCATTTTATTTAATATACCAAGTGATGTGCTTCCATACATGGCTGCATCTGTAAATAAAGCTCACAACACTAACACTAACTGTGTGCCACATGCTTTAAAATTATCACTCATGGTATAAAACATCTCAACATAAGCACATCAGTGTCTGGGAAGAATGAGTGTGAAACAATGCAGGGCGTTCTCCTAGTGTTTCAGTTAATGAACTATCATGCTAACAGAACTAGTCACCCATAATTAAAAAGCCTCAAGTCATCCTTCCCTGACTATAGCTCTGGTTTACCAATCCAAGATTAAAAATATATTGCCTTTGGCTTAAGGTAGAAAATAATCATTTGATTGCTTTGGGAGTGTAAGTGAAATTGTCTGTGCAGCGTTTTCAGTTCTAACCATTACTCTCCTGATTTATATATATTAGCTGACAATACAACAGGATGATGGGTTTTGGTTTCCCCCAAAGTGTATTTATTAGGGCTTTAGCCAGCTCATCCTCAGTTTATTAGTATGAACAGTTAAAAAAAATGGCAACAGCCTCAACCAAAGGAGTTTGCCACAGAATCATTTTTATTTTGTAGTAACAGAAGGGTAGCTAACAGTCCAGAGCAGTGGTTTTGAAAATGTGCTCCAGAGAACTCTGGGATCTCTTCAAAGTACTAGAAAATCCTTGATGAGAATTGCAATGGCCCACAATCTTCTCCAAGGACCCTTTCACACTATACACTTGCAGCACTGTGATAGAATTCTCAGCCAAGGAGCTCATCTTCTGTCTTACTGAACTACAAATCCCAGGATTCCATAGAAGGTAGCTATGGCAGTTAAAGCAGAATCATAGTGCTACAACCTGATAGTATAAAAGGGCCCTGAAGGACTGCTTCATCAGTGTTATATGTTCTCCTTGTCAATACAGATTCATGGACTGTGATGGCAAAATCCATGTTTAGATAACAAAAGGTATGATGATAGGGTTGTTATGTAGTTTTGCTATTTGATGGTACTGGACTTGGTTGTTGCTGGTGAGAACCAGGAGTTTCCTATTCTGTTTGTGACAATGAAGTTCTTTTCTAACTTCCTGCCAAGTGTTTTAGAACAGATCAAGCCGGAACTCTCTCTGGAAGCCAAGATTACTAAATTGAAGCTCTCATACTTTGACCACACCATGAGGAAAATGGAATCATTAGAAAAGACAATGAGGCTAGGAAAGGTAGAAGATAGTAGAATGAGAGGAAGACCACCTGTCCAGATGGATAGACTTGACCAGTGATGACATGGGCTTAGGCCTGCAGGACCTGAATAAAAAGGCTGAGGACAAGGGGTCTTAGGGGCTGTACAGGCCGCCCTTTTTAGACCCAGATTGGGGGTGCAGAAACAGCACACCACAACCCCAATCTCATCTTTCTGCGCCATAGAAAGGGCACCATAGCCACTCGTGCCATGGCCTTTCGGTGCTCCTTTGGCGCTGCATCATGTAGATGCAGCACCAGAGGAGCACTGTGACACTACTTGCTGTGTAGTGTGGCGTGTGGCATCACACCAGCCTTGGGGCAAAGTCGGGGCATGTGTCATGTGGACACCATGCCTGACTCTGCACCCAGGCCAGCCAAAGATGCTGGTCTGTACACCCTCTCAGAGATGTCTCATCCACAGGGGTTGTTGTTAATTGCCCTCAACTCAACTTCAACTCTCACCCTGAGTTGAAGTTGAGTTGAAGGAAATTAACAACAACAACAACAACAACAACAACAACATCTCTTCTAAACTTCCACAATGCAGAGCAATGGCGAGGACCAGAAGTTCTTACTAGCACTTGGTGGCAAAGCTCAGGAAATTACTTTTAAAAAAGAAATTCATTGCTATTATTCATTACAGTATTTGAAAAGTAGCCTATTGCTCTCTGTTCATTACTTTCTGGTGCTTTATTGAGAGAAACCTCCATAGAATTGATAAAAAGATCAGGAAAAAAAAAAAAACCTTGGAAAATTCTTGTCAAAAGCTGGACTTCCGGGGTGGAACGGCAGCCCGACGGACGCGTTTGTCAGCGGCTCTGACGAAGCGTTCTCTCCGCCGGGGCTTCTTCGGCCGCTGAGTCAAACGCGGGACGGAGAAAACCCCAAATATGGTAATATTTGGGCGAAGAACCACGGCTACCCCCCCCCCTTATCCCCCCAGGTCGGAAGTCCTGGGGAACTGAGGGGTGAGAGAGGGTTACGAAGGGTCGGTCCCGGCGAGAGACGAGCCACAAGCGGCTCTTAGAGTTTTCCCCCACCTTTTTTTTTTTAACTCAAGAGACAGTTAAATGGAGAGTCAAAATAACTAATATTGTTTATATCTCCTCAAAATGAATATATCTTAACTATACCCTTCTCAACGAAGAGGAAAGGAACTTACCCAAGTTCAATAAACAAGTAAACATTGAATTAAAGGAAAGGAAGGAAGCTACCTTTGAAGTGGGGAGAGGCTTGGAAGCGGGGAGTAGCTGTTTCTCTCCCCTCCTTCCTTCCTAGTTAAAAGTCAGAAAGCAGAAAGCAGAAAGCAGACGTTCTTCCTTTACTTACTTATTACATTAACATTCCTATCTTCCCTTCAAGAAGAAGAAAATGATTCTGTCCAACCTGCTCCTGAGTCATGGTCCTTAATCTACGGTATTTGGGAAATTAAATTTGCAGTGGGAGCAAAGTGAGGAAATAACTTTGAAGACGTCCTCCCCCTTTGTTGTTTACTTTTATTTTGAAATACTGCTGGGAATTTCGCTGGAACTACCTTGGAGTCTACATAAAACTCTTATCTCTTTCCCCACGGAGAAGAACTCATATTAAAGTAGAAAAGAAAAGCAATATAGACTAAGAAACTTGCAACTATATTGGCTCCAGCTGCGGTTTGTTTCAAATAGAGACTCTGAAAGAGACTTAAACGGAGTATTTGCACTGCTGCCTCTCTTAGCCTGGGAAGGCTGCAAGAAAGACTAGGTAGGGAATAGAAAAGGACTGGGAGAAAGTGAGTGAAGGCTTTTAAAACAAAATAGCAAGCCAAGGAAAACAAAATAGCAAGCTAAGGAAAAAGAAGACTTCGGTTTGAATCGGATGAAGGGCTTTCTCGGAAGGGCAGGCTGATCAGAGACGCGGGTGAGGCTGCCCTCTACTGGATATCTTAAAAATTGCAGAGGCAGAAATCATCTTTGCTGCAGAAGCAAACGTGAGGCAGGAAAATAAAAGGAGTCAAAAGGAGAGGAGATCCGAGGGGGAAAAAAAAAAAAGAAGAAGGAACAGAGGAAAAGTTTTGACTTCTGTGTACCTCATCAGTGGGGAGAGAAAACCTATTGGAATAGAAAGTAGGAAAGATCCAAACAAGCTGAATTACTTCGAGGCAACACTGCCCTAGGAGAATAGATACAGTAACAGTGAAAATAGCACTTAAGGCAACCTGAGAAAGAAACAAAATAACGGAGTAACAATATAGATAAACTGAAACTGTTGCAAAGGGGGGTTGTGAACATTGGAGACAAGAAGGCTATAAAAGCCTGACAGGGAATTACAAGAATAACTATATTAACCACACTAAGAGTAAAACAAAAAGGAAAGTACCTAAGGGATAAATAATACAATAAATCATAAATAATAACTAGGTGAAATCTGTGCAGTGCGAAAAGATAATGTATACAAGGAAAGCAAAAACAGAAGCCAGCCAACAAAGAAGACCATCATTTGGAACAAATCCCGGATCAACAGAACAGATGCAACTCTTAGAAGAATTAAAAAATCTTTATTATGAAATGAAAGAAGATATGAAGGCGATGAAGAGAGATATGAATGCTATGAGGAAAGAAATTAAACAAGAGATTCGCCAGGAGATAAGGGCTGAACTGAAAGATATCAAAGACACATTAGGCAGAGCAACAGAAGATATTACAAAAATGGGAAAAAATATGGAAAAAATTGAGAGTAAAACAGAAAAAATAAACAGAAAAGTTCTTGAAATGGAAAAAAACTACGAACGTGATCTTGATGAAAGAGCGCTACAAGATCAAAAGCAACGTGAACAGTGCATCAAGATCAGAGGTTTAAAAGAGAAAGATAACGAAGATTTATATGAATACCTCACACCGATTTTGGCTGAATATGTAGGAGCAGAGAAAGAACATTTTGAACAAGAAATAAGTAAAATGTTCCGCCTTAACTCTAAGATAGCGAAACAAAAAGGACTGTCTAGGGACGTGATCGTTTATTTCACAAGGAAAAAAATTAGAGATGAAATCATTCAACTAAATTACGAACAACATCTTGAAGTAGAAGGGGAAGAGCTAATTCTATTAAAAGATATCCCTTTGAGGATCTTAAAAAAACGTAATGAGTACAAACCCCTAGCGATGCTGCTCAGGAAGAACAATATTCCATATAGATGGGATAGGCTGGAAGGGCTGATTTTCAAATATAAAACGGACTTACTTAGAATAAACTCAATTCTAAAATTAAAAGACTTCATGAAAAAACATAAGAGAGACCTGGAGAAATCGTCGAATACAGAGGAGAAAAAAGACAAAGATAACAACATAGGTGAACCTTCGGACTCAGAATCTGAACAGGAACAAGAAAGAGATGAGAATAAAGGAAAAGAGGAAAAAGCAAATAGTGAAGAGGAGGAAGAGACAGCAGAGGTGAATTGAGATAAGGTAAGAGATATAGCTTATTAACTATATACACAACTATGCATAACCTAAAAATACTCTCGTGGAACGTAAGGGGCATGAACTCCCCTCAGAAACGGAAAAAAGTAAATCACTATTTGAATAAAATTAAAGCTAACGTAATATGCTTGCAAGAAGTCCATATTAGAGAAAAAGATTTAAGACTATTGAAAAATAAAAAATTAGGTCAAGAATTCACTTCAGTTAACATTAAGAAAAAGAATGGAGTAGTCATATATGTTAATCATAAATATAAAGCCAAAGAACTATTTAGGGACAATGAAGGCCGTTATGTCGGGGTAGAGGTTATGTTCCCAGGTGGTAAATATCTTATTGTTGGAATTTACGCCCCCCTGGATCAGAAAGAAATATTTTATAATAAATTGAGTGACGAATTGAGTAAAGCGAGTCTTGGAAAAGTTATGATAATTGGAGATTGGAATGGTGTAGTAAATCCCGAATTGGATAGGAAATCAGATAAGGCAATCAAAAGGACACAAGGGAAACTACCCAAGTCTTTTGAAAACCTGCTAGAGGAACATGCACTTTATGATATCTGGAGATATAAATATAATGATTCGAGAGACTATACTTTCTTTTCGGAACGCCACAAGTCATTTTCTAGAATTGATATGATGTTCGCAACTAAGGGGATCTGCAAGGAGACAATAAAGATAGATTCAGAACCGAGAACAATCTCCGATCACAGCCCTATGATTGCAACATTAAGATTAGAGAAGCAGGAATATTCTTGGAAATTAAATCTTGCCTTACTGCATAATGAGGACATCTTAAAGAGAGCTAGACAAACGCTGAAACTATTCTTTAAAGAGAACCAAAAGGATGATATTGAGATGACGACCGTATGGGAAACCTCTAAAGCATATATGCGGGGTTTCTTCATCCAGCAAAATCACATTCTACAAAGAATAAAGAGAGAGAAACTACGCTGTCTATATGACAATCTTCAGAAAAAGGAGAAAGAACTTGAAAAGAAACCTTCAGAAAAAACAATCTTTAAAGAAATTAAAACATTAAAAAAACAAATAGAAATAATTGAAAATGAAGAGATTCAAAATAAAATAAAGGACATGAAGCAAGTCCACTTTGAGCATGCAAATAAACCTGGACGTTGGTTGGCATACAGGCTAAAGAAACAAAGAGAAAGAAATATAATTGCAGAAATCGTGACAAAAGACAAGAGAAGGATAACGGATCAAAGTGGAATAAGAAAAGAATTTCAGAAATTTTATACAAACTTATATAAAGACAGCCTGACAAAGAAAGAAAATATTATAAGTTTCTTAGACAATATTAATCTATTAAAATTCAAAGATCATCAGAAGGACACTTTAAATGCTCCAATAACAATGGCTGAGATAGTGGAGGCAATCAGAAACGGGAAGAAGTCCAAAACCCCCGGACCTGACGGCATACCTATAGAGTATTATCAGAAATTGGAAGATGAGCTGTCAATACCTCTAAAAGATACTCTAAATGCAATTGGATTAGAAAAATACCCTGCAACATGGCAACAAGCTAACATTACACTTATCCTGAAAGAAAACAAAAATCCTGAAGATGTAAATAGCTACAGACCCATCTCACTCCTTAATGTGGATTATAAAATCTTCTCCACAATACTCGCAGAAAGAATGAAGAAAGTGCTTATGGAATGGATAGGGAAAGAACAAGCTGGCTTTCTCCCAAATAGACACATTAAAGACAACACTCGCATCGTCATAAATACACTTGAATACTATGAAAAACATAACGAAAAAGAAATGGCTTTACTTTTTGTGGACTTTGAGAAAGCCTTTGATAATGTGTCTTGGGAGATGATTTTTGCCATGTTAGAGAAAGTGGAGGCCGGGTTTCAATTTCAGAGATGGATCCATGAAATATATAACAAGCAGATGGCAAGGCTAATAATAAACAATGGTAAATCGGAAGAATTCAAAATTAAGAGGGGAACCCGTCAGGGGTGCCCTCTCTCTCCACTTTTATTTATCTTTGTTTTAGAAGCCTTAAACCATCTGATCCGAAATGAAAGAAGAATCCAAGGAATGAAGGTCAAGAATTACGAATACAAAATGAGACTTTTCGCTGACGACATTGTATATATTTTAGAAAATCCTTTATGTAGTCTGAACTACTTGACTAATATACTTAAAAATTTTGAAGAGATCTCTGGTCTCAAGGTAAACAAGGAGAAAACCAATATGCTAGTTAAAAAATATGAAGGAAGAAAATATGAAACAGTTAGAACGGGACTCAGGATTTAAAATAGAAAAAAAGATCAGATATCTGGGCATTATTCTGACAAATAGGAACATAGATTTATTTCAAAATAACTACATCCCAACATGGAAAGAGATACGAAAAGATTTAGACAGATGGGGAAATATTCCATTATCATGGATGGGTAGAATCTCGGTGATTCAAATGTTAGTCTTGCCTAAAATTCTTTATTTATTCCAGACAATCCCAATCTTACATTCCTTTAGACCTTTAGACACATGGCAAAACAATATAATGAAATATATCTGGAATAAGAAAAAGGCCAGAATTAACAAAAAAGTAATGTGTGATGATAGAGCAAGAGGAGGCCTGGGTGTTCCTGATATAAAAATCTACTACTTCTCAGCAGCTCTTTGGTGGATATCTGATTGGATATTACTGGAAAATGATCATCTATTAGCATTAGAAGGGGAAAATCTAAGATTTGGTTTCCATGCTTATTTATTTTATAATAAAGACAAAATTCACAAAGAATGTAAACATCATGTAATTATAAAAGCACTACTGAAAGTGTGGGAGAAATGGAAACCTAGATTAGCAAACCAAATAGTGCAGCACTGCTCCCCACACGAGGCGTTCTTCAGTAGGGAAGGCATTCCAAAAGGGAAATGGCTAAGATACCTAGATTTAACCATAGAAGCTCAAGATAAAATAGACTTTAAAAACCAAGAGCAACTATATGAATCAGGTATAGAATGCCATTGGTATCTCTACTTGCAATTGAGACAGAGATGGAAACTAGACATGATAGAGCCTGGATTAAAAAGAGTAATTATGGATTGGGAAATAATAATGGTAAAAGGGCAGAAAAAAAATTGGCTAAATTGTACAAAATGATCCTCAGTTGGAACACTGAGGAGGAAATTATACGACACTGCATGATAAAGTGGGCTCAAAATGTGGGACATAGTATACCATACGAAAAATGGGAGAAAATTTGGAAATTAAATCTGAAGCACACAATATGTCAGGATCTTAAAGAAAATACTTATAAAATGATTTATAGATGGCATCTCTCGCCAAACAGAATTGCGTTAATCTATAAAACTAGTAATCCACTATGTTGGAAGTGCCAAAAGACTATTGGTACTTATTATCATATGTGGTGGACATGCGAACTTGCCAAATCCTTCTGGCAAAAAGTATATGACATCATTTCCAGGGAATTAGAAATTCAAATACCTTGCACACCAGAAGTTTGTTTGTTAGGTATCTTTGAGGATAAAGTTGGAAAAAAATTTGGTAAACTTTTATTTTATCTATTCACTTGTGCTAGAATTGTTTACGCAAGGTTTTGGAAATCGAATCAAATCCCCTCCATGGATAAGTGGCTGATGAAAGTCCTAGAGACGGCAGAGATGGACAAGATCTACTGTGGATCAAGAGGGGAAAAAAATGATGTAGAAAGAAAAGGCATTTGGCAACCTTTATATATATACTTGAAAAGAAGATGGAACAATTTTATGCTGACATAAAGCAATGTTGTTACGCTGACGTGCTCAACTTTTCCTAGCAGTTTAGACTAGTTTACTTTACGGGGGGGGGGGGGGGGGGGATACAGGGACGGAATACAGGGAATGCAGGAATTCTTAGAATGAGACTTTGTGTTTAAAATTTGCTTATAAGTACTTTGCAATAATTTAAACTAAATAAATTTTGAAATCTAGGATTGTGTAAAAAGTCAGGATTTCTCCTTAAAAAGACAAATAGGGGAAAAAAAAAAAAAGGACTAGGAATGTTCCAAAATGTTTACTACTCCAACTAAAAAACTAAAGTATATCTTTCTTTTTAAACGTATGTGAAGAAGGGCTTTTATTTAAGTCTCGACTCAAGATAGAACGAATAAATATAACAGATTAACATGGAGTGTTAAGCAATAGGAAGTATCTATGTGTTAAATGTTGTTTTAGGAAAAGAGGTGTGAAGGTACTCAAGCTAGATGGTCTGTATAGTTATGTTTATATTGCTACAAGATACACCTTTGTAATGTCTTTATGTGTTGTTCGTTATATGTGTTGTATGTGTAGGAAAATGCAAAATAAAATTATTAAAAAAAAAAAAAAAGGAAAATTCTTGTCAAAATGCCTCTAAAATGTCCTTAAAAAGTAACATCTAAGAATAATTAGAAATATTAAGCAATGTCAGTCTTTCTTACTGCCTTACTTTGGAAATATAATTGCATTGTACTTTCATTTCATTTTCCCCAGAATTGAACACTTTTGGACATATGCCTGGTAAAAGGCAGCTTCCCATTTCCTTTGATAACTTT
The DNA here is from genome assembly GCF_019175285.1 of Sceloporus undulatus. NCBI lineage: Eukaryota > Metazoa > Chordata > Lepidosauria > Squamata > Phrynosomatidae > Sceloporus > Sceloporus undulatus. Next base: position 236,824,143 of record NC_056524.1, read on the forward strand.
CCAAACCCCCCCCCCCCAAATTTTCCCCATACATTACATATGAAGATGTCCAGATTATTGCCCCTTACAGCCAAGAATGATCTATTCAGATAGCAACTTTCCCAAATCTTAGGTACAAATTCTTTTTAACTCTACTACTACTCTACTAGTTTCCACAGCTGAACCTGTGACATCCACGCAAAGTGTATGTGCTCTCAACAAGAGACAAACTATATTTTACACTTAATGTGTAACATGTGCCTTTATCTTAATTACAGATGTGAGAGGGAGAGTGCAAAATCCACAGTGAAGGGGCTCATCTTTTCTTTCCCTAATAGGACAGTAAGGAAGATATGCCCTCCAGCATAGGTCTAATCTGCACTGCAGAAATAATGCAGTTTGACACCTCATTAATCACCTCAATAATGACTCAATGCTATAGAATTCTGGGATTTGAAATTTGTTGTGGCACCAGAGTTCTCTGCCAAAGAAGGCTACATCTCTCACAAAGCTACAAAGCTACAAATATCAGAAATTCATAGTATTGTGCCATGGCAGATTAACTGGGGTCAAAATGCATTATTTCTGCAGTGTAGATTAGACCCTAGATATAAACCTTTGAAAAAAAGCTGGGTGTGGAAACCTGGGTGGTGGTGGGGGGGATATTTTCCCTCTGACTACTATTGGAAAAAAAGAGATTCTTTCCTTCCTTAGTAAGAATTGCTCCTAGAGATGTATTCTTCACTAATTTAATTCTGGAAGAAAGCAATGAATAATTTTAGCAATTTCCACTGTGAGAATGTTTTTGGATTCACAGTACAGGACTTATTCTGTTCAAAACTGGTGCATTTTTGTGCAGAAAGGAAACCTTTCTGTGCACGAAACAGCATATTCTGAGCAGGAAACAGTGGCGGGTTACAGACCGCCCGTTTGGGGCGGGCTGCACCCACCCCTTTCCTCGGTGTATTGGGGCCTCAGCTGCCAGACCGGCAGCCTCTGAGGCCCTGATCCACCGCTTTCCAGGCTGCGGGGAAGCGACAAAAGGCTGCTTCCCCGCAGCGTGGAAAGGGGTGTCCTTGGGGCTTCAAGTCCCAAGAACACCCCGCGGCGGCGGGGAGGAGGAGAAAGGGGCCGCTTGGCCCCTTTCTCCCTTGCTTCGCTGGGCGCAGCCGTCTGAAGGCTGCGCCCAGCGACGCAAAGCAGCACCGCAAACCAGGAAGGAGCTCCGAAACGGAGCTCCTTCCTGGTCTGCAAAAAGGGCGCACTAACGGCATGGTCGTGACGTCGTCATGGCGGCCCCTATGTGGAAGGGGAGCTGCCATTTTGTACGAACTCAGTCCGTACTAGGGTTAGGAGGGTGCAGAAGCACCGCACCTTCCTAACCCTAGTACGGACTGACTCCGTACTTTCATGGCGGTTTGTAACCCGCCAGTATTTTCTACAAAGAAAATAAAATTTCTGCACAGATCTGCACAGACATATTGTAATTGAATCCCTATTCTGCACAACATTTGCACATATTTTGTACACAAAATAGACTTTTATTCCCAAAAACCCCCACAACATTTTTATGCAGAAAATATTATTCTGTGCAAAACAGCAAAAACAAAAAGCCCACCAAGCTCACATGACAATTTTGTGCAGAATGAGTCCCCAGTTAAGGAGATTCTCATCTTCATAATCCATGATATTTCTCAGGGTTTCCTGACACTCAAGGAACACAATTGTAAACTATTTTAAGATACTTTCAAATATTATTTCCATTCCTATTCTATTTGCTTTAGAAAGTAATTAAAGTAGAAATGGAGATGCAGCTATACCTTGTCCATTGAATGTAGTTGCAACCTAAGCAATTACCCCTTATCCTGTTCAAGCTTGCTTTAGCCCTTTCTTTGGCTATATTTGAAATGAGTAGCAATGAAAACTTAATCAGGCTGCCATGATCAGTCTTCTTGTACTAGAACCTAATTCTTTGTTCTTGCGCATTGCCATAGCCTGAAGAGATAGGGAAAGCATATAATTCACCTCTTCTTCTTTTTCCTCTCTCTTTCACCAGGCAAGTATGAACAAGTGGGCCTTTGATTCAAGTTGACAGATGTGGGCTGGCAGGTTGCCCCAAACCATCCAATTTCAAAAACATGCTGTGGCAAACAAGGCTTAAGAAAGCTGGGTCGGTATTTAATCTGGATAGAGAAAGATGAGCTAATCAAAGGGGAACAAAGCACACCCTAGTTTTGTTCCCCTCATGATACAGAGTAGAATCATACATGTGCACCCTCCCAAATAATTAGATACTTAGTTTTTCATACCTAAATATGCCAATCTACATAGATTGCCCACACAGAGAAGCCAAAGCCTCTTTTTAGGGTACATGATGTGCCTGTAGAATTAATATGCATAGACAGTGTAGGACAAACACCATAGAAACCATAATGCGTCGAGGCAGAAAGTGCCACCTTAACCTATGTGCCTTTACTTTGGCATCTCCATGTGTCCCTGTTATCTGCAAATGTGTGAAGTGTTGAATTACATAACTACAATTAATGTGTCTGAATTTAAAAATAATAACAGCAGCAGCAGTGGGAAGGTACTGGCCAGGAACAGGAGTATGATATGCAGAGGTGTCATCAGGGGTTGCAGTGGTTGTGGACTGCACCAGGTGACAACCTAAAGGAGGGGTGACACCATTGCTCTCCAAACATCTGCCTTCTGGCAGAAATGTGTTGTGTTGTTCATCTGCATCCCTTTAAAATGCCAAAGAGAAGTGAGTGTGGCAAGCCTCAGTGAGAGGAAAAGGGGAAGCCCCAGATTTTTATTTTTATTTTATTTATTTTTTAAAAAATCACATTTTAACACATTTTCACTTTAATCACATGACACTATGAACATGTAAATACATTTAGATTGTGTATATGATACTGTAATTTAAAGATATAATTTTAATTTTACTAGTTATTTATGTCACAACTATTACCATTATATTCAGTGATAGAAGGGAAATACAATTTGTCAGTAACACTAGTATAAAATACATGACTAAGGATTCTGTATGGTGTGGTATGGAAGGAGGTTGATGGGTGTGTGTGTGTGTGACACCATGAGTTACTGCATTGGGTGATGCCAACCCTAGTGGTGCCACTGGTGGTATGTAGGGAGAAAGGTAGTTAATCTTCCCCACATGCTGTAGTCCCACCTGATGGATATCACCCCACTCTCCAGAAATTTCATTCTGTGAAATTTAAAATGGTGCCAGTAGGAGCATCCCTCCCAATATAAACAGCAGCTTGGGAGGGTGGAATTCCTGAAACCATGGCAATTGGAGACAAGGTTTGCTTTTAAAGCTCACTGAATATCAGTGACAATCTCAATCAGTCCACCTTTTATCTGTTCACATAAAACAAATTAACTGTGGTCAAGCACTTGTTATGTTTAGCCCCAATGGCCTATGCTTGCTGTAATACCAAATGCTCAATGTTCATAAATCTGAAATGATTTTTTAAAATCCTGAGAAGTAGGGAGTAGCATTGGCTTACAAAGATGGAAATGTTCTGGCAAAATCCCATATGGATATTCACTGCACATTGTGAAATGATTGCTCTTTACAACATTCTTGTCTATCCTTCATCAACAGAGGCTTTCTGTTCCTTATTCATCATAATATCCAAGATGCAGCCACAGATAACCTTGATGCATCCAGCATTTCATCAAAGTTCATCCAATCTCTTAGGTCAACTTAGTCCTCCCCATCAAAGCTAATTAGAAATTAAGGAGTTTTATTGCCTTCCATGCATAACTCTTCCTCTCCTCCACATTTTCACTGTCCTTTTCCACACCACTTAAAATCTGTTAAGGAGAGAAAGAATTACTGCACAGTGCTTTTTTATTGCTAGTACAACAAGCCTTCTAGTTTCCAGATGTGTTCAGAGCTGATCTTGGGAAAGATACTTTGTTTTGGGATTATCTCAAAATCTTCATGTTAGTTTAAAGGATTCTGGCAATTGTAGTTCAAAATACAGATGCTTTTGGCAAATATCTCTAAACTACTGGTAATATATCAGAGGCAAGTATGTACTACTTGGAACCAGATAAAAGCACAGGAGCCTTGTCATAAAAAGAGATATCAGCAGTTCCAGTAGTATAGTTTTTTGTGGGTTTTTCAAGCTATGTGGCCATTTTATAGAAGAATTTATTGCTGACATTTCACCTGCATCTGTGGCTGGCATCTTTCTCTGAAGATGCCAGCCACAGATGGAGGTGAAACATCAGCAATAAACTCTTCTAGAACATGGCCACATAGTCTGAAAAACCCACAAAAACTATGGATGCTGGCCATAGAAGCCATCGACTTCACAGTTCCAGTAGTATTCTTCTGTTTGGACAATACTTGAAAGATAGAATAGTGGTTGGAGCTAAGGTAGAGAGACTTGGGCTATAGCTCTCAGATAGGAGAATTCAAATCCCCTCTCATCCATGGAAACCCACGGGGTGACCTCAGGCACATCACACTCTCTCAGCCTCAAAGGAAGGCAATGACAAATCCCTTCTTAACAAATCTTACCAAGGAAACACTATGATAGGTTCTCTTTTGGGTCACCATAAGTTAGATATGACTTAAAGGTACACAGCAACAAAGACCAGTAGTATGAAGTCAGTTCAGATGTTTGCAACAAGAATTCTCATGTCATGTGCATTGTGTTTATCCCTAGATTCTATTGGTAATCTTTACTAATGAATATGCATTGAATCAGTGGGGTTTATTTATGTGCTGACTCCCTCAGCAGCTCTACTCTAGATTGAACTAATCTATAGGACTTGGGTCATGGAGCAGTGGTCTGAATCATGCAGCCCTATAAATACTTTTGGACTGCAACTCCCAGCATTTGTCACCATTAGCTATTGTGCCTTAAAGTTCCACACATCTGGATTACCGTACAATTATGGTAAGTTCAAATCAAAAGAGGTAATGGCAAATCTAGGGAGTTGGAACTCTGAAATGGTTTGAATCAGTGAGGCACATTGATTCAAGATCATTCTGTGTTTTTAATACAAGACCTTTCTGTGCTTTCTGTAAAACAAGGTTGCATATTGGCACCATTCCTTTTTAACCTTTTCATAAACCACATTGTATTTGCAATTTGTGAGAGCAAAGTCCCCCTGCTTCTATGTGTAGACAACATGGTATTCCTCTCTTATACTCAAACTGGATGTAGAAGACTAAATTTGAGAACATCACTGGAGGCAGGTAGGTGTCCCCAATTTTGCATTTAATCAGACAGAAACTCCAGCCATAGGTGTTGTATGGATCAAGCTGCTGCAGACTTCAATGGCATCCAAAATAAAATTTTAATAGCTGTCTTGGGAACACTAAGATGTAAAGTACTTATGGAAGTGGGATCACCACTCTGACTCATGAGGATCTGTCTGTTTATCTTTAACTTCTGGTTAGGACTGAAAGGAGTGCCATAAAATCACCTAGCATGTCTCTTATTTTTGAGAACAACTTGCTTTTGGCTCCTCAAAAGAAAAATCTTGTAATCAAAACATCAAAAAATATTGGAATCAAAATATTACATGTCTTTGTCATAAAGCTGGCTTTTCAGAAATCTATTTCCCCCAAAAAACATAATTTATCAGTGAAGAAGGAATTTAAGTTGTGTGCTAATGATATGTTCTTACATTAGGATTTTGCATCTCTCTTTCCTCAGTTAAAATCTTCCCATGATATAATTTATTTAAACACCTTCCAGGCCAAGATGACTGATAAACTCTGTCAACTGTTTAATCTGCCTGTTAGGTGGCAGAAATATTCATTCCCTTTGCCCCTTTCCATGCTATCTTTCTGGGGATGTTTGGTGGTTTCTGTGGAAGTTGGTATCAAAAGAGAGTCTATTAGTTTTTCCAAGAGGAATGTGCTGTGAGGTTTTGCTTCCTCTCCCAGACCTCAGTAACTGGGGCTTATAATGTGTGGTAAACAGTCTAACAAGAGCTAGCTTGTTTGACACAATCTATGCTCAGCTAGGTCTTAGATGGTAGATGTAGTCATCATTTCCCATGCACATCCTCCTGTGGTAATGAGAAAACCTGAATTGCATATCTGTTCTTTTCCACTTGGGTTATTAAAAGGGATTTTCCAATCAAAGCAGCTTGGGAGATATACATTGATCTGGACATTTGAAATAAAGGGAGAGTGGAAAATTCCACAAACAGCACAAAGTACTTCAATGTTTATTTTTCAGACAATGAGCCTTTAGTTTCTGAAGACAATGCACATTTAAGAAGAAAGCTTTATGACTGCTTTCTGTGCAAAATAGCTTTCTCCAAACATTGATACAAAAATAACCCAATTAACCCTGTAATAAAGTTATATTTCTGGAACAAATGAATCCCACTGAACACAAAGACTACGAGGATATTTACAATTCAAGACAAACTCCTTCTTATCTTACTTTGTGTCAAACCCTAGAAGCAGAAATAATTAACAACTAGGAATAAACTTATTAAACGCTGCAGCACATTGAGATCTCTGAAAGAGAATGATCTTAAGGTAGTAACAACAACAAAATTAAGATTAATGTGGCTTTCTGCTGGTATGTTTTAACATTTTCTCCAGTCTACACACAGAGAAAAATACAAGTTTAAAAACTGACAATGTATTTTCCTTTCCTGCCACCCTTTAATGTTTTTTTTAAACAAAGAATAATATGTTTTGAACTTTTATGAGGAAGCTACATTCTATAATCAACAGAGAGCAGCCTCAAAAAAGAGAAATGCCATATTGACTTTCCCTCTTTCCATACCATAACATGCAGTATTATCAATCTTGTACTTAAATACTAGCCTTATAATTAGCACATTTTGTATGTACATATTTGGCAGTTTCCCTGACTCAGTTTTGCCTCTCTTTTTGCTTAGCTTACTTTTTTCTCCCATCTTACTTCTTCCTTTGCCATGAGTTGTAACTCTCTTACTTCTCACATAGTCTGCACCTGCAATGCAAAAACAATCCAACTCTAACTGCCATGACTCAATGCTACAGAATTCTGGTGTACCAAGCCCCAGCAGATACCAAGAGTCCATTATGCTACACATCACAGAAGTGGCATACCCATTCACTCTAATGAATTCTGGCTATTCTAATACATATGGCTGCTGCTGATCAAGAAATCAGCTGTAGTAACCCAAGAGTGTTCATAAGAATGAAACTAAGCTTTGTTGGGAATAAATACTATTCCACTAAGAGAATAACAACTTGTAAAATACATTCAAATATGTATATTGTCAAGACTCTAGGGAAGGAATAGGAATTGTATGGCCCTTCAGATGCAGCTGCCAGAATTTCTCACCATCAGGCATGCTGGCTAGAGCTGCTGGAAGTTGTAGTTCAATAACATCTGTTGTCACTTGTAATTTCAAGATTATTTTGACTCATAGTGTCCCTATGACAATTTCTTCTCTCTCTCTCTCTCTCTCTTTCTTTTGGCAAGGCTGATTCAGAGCAGGATTGCCATTGCTCTAAGGGTAAAGAAAATGTGAATTGCCAAAGGTTACCAAATGAGTTTTCAAGGCTTAGTGAAGATTTGAGCCTTGAAGTCCTAACCCAGCTCTCAAGCCATGACACACTAGGGCTTGAACAACATCTGGAGGCACATACTGATTCCCAACAACGTTCTGAAGATAGTAGTATTTTTTTATCCATACAGATCTGAAATCTTCCTTTTAAATGTTGAATAAAAGGCATAATTATATATCTACTTTTTCCTGTTGTTTACTGGGTTTCCAGATGATTTATGGAAAATCCTTGTACCACCTATCAAACACCTGATCTTTTGGTCATAGATGAATAACATCTGGTCAAGCATATAGATGCCATCTGTTTATCTGGATAGTAGGATGTATTCCAACTTCCTTTCATCTAACTTCTGTCACCCAGCACTTGTTTATAACTTGCTACAAGAGCTAAAATTAAACCTGTTTGCTCAGGAACATTATGTTGCAAGGAAATGTAAGTTACCCAGCTCCTATAACAGCCATGCCTATTTATGTTGAGATGGCTATTCATAAATGCCAGTCAGTTGTATGTTCTTTACATAATCAAAACATAATCCCAGTCATAGTTTAACCAAATCGAAATGCATAATAAGACACATAACATGAGAATCATTTGTAGCACAGATATTAAGTTCAATGGACTTCACCTTTGATGAATATATTCAGCACTGTAAGTCTATTTTCCTATCCATTTCTGAAATATTAACATTCTGGTGAATTTTGCAATAACTTGCTACTAGCCAAAGACTGTGAACATAGATAGATGGGAGCACTTCCACTGATACTGTAAATTTATTTATTATGGACTTTATTTCTTTTCATTTACAAAAGACCTGCCTTTAGCCAACTGCAGAAAAGTCTGGTTACCCCAGTAAGCACTTCTGCTTATTCTTTATTTTAAAATATCTGAGTTGTCCTAATGGATTAAGCCTTCCATCAGCATATAGTTGCCAATGAAATTAAAAAGAGGGTGCCCCATAAAACACATTTTCCTGCCAGCAAGTATAACATAATCAGATAATCACTATATTGCTTACTGAAGCATAGAGAGAAAACTGAACACATTTTTCTTTGTGTTTCCATTCCTTTAAAGACTTATTGGTCCATCCACAACATCAAGAAACAGTATTTTCTTTTGTTTCTGAATACATAATCAAAAAATGAAAAATGTATTTTATAGGACTGTAATTCCATGCTGGCAAGACAATTCTATGAGTTGTAGTGAAAAAGTAACTTTTCCAGGATCTTCATATATTTCTGCTCAGTGATGAGACAGGATGCTGGACAGTACCTGAGGTGTTAAGTAAATTAATTCCTCCTTAATTAATTCCAAAGAACATAGTACAAAAATGTAGTTAAAATCAACTACAAAATGAAGACATTTCATCTGACAAGTTGATCTCTGGGTGGTGAGAAGGGATATTCAAATACAGTTCATGAAGGAGAAGCCATTCCCATGAGTGCATGTAGAACAGTCCCTTGTTGTTGTTGTTGTTGTTGTTGTTGTTGTTTGTTGTCAGTCATTATATTTTTATTTATTTATATTATTTATTTAGGTATTTATATCCCGCCCTTCAGCCCTAATGGCTCTCAGGGTGCCTTACAATTATTATTTTTAACAGACAGTTCCCTGCCCTCAGGCTTACAATCTAAAAGACACGAAACAAAGGAGAAGGGAATGGTGGAGGAAAGGGGATGAGGTCCAGTGGTTCTTCTCTCCCTCTGAGGCCTGGACCAAGGCAGATGGATTGGAGGGAGGGCTCTTCCTTCTTCCAGGCTAGTCCTGATGAAGCTGGACCGCCTGGTGAACTCCCTCTCAGGCCGGCGGATGGCAGTTAGGGAGGGGCTGAGGCTCCTTCTTCCAGGCTAGTCCTGATGGAGCTGGACCTGACTGGCGAACTCCCTCTC
>NC_056524.1:236833587-236837504 GCF_019175285.1 Sceloporus undulatus
AGGCCGGCAGATGGCAGTTATGGAGGGTGGAGTCTCCTTCCTTCAGGCTAGTCCTGATGGAGCTGGACCTGCCTGGTGAATTCCCTCTTAGGCCGGCAGATGGCAGTTATGGAGGGTGGAGTCTCCTTCCTTCAGGCTAGTCCTGATGGAGCTGGACCTGCCTGGCGAACTCCCTCTCAGGCCGGCAGATGGCAGTTATGGAGGGCAGTTATTGTTGTTGTTATGTGCTTTCAAACCATTTTTGACTTCTGACATCCCTAAGATGATTCTATCATAGCCTATTCATGGAAAGATTTATTCAGAGGAGGGTTTACCACTGCCTTCTTCTGAGACTGAGGGAGTGTGACTTGCCCAAGGTCACCCAGTGGGTTTCCATGGCCAAGTAGGAATTCAAACCCTGGTCTCCAAAGTCTTAGTCCAACACCCAAACCACTGCACCACATTGGCTCTAGTTCCTCATTAGTCTGCATTCATGGAATGTCACTATTTGCATGTGATTATTGGTCTTTGCCAAATTTTGGATGTTCACTAAGGCTGCATCTACCCTGCAGAATGAATGCAGTTTGACATCACTTTAACTGCAATGGCTCAATCCTATGGAATTTTGAGATTTGTAGTTTTGTGAGATCTTTACTCACTTCTGTCAAAGATGTCACAACAAACTACAAATCCCAGGATTCCATAGGATGTATCTGTGACAGTTAAAGCAGTGTCAAACTGCTTCATGTCTATATCCCATTTGCAAGCACATTACTTTTTGTTGTTCTTATGCTTTAAATTATATCTTCACGCTGAGTCATACAGTAGAAATTTGAAATCTCATTTAATTCAGTCATAAAGATAAGTCATGAGGCTTGTCATATGAGTGGTAGGAGCCTTAGGAACTTACCACAGAATTAAATTATTGTAAACATTTTCCTTGTACTAAAACTGAGGAGCAGAGATTGCAATCACTTTTCTTTTATAATACAAAGAAATGCACTTTGATGTCACCTAGGCATCCATGGTTATATCCTCATTACAAATTTTCTTCTGCTTTTATGCCACATTCTCCTAGCAGAGAATTTTTGTTTGCTAGGAGTGCAGAGTATTCTATGTGAAATACCACAGGGATCCTCACTAGGACCCTGAACTGAATAAAGGAAAGACCAGTATATTTGCAATCTTTTAATCATTGTTCATAGTAGAAGTCCCATTGAGCTTACTGAGACCTGCTTCTGGGAAAACATGAAGAAATCAAAACTGCTTTAACTGTTGATACCATTCCTATAGGAGAGCATTCCTGTATGTATCTGCTTACAAGTAAACCACACCAAATTGAATGAGTCTTATACTCAGGTTACTAGGTACTGAGTTTCACAAATATTCTCAAGACTTCTTAGGCTGCATCTGCACTGCAGAAATAATGCCATTTGACACCACTTTAACTGCCATGCTGCAGTGCTGTGGAATCTTGGGATTTGTAGTTTGTTATGGTACAGAGCATCCTGACAGAGAAGGCTAAATATCTCACAAAACTACAAATCCCACTGTTCCACAGCATTGAGCTATGGCAGTTAAAGTGGTATCAAACTGAATTATATCTGCAGTGCAGATGTAGCCCCAGACATTAAATTAAGTGCATAGGTGCTGAATAAAGTGCTGAACACTGGATTTTATTGCAAGACAAGGCCGTAGAAGACTTCTCGGAAAAGTAAATGGCAAGCTAACTTCCATATAGAAAGCTGGACTTCTAATGATATAGTCAATTGCTCTCAGTTGGCCCTTTTCAAGGTTTATAATGGTAACGCACTGTTCTATTTTTGTTGCACCAATAGATATATGTCTCCTTAAATGTGCAGTCCTTAAATATCCCTCTGCTATTTTTTCTTCTTATTAGTTAACAGGTTGTAATTCCAAATATATCCTTTCATGCCAAATTCTCCAATCCTGAATGGAGAACCCAATATAGTAATTATTTCTGCTAAAATGTTTTTGCAGTCATTGTGGGATAAGTAAAGATCCCTATAATGTATCTTATAAAACACTACTACTCTCTTTAGAACCTTAAGGGATGTAGCTTCCTAAGGGGAAGTAAAATGAATGCACTGCCCCATTAAGAGTTCTTTCTCTCCCCTAAAATTTTACTTCAATCTCCAAATTTCAGCTTTGCATGGAGTGAAACATTGCAAATCTTTCACAGCCATAACTTTTGTGTTTGCCATCTTCACATTCCCTTAGTAATTAGCAACTCAATTTTATTTATTTATTTGGAGTGTTTGTACCCCACTTTTCAGGCACAAAGGCTCTCAAAGCAGTTTACAGATTGCTAATTTGATAGTTCCCTGACGTCAAGTTTACAATCTTAAAAGACATGACACAAATGGAGAAGAGAATGGCAGTGGGGAAGGATCATTTTTGTTTCCTGGGATGCGTAAACTGTACTTCTAAGTACTCAAAGTTTTCAAGAACTTTGGTGCTAGAAATCTGGGAAATGAAGGGAAATCTCATGGATGGACAGATATCTTATTTGGTGGAACAATGAAGTCATTTCCCCCCATAGTTACCCCTTTTATGTATGTTACCACTAGTTACATTATAATGTTCTCGAAATGGTACTATGATCTGATAAAAACACACGAACACACTGACAGAACATATTAAAACTTCAAGTTTGTACAAGGAAACATCTTGAAAAATAGCAGAAATGTTTGGGCTCTATAAATCTCTATTTTCTTCCACTCACACCATCTAATTATGACAGATGAGCCCAAATCTAAGATCTAAATACCTTAAAGGCACCAGATCTTGTCTGATTTTGGAAGCTTAGCAGGGTCAGTTAGTACTTGGATGGGACACTGTCAACAAATACCAGGTGTTGTAGGCTTATTTCAGACAAACAAATTGGTAAAACCAATTTATCCAAATCATAGAATCATCGAGTTGGAAGAGACCACAAGGGCCATCCATTTAGGAATTTGAATTCCATTATTTAGTAGTAAAATATTAGTATTTTACCAATCTGAATATTTTACAGAGTTTTCATCCAGAAATTGGGGTAAGTGGATGAAAGGGTTACTAGAAATCATTGGCCAGTTTTCAGAAACATAGTGGGATGGGAATTGAATAGGAGTAGCAGTGTTGCTCTGCAGGCAGCTTTGGACAGGATGATTTGCATGAGCTGAAAGTACATTGTTTACTTACACTTTGCCAAAAAAGACAAAGTGCATCACCAAATAGTGAGAGACAAAGAGGACACAGACTTCTATACAAGTTTTATTGGTCAATTTATATACAAAAGTGCAAATAGTTATTATAATTTATACAGACAGGAATGACCATATGATCTGTGTGCTTTTCAGATGAATAACTTTAAGACTTCTGCTCTTCTTTCATATGGTTCTTTACCTTTAAGCTGGACATACCATGGGCAGCACTTGAAATTAAAAAAAAAATGCCTTCCAGCAGAGGACTGTCCTCTGTAAAGTGGAAGATATGGCCACCTGCTATTGTTTCTGCAACAATATTCCCTACTATAACATGGTCCAATTGAATTCTTTGTCGTGAAAACCTTCTTTATTTTTGCAAGGCTAAGGACTGGATGGTGTCAATTGCTGAATTGTTACAAGGGATTCTTGATTGTTCAGGGACAAAGATAGATTTTTTTCCATAGGCTGATAAAATTTTGATGAGAGGCTGATTGTGTATCTACAATATTATTAATACTTATACAGAAAAGAAAATGGTGTGTCTTATAGCTTCACTGGAATTCTGTCACAGAAATTGCAGGGCATAATGAAAAGCAGGTAACAAAGAAATCATCACCAATCTTTTAAGAGAGAAATAAGGAATGCATTGACTGGACATTCGTGCTAAATTTCCATGAATAAAAACAACAACAACCTAGTGTTAGCATTTGAGAACATATAGGTGCTTTC
>NC_056524.1:236839920-236862251 GCF_019175285.1 Sceloporus undulatus
TGTGCTTTCGGCACCGGCATTTGGGACGTCCGAAGGACGTCCCATTTTAAAAAAAGGGGCGTCTCTTTTAGACGCCCCTGGGCCTAGTACGGACTCCGTCCGTACAAGATGCGCCGGCCCTTCACATGGCCGGTGCCATCTTTGCGTATCGCTGAGCGTCCGTACGCGTCGCGTCGCTTGTGACGTAGCGCGGTGCGCCCCTGGCGCCTCACTACGTCGCAAACGCGACGGAAAAAAAAAGCTCCATTTTGAGCTTCTTTTTCGGTCCGCGCGGGAGTCGGGCCGTGTGAAGGCTCCGGCTCCCCCGCGGACCTACTGGCGGCGGCGGCAGAGCGCCGCAAACGCGGAGGTTGTTACCCCGCCATAAAATGCTAGGGCTTTGCTGATATATAATAATATATAATAATAATAATAATATAATTATATAATAATCCCGCCTCTTCGATTGAGGATCAAGGTGGTAACAACAGAGAAATACAATATACAACAGTAAAAATAACAAGACCCACAAACACTCCTGACCCAACCCTCCCTCCCAAATATAAATTAAACAGTAAAAATTTTTTTAAAAATACATACAATATATCAAAGTTAAAAACAAATCACAAGTAAGAAATAATAAAAGGGGGATTCAATTGGTTCTGGACACTATCAATCGGGGAGGGCCTTCTGGAAGAGAAAGATTTTTGTCATCTTTTTAAACGCTCGAGTGAGGATTAATTGGCGAATCTCTTCCGGCAGGTCATTCCAAGTTTTTGGACTGGTGACAGAAAAGGACCTCCGGGAGGTCACCGCCAGCCTGGTCTTTCTAGATTGTAAAAGGTTTTTCCCAGGGATTGGAATGTACGGGGAGGATGTATGGGAGAGGCGTTCCTTCAACGTAGATTGGACCCAGGCCATGTAGGGCTTTATGGTGATAAACAACACCTTGTACAGTCGGTCTCCTTATACACAGATTTGCCATGCGCGGATTTGAGCCTACGCGCATGGCAAATCCAGAAGTTGTCCCCCATGGCAGCGCGGTGCACGCACGCCGCCATTGGGGACAACTTCCCTCCCTCCCTCTCGTCCCCCAACTCTTTCTTCCCTCCCTCCCTCCTTACTTACCTTTTCGTCGCCGGTGCCGCGTCGTGCTGCCGCCGCCGCTGCCTCAGCCGGATCCGGGGGGAAGGCCGGGTGGGGATTTTGGAGGCCAAGAAGCCTCCAGCCTGCCACCTGGCCCTTGTGTGGTGGCGGCGGCGGCAGCGGAGGACCAGCGCCAGGCCTCTTCGGCCCCCGTTCCGCCGCCGCCGCCAGCACCTCTGTGCAAGGCCGGGTGGTGGGCTGGAGGCCTCTTGGCCTCCAGTCGCCACTCGGCCCCTGCATCGAGGTGCAGGCACCGGCGGGCGGAGAGGGGCCGAAGAGGCCCCAGGCGCTCGACTCCTCCTCCTCCTCTCCATGGTGCTGCCACCGCTGCCAGGAGAAAGCCAGGTGCTGCTCCTGGAGGCCTCCAGAGCAGCACCCGGCCTCACCCCTGGCAGCGATGGCGGCGGAGAGGGGGCCTCTGGCGCTGGTCCTCCAGCGCCAGAGGCCTCCCATCCATGGCTACAGCCAGGGGAAAGGCCAGGCGGCTGCTCCGGAGGCCTCCAGGAGCACCACCCGGCCTCTCCCCACGCAGCAATGGCGGTGGAGAGGGGGCCTCTGGCGCTGGTCCTCCAGCGCCCGAGGCCTCCCCTCCGCGGCTACAGCCAGAGAAAGGCCGGGCGCTGCTCCTGGAGGCCTCAGGAGCAGCACCTGGCCTCTCTCCTGGCAGTGATGCGGCGGAGTGGGGGCCTCTGGCGCTGGTCCTCCAGCGCCAGAGGCCTCCTCTCCGCCGCCACCGCAGCTGGGAAAGGCCGGGCGCTGCTCCTAGGCCTCCAGGAACAGCGCCTGGCCTTTCCCTGGCAATGGCGGCGATGAGGGGAGGAGGACGGTGCCTGGGGCCTCTTCGGTCCCCTCTCCACTGCTGGCGCCTGCCACCTCGATGCAGGGGCCGAGTGGCGGACTGGAGGCCAAGGGCCTCCAGCCCACCACCTGCCCTTGCACAGAGGGTGTGGCGGCGGCGGCGGTGTCGTGGGGCGACCGAGGCCTCTGGCGCTGGTGCTCCGCTGCCTCCGCCGCCGCCGCCGAAGGGGCAGGTGTGCAGGCTGGAGGCTTCTTGGCCTCCAAAACCCCCAACCGGCCTTCCCCCTGGCTCCGGCTGAGGCGGCAGCGCCGAAGCACCGGCGACGAAAAGGTAAGTAAGGAGGGGGGAGGGAGGGGAAGGAAGGAAAGATTGGGGAGAGAGGGGAGGGAGGGAAGTTGTCCCCAATGGCGGCGCGCGGTGCACTGTGCCGCATTGGGGGACAACAGCACTTGAGCATACGTGGATTTTGGTTACACGGGGGGTCGGAACGGATCCCCCGTCCGCGTATACCAAGGACGCACTGTACTGTGCCCGGAAGCTAATAGCAGCCAATGCAGTGATTTTAAAATAGGTGTAATATGGTTCGAACTATGGATTTTCCGGCGGCCAGTCTGGCTGCCATGTTTTGAATCAATTGGAGCTTCCGGACGTGGCACAAAGGTACCTCTGTTGCTGATCTGTGATCTGTTTCTAATCTTTCTTCCTGCCACAGAATGTACACAATAAGGTTTTCCAAGGTGCTGGCAGCACTATAGCTCCTACCTTGGGCACAAGATCTGGGAACAAGTGCCACTGAATTCTGTGGGTTTTACTTCTGAATAGACATGTACAGAATTGCATTCCCAGTATCTTATCTTGTTTTCTAGTTTTTTTTATAACATTGCTTCATTTCAAGTTATTCTGGAATACACTGAAATTGCTTGGGCAGTTTCAAAACAATTGACTTTTCTTTTCTAATCTTGTTATTACAACTTTAATATTTGCATCGTTGATAGCTCCACATTCTTTCACCTCCTTTTGCCATAGACTGGTAGTTTATGCCAGCCTGCATGCGTGGTAGGGCTGCGGTAGCGCTGAGCATTCACATGCTCCAAGCCCTATTTTTGACACCCAGCTGCCATCATGGCATGTGCCATCCATATGGTGCATGCCATGATGATGCACCAGCACCACAGTGCCCAAACGGTGAAGGACAGAAGGGGCATTTCCGGGGTGCAAGAACAAGCTGGCTAATGATGGCTTCTTTTTGCATCCTGGGGAGGCCAGATTGCTGCTGCGGTGTGTTATTGCCGCTGCTACAATCTGGGGCAAAAAGGGGAGGCTGCAGGCCCCCCATATGTAGATGCCCTCAGTCTACACTTTGATAACATAGGCCATCCTCGGATTGACATTAATTTGTTCCCATGAATTGTCATTTTCATAGCTGTTTGGGACTACTTATGTGGTGATATAATTCCAGAATTCTTTGACCTAAACATGTTGCCTAATTGTTTCTGGGCTCACACTGATGTGATGCTCCTGGCCATTAAAACCCCAAATCAGTTAAGGACAGCTTTGTCTGTAAATTCCTCCCTATGCATTTTGATCAATGTCTGAGGTTCTACCCATTTAACTAAACTGTGGAGATTTGGTGGTGATGGGGGTTAATAATAAAAATAGAATAATATTTATTTGTATCTCACCTCTCCCTGTATTGGATCAAGGCGGGTCAAGACTGAAACAACTGTAGTATAGGCAAAGGCAAAAGAAGACTTCCAGGGGGCTTCAGAGTGTGTGGCATCAAAATGCCATTCTCTGAAGCTGCCCGGACTGCGGCATAAAGGGGCAGTCTGCTTTGCCCCAGAGTTGTTACACAAGTTACATCTTGTGAAATTCTCAACCTTACACAATTTGTACAAGTACAGGAGTTCAGCTGCCTTTTGTATCTTCCTATTCTGTCTGAGTGTGTGCTTCAAGCTTGGCCAAGGTATGGTTTTATTGGGAGGTCTTGGAAAGAAACTTATCATTACCTGTGATTCATTCTGCTGGTAGCCTGGGGGGAGGATATGTTTTCTCTCATCTGCTACTTATTATTTTTAATATTTGCATTTTCTTTTTCTTCGTATTGCCTTTATGGCAACATTTTGAATTGCTTTACTTATTTTGTTGCTGTTGACTGTTTGAGGTTCTTTTGAACAAAAGTTGAGTAAAATAGTTTTAGTAAATAAATAAATTGCCTGTTTGGCTGGCACTGTATTAGAAATTGGTTTGAATTTAAAATAATGGTTTTCTATCAGAAGCCATTCTAAAGTCAATTTTCAGAAGGCTATGAAGAAGAGGGTTTTTTTTTAAAACATAAAAACATCACCACTAATCTGAATATGGATGTTTGAACTATACTAAAAACATTGTTTTCATCTGTCCTTAAGGAAATCAGGCAGTCAGAAGTACACTAATCTTTTAAAATCCATATGCCTTCTACATAACTGACAATGTTTATACAGAGTAGAATCAATTTGTTGGAGCAATATGCAAGTTTTTGATACACTACATTAACAGTCCTTTTGGATTTGTTATGATGGGATTTAAATTCCTATTTGAAAGTAGTTCCCTTTAAAATCACTTTTTATAATTTGATTGCTTTACCTTTTTCCTGTTTAATGTGATGGCACGACTCTGTCTATTGGCATGGTCTTACTTTGAGGGGGTAAATTAGGTAATGTTATGGAAGATAAGTGTATCTATGGCTCTTGGGGCTCTTTCACATCACAGAACTATAGCATTATGTATTCACTTAAGTGATTCAGTTTTCTTCTTCAGTGTTCTACTTAAGTGTAGAACAATTAGAATTCTCAGCCAGGGGGTTCTAATGGCTCCTAAAAACACTAACTCCATGGTTCCATTGAATGTAGCCATGGTAGTTAACGTAGAACCATAGTGCCATAATTGTATTACAAGATCCCTTCCAGACTATTGCATGCATTTTGGTGCCTGATTTGGGCATGGGCTGCAGAAGCTCGGGGACGTGCATTGCTGAGGGAAAATGGATTTTATCGCACACCAAAACTGTCCTCAAAATGGCCTCATTCCATCCCTGGCACCAGGCCATTCCCATTCAGTGCTGAGTTGCGCCAGTTTGCTCCGCTGGAAGGCTTCAGAGCCAAAGGCTGTGCGTCAGCACTGAATGGGAACAGCTTGGTGCTGGGCGATGGAATGGGGCTGTTTTAAGGACACTTCAATGTGCAGTAAAATCCGTTTTCTCTCAGCCGTGTGCGTTCCCAGCCCATGCCCAGATCGGGCACCAAAATGCATGTGGTAAGGTTCATAAGATGGCTATGTCTCTGAATTAAATCCATGTCATAAAAGTGTAAGGAAACTAGTGTCTCTCTCCCTGTGTCTCTGTGTATGTGTTTCTTTCTCTCTCTTTGCATTGCTTAAGGACAACTCTGTGTTGCTTAAAAACTGATTAATGTCAGAGTTATAATGCTAATTCTCTTCAAAATCTCTTCTATTTAGTTTCTAGAAATATAAATGTTTGGTTTCATTTTTGGTTTAATGTGATAGCAGCTATTTTGGAATACCCTTAGTTGCTCTCCCCTGTCTCTGGAGAAATTTATAAATGCTCTGTGTTATCCTAAATCTTGGTTTTCAGACTTTTGATAACCTTGGTCACTCTTCTCTAAACATGTTATTGCTTGTCAGTATCCTTCATGAATTTTTGTGCCCAGAACTGAAAACAATATTCCAGGTGAGGGCTCAACATGCAGAACAGAATGGCACTACTAGTTCCTTGTTGGACCCTATGTACACATATTAATGCAGTACTAAAGGTCAGCCCAGATTTTAAGAACAAAAAAAGCCATACAAAGCAATACAGTCAAAAGTGATGTAGTCAATCTGACTTTACCTGGAAGGGAGTTGCAAAATGGAGGTCTCGCTACAGTGAAAGTATGTCTCAGGTATTTACCAACTTGGCCTCCTGGGCTGTTGGGACATGGAACAGGGTTTCAGGGCAGGCTCATATAGGAGCAGGAGGAGGGGCCAGAGACACAAAGCGGATTGCTCCCGTCACTAACCCGTGGTACTCGCATGATCGGGGGGAAGATAATCACACCCCGCGTGTTTATCCCATTCTTCTCCCATCTGTAAAAAGTAATGGACCTGTCATTTGGTATTAACAGGAGTTTCTGTTAATACCAAATGATGGGTCCATAACTCTTTATGGATGGGAGAAGAATGAGATACTCATGCGGGGGTGTGATCATCTTCCCTCCAATTGTGCGAATATTATGGGTTAAGGACAGAAGCAATTTGCTTTGTTACCGTCTGATAATCTTATAGTTAAGTCTGAGTTTGAACTGGGACCATCGCATCAAGTTTTTCATTTCTATGATGGCTTTCTATGCTCACATAGATAGTTGGCCACAGGTGGATAGAGTTTACAAGACTTGGGCAGGACAGTTGATGGCCAAGCTTTTTCTATAAGAAATAAGATGAAATTGACTTGATGGCAAATATCAACTACAACAAAGATCTGTGTGAGTTATTAATATGATAGGTATAAACTGGATCATCAAAAAAAAATATCAATTTTTGGGGGGTGGGGTAGGCAGAGATTTGATAAAAATTGCACAAAATGTGCACTCAGTCATTTTAAATAGATGAATTACAATTATTACACTAGAAATACATTTTAATGTGATGTGTTTGAAGATTTTTTATGAATACTCACAGCTGATGGACAAATTCAAAGCCACCAGGGTTCTCTCCTCTGTATCTTTATATTGGACCTAGACTGAATAGCCTTTCAGAGAGAAGACACCTTCAAATAAAGGACTGTTCTCTCTAAAGTAGGTCAGTTGTAGCCATCCTAGAGAGGTAGTGTTTCTAAAAGAGCTTCAAAGAATTTGATACCAATACATTCTTGCTTTAGAAATTTAGACCTGAAATATTGCTTGGAAAGAGGTGAACTGCAAGCCAAAACAATACATAGAATGATTTGACATAGATATATGTTGTTTTAACTCAAAATATCTATTCTGCAATTTATAGATCGATAGGGAAAGACTACTGAGTGGTTTGTTGGCTTCCTTATCTTTGCTTGAATGGAGGCCAAGAATTATCTGGAATTACTGAGATGATCTATGTGTAATTCAAACTGATGAGAACAGAAGACATGCCAAATGATTTGGCAAAAAAGCCAGGTAGCTCTGGACATGACAGTTTCTGCTGACCTGCTACATAACATGACATAATGTGGCTTGACCGGCAGTGCATAACATTAAACAGCATCCAGGAAGCTAAAGAGCCATACTGTTCTCAAGGCTGGAAAGGCAAGAGAAATGCAGATTTGACAGATGTTGGTTTGGAACTGAAAATGCTGACTGCTATAAGTTTCCCCAAGTTCTGCAGAGATAGCACTGTTATGCTTTATTTCTTCATGTTAGGAAAGAGTGAACAATCCAGCAATGCAATTGACCTGGTCCAGCATGCTAGACAGTCATATGTTTGTGTCTCTTACTCTTTCAAGTGACAGTGTGATTTGGAGAACTTCAGCCCCTCCTTCCAGATAGAATATTGGGTAAAATGCCTTCTCCTAATTTTTATGCCTGTAAATTTCTCACAGTGGCTCTGCAAAATAAATAAATAAATAAATAAATAATAAAATACTTTATTTATAGCCCGCCTCTCCCCAAAAGATTGAGGTGGGTAACAATCATAAAATATCACAATGACATTAAGCATAATTATCTAGTCCCCAAAACAAAACAACATAAAATACAATCAGTTTACTAAAATCAATCTAAAATTAACCCTCATTAAAATGAGGCATTGTGGGATGAGTAAAGCAACCACAGTTTTGGGACAATGGAAGAGCCCGTCTATCAATTTCGGAATGCCTGCTGGAAGAGATCTGTCTTAATAGCCTTCTTGAAGGCATCAAGAGTTATAATGTGACAGATTTTTTCCAGCAGGTCATTCCAAACTTTAGGAGCAGCCAATGAGAAGGTCCTCTGGGTAACTTCAACAAGACTGGTCTTCTTTGGCTGTAATAAGTTACTCCCAGAGGACCTGAGTGTGTGGGGTGGATTGTGTGGGAGAAGATGCTACCATATGTAAGCTGGACCTAAGCCATGTAGGGCTTTAAAGGTTATTACCAACAACTTGTACTGTGCCCAGAAACTAAATCCTCTCTCAACCCACAGTGGTCCCATTTAAAAGACTGATACTTCCCCATAGTAATAGCCACAGAGAAAGTGGGATCATTGTGGTGATTATGGGAGAATGATTTCCAATTTAATCCTCCATTGCAAAATATGAGCTATAGTAGTATATCTCTCTAGCAGAGTAATTTAATTGGCAGAGTGGTTGTGGTAAAACAAGTGAAACAGGAAATAGGAACTAGGGATTAGTTGGTATAGCAGTGTAAAGGCTGCTAACTCTAACATCTATCCCTAGACTTCAGTGGGCTAGTAGAGGAGAATAAAATCTACCTGTTCCTGTAGGTTGAAATATGTACCTGTTGGTCATATGCTCTCACCACTATCTTCTTCATAGTCTCATTGCCACTGGTGACTCTTTTGTCTTCTCTGTGCTGCTGCTGTTACTGCCACTAAATGTGGACATACTACACTGGTAGAACAAGAGGATCTCAGCCTTGGCCTACAACTTCCAGAATTCCCCAGCCAGCATGGCCAGTGGCTGAGAGTTATAGTCCAAAAACCCCAAACTTTTCTCATGACTTTTCCATCTTTTCCCAATAAATGTACCTGCTATTGCTATGTTTTAGGACTATACACCCAATAACAAGATAAAGTGATTAAAGCAAAGTAACAGACTGGATTTTAAATGTTTTGCATATATATTGATGCTGTCACATTATAAACTGCTCAGTATTTAAACCAAACATAAGCCATTTATATAGATTCAATACATAGAAGTCAGGATTTGACACTTCTAGGTACTGTGCATCCAGACTATTTGCATGGGCATAAATAATGGTAGGTAATTTACATCTCTCCAGCATATGTAATTTTAAATATCTAAAGCTTCGCAAATCATTTTATTGCGAGTCAATGAGCTTATCTTTCTTATCACCTTTCCTTCCATTCATCATATCCATGTTAGGTACCAAACAAGACATTAAAAACAGATCTCCTAATATCCTTTTCTTAGTCAAGGTACTTGAGCATCTGGTGGCCTCCCAGCCCCAGGGGCTCCTAGATGAAACAGATTGTCTAGATATATTTCACTTTGTCTTCAGGCCTGGTCATGGGGTGGAGACAGCTCTTGTCACCTTGAGTGATAACCTATGACAAAAAATGGACATGGGGGAGTTTGTTCTTCTTCGTTCTTCTAGATCTTTTAGCAGCTTTTGATCTTTCTGAGTCATCTGTCTGAGATGGGATTGGGGTTTACAGTGGCTCCAAACTTGCTTGGAGGGTCAGAGTCAGGAAGTGGTGCTAGGAAAACTGTTCAACGTTCTGGTCATTGGCCTGTGATTTCCCCTAGGGCTTAAAACCACTAGAAGAGGTTATCTGGAGTTTGAGGGTTCAGTGTCTGATGCTCCTAAAGGATGGCAGTGACCAATTTTAGCAATTTTCTTCCAGTGCAAATAAGTCATGAAAATTGTGTAGCTTTTTAAGACTATTTGCAAATAAATAAAGACTATTTTGCAATTTGGGACTTATTCTTTGCAATTTGAGAATTGTTCTGTGTCTTTTGGACATTTTTGCACAGAAAGGAGCATATTTCATGCATGTAACAGCATCTTCTGTGCATGTTCTTTTTCTTGCACAGTGAATGCTGTTTTCTGCAAAACAAAACCTACATGCAGACCTTTTGCGGAATAAGACCCGAATAGTGGAAGATCCTTTATTGTCATGTGTCTTCAAGTCATTTCTGATTTATGGCAACCCTAATGCAAACTTATGATGGGGTTTTCTGAGACATAATAATAATAATAATAATAATAATAATAATAATAATAAGTATTTTCCCGCTTCTCCCAACGGATTGAAGCAGGATTACAACCAGAAATCTCCATACAATGGCAATCATATCTAAAATACACATCATAAAAACATCAAACAGTATAAAATCTCATTGCAGCAATCACAGGGCAGCGGCCGCCGGCCAGGTTATGCCATTTTAACTGGAAGTAGGGTTTTCTATAGTTCTTTATAGAAGGTCAGATGGGTAGGCCTGCTGGAAGAGATCCATCTTTAGTGCCTTCTTAAAGGCGTCTAAGGTCATAATGAGATGGATCTCTTCCGGTAGATTGTTCCATAACCTGGGGGCCAAAGCTGTGTATGCTCTTTTAGAAGTAGCTGATAATCTGATCTTTGGGTGGTCTAGTAAGTTCTTCCCTGATGTCCTGAGGGTGCGGGGTGGATTGTGTAGAGAGAGGCGTTCCCTCAAGTAACTCGGGCCCAAGGCATGTAGGGCTTTAAAGGTAATAACCAACACTTTGTATTGTGCCCAGAAGCTAATTGGCAGCCAGTGTAAGGATTTTAAGACAAGTGTTATATGGTCTGACCTGGAAGTTCCAGTAATCAATCTGGCTGCTGCATTTTGAATTAGTTGAAGCTTCTGAACCTGGTACAAAGGTAGCCCCATGTAGAGGGTGTTACAAAAATCTAAACGAGAGATTACAAGTGAGTGTACCACGGTTTCAAGATCCTTTCATTACAGGTAGGAACACAGCTGGCATATCAGCTTAAGCTGGTTCCAAACACTCCTGGCCATCTTGAGATGATAACTGTAGAGATGGATTCAGGAGTACTCCAAACTGCGGACTTTGTCCTTAGGGGTAAGTGTGACCCCATCCAGGACTGGGTGACAAATCTCTGTCCCTGGACTCGGTGTACCTATTACAAATACTTCCGTTTTCTTTGGATTCAGCCTGAGTTTGTTTTTCCTCATCCATCCATGATCACCCAGTGGATTTCCATAGCTGAATGAGGAATCAAACCGTGAAGTGCAGAGTCATAATCCAATGCTCAAACCACTACACTACATTGGCTCTAGAGGGTCCTTTGCAGTCATCATTTCCATATCTCAAACTGCCCCTCCAGGTAGGTTTCTTGTTATTTGTTTCTAGATTGGCCTAGGAATACTGGGAAACGATTTGGCAGATAAATCCCAACCAAAGATGTGTGTAGTATTGGTGATGAAGTATTCCCTCCCACAGTTATTCCTCCTGTTTGTATTATACTCTTGCTTGCATTTTTGAAAGGGGTCTGGGATATTTTATCCATTTGCATATAACATCTAGTTTGGCCCTAGGATATTAGAAGAAATATTTGAAGTGTACCTTCTCCAACACACTTTATTCTCATCCCTCTCCTCTTTCCCCACTTGTTATTGTGTTGTTTAAAGTCAAAACTGCTTTTAAACTACTCAGCAAGACGTAGTGGCAGTAATAACCATAGGAAGGCTTTCTCAGTTCTTCTGTAAGTAATTATTGTCGATTACATTCTTTTTGCCTCAAGTGCTGTTTAGTGCTAATTATAGGATGTCAAGAACTGGCCTTTCACAAGAGAGATAAATCACAGTAGGCAAACCCCCTTCTCTCTGAGAGGGGAAAAGAAATTGCCAAGAGTTTGTGTCACTTGCTATTAATTTCCACTATCCACCCCACAAATAAAGAGTTTGATATTTCAGAGTTTGTAAAACTTTGGCCTCCTCCAGATTTAATATACCCAGACTTTCCAGATGTCATTTAATACTCCAAAGCAGCAGGAGGGCTTAAAGCTTCCTGTGCAAAAGACTAGAATTATAACTTTTATAGTATGCCACTTAAAAATAACAGCCAGAATGCAATGTTACTGACATCCAATCCCTTAATATTCTTGAGGATTCAGTGTGCAGACTGTCAGAGTTGAGAAATGAAATCAAGCTTTTCAACATAGTAAAGAGAGATTTGCATTTTCTTTGTTGTTGCCTTGTACATATGGGATGAAAGAACATGGGAGTTCATAGCAATAATGCTATGCTAATGTAACAGCCTGTTCTGTTGTGGCCCACTGTTCTCACTAGGCAGGTGGGCAATTGGGCACAGTACCAGTTATGGGGAGAAGTGGAAAACAGGAGATTTCTAACAGTACACTATATGATTTCTAGGAAGGGTAATAGTTGGGTTTGTTTCCTACACCAAACACAAGACATCTTGTGACATTTCACAGTATGTGATTAGATT
Source organism: Sceloporus undulatus (assembly GCF_019175285.1). NCBI lineage: Eukaryota > Metazoa > Chordata > Lepidosauria > Squamata > Phrynosomatidae > Sceloporus > Sceloporus undulatus. Next base: position 236,852,025 of record NC_056524.1, read on the forward strand.
ATTGAAGTGCTGTATATTACAGTACTACAGATAGCCAGCATGGCATAGTGGTTTGGTTGTTGGACTAGGATTCTGGAGACCAGGGCTCAACTCTCTGCTCAGTCATGGAGACCCACTGTGTGACTTAGGCAAATCATACTCTATCAGCCTCTGAGGAAGGCACCTTTTGGTCTCTTCTAACTCATATGATTCTATAATTCATAAGGAGCCCTGGTGATGCAATGGTTAAATGACAGTACTGCAGTTTCTCACAGCCACAAGGTTGTGAGTTCAATCCTGCAGTACTGCAGGGCCAATTTAGCCTTGCATTCTTCCGTAGCTCACTAAAATGGGTACCCTGCTTGTTGGTGGGCAATTTGCTTACCCATTGTAAACATCTTAGGAAGTGCTTAAGTGCACTGATAAGCTGTATAGAAATGTACTTGCTATTGCTATTGTTATGATTCTAAGTCTGGCTGAGCTCAGTGTGGTTCATTCCCTGGTAAGTGGTTATTGGATGACAGCCTTACAAATTGACATTGTGGCTGTGGCATGTTCAAACAGTGGCAATATAATAATAATAATAATAATAATAATAATAAATTTTATTTGTATTTCTCACCTCTCCCTGCAGATCGAGGCAGGATTACAACAGAGAATAAAATCAACTATAAAATACAAGATAGAGTATTATCTAAAAATACAGTCAGTAGAACAAACAACAAAACTACTACCAATCACTAAAATGACCAAATTGTCGTCTGTTTTCCATGCTATCAAAGTCAGAAGTGGGAGTGTTCTTTGAGTTCAGCTATAGAAGGTCACATGGATAGGCCCGCTGGAAGAGATCCGTCTTAAGTGCCTTCTTAAAGGCTTCTAATGTGGTAATAAGACAGATCTCTTCTGGTAAGTTGTTCCATAGTTTAGGGGCCGTGGCTGTAAATGCTTTATGGGAAGTTGTAATTAGTTTTTTTTTTGTATATTCCAATAATTTCTTCCCTGATGTTCTGAGAGTGCAGGGTGGATTGTGTAGGGAGAGGTGTTCCCTTAAGTAACTCGGGCCCAAGCCATGTAGGGCTTTAAAGGTAATGACCAACATTTTGTATTGTGCCCGGTAGCTAATCGGCAGCCAATGAAGAGATTTTAATATTGGAGTAATATGGTCTGATCTTGATGTTCCTGTGACTAGTCTGGCTGCAGCATTTTGGATGAACTGAAGCTTCCAAACTTGGAACAAAGCCCCATGTAGAGCGCATTAGAGAAAGCTAAATGAGAGGTTACCAGTGCATGTACCACTGCGTCAAGGTCCCTATGGGCCAGGTAGGGGCACAGTTGGTGTATCAACCAAAGTTGGTACCAAGCACTCCTGGCCATCGCCTCCGCCTAAGATGACAACTGTAGAGATGAGCCCAGGAGCACTCCCAAACCGCAAACTTCATCCTTTAGGGGAAGTGTGACCCCGTCCAGGACTGGTTGACAAATCTCCATCCCTGGAGTCGGGGTTACCTATCTCAAGCACCTCCATTTTCTCTGGATTCAGCTTGAGTTTGTTTTCCCTCATCCAGTGCTTTACCTACTCAAGATAGGAGAGATGCCATCCTTGGTCACTGCATCAGTCGGAGACATAGAGAAATAAATTTGGGTGTCATCAGCGTACTGATAACACCACTCCCCATGTCTCTGGATGATCTCTCCCAGAGGCTTTGTGTAAATGTTAAACAGTATGGGAGACAGAATGGCGCCTTGAGGGCCGCCAGATGTCAGCTCTCTTTTACAAGAACAGCTGTCTCCCAGCATCACCATCTGGAATCTGCCCGAGAGGTAGGAATGGAGCCACTGGAATGCAGTGCCCCTAATACCTAACTCCTTCAGGCGTTCCAGAAGGATACCATGGTCGATGGTATCGAATGCCGCTGAGATGACCAAGAGCACCAGCAGGGTCACACTGCCCCTGTCGATGCCCAGGTGGAGATCATCGACTAAGGCGACCATGGCAGTCTCAACTCCATATCCCACCCTGAAGCCGGTTTGAAATGGGTCTAGATAATCAGCTTCATCCAAGACAGCCTGGAGTTGGAAGGCAACTGCCCTCTCGATCACCTTGCCCAAGGATGGTAATAAGGAGACCGGCCTATAACTGTTTCTTATCAGGGGCTATAGAGAGGGTTTTTTTCAAGAGTGGTTTAACCACTGCTTGTTTGAGCTTAGATAGAAATTTCCCCTCCCTGAGGGATGCATTGATTATAGATTGAAGTAATGCTGTTACTGCATCCCTTCCCTGAGCGGTCAACCAAGATGGGCAAAGATTGAGGGGACATGTTGTCTTCCTTACACATCCAAGAAGCTTGTCCACTTCGTCAGTATTTACAAGCTCAAAATGATCCAGTCTAACATGGTCCGCAGAGTCGCTGGACATCTCTCTTATAGTTTCTGTTGCAATACCGGCATCAAGATCGACCCTTATCTGAAAGGTTTTATCAGCAAAAAAGTCTGGTTGGTTCTAAAAGAGGGTTCAGGGTTGGGGATTGCTGAATTAACTCTTTAACCACCCTAAACAGCTCTGCTGGATGAGACTCTGCTGATGCAATACGAGCAGCATAGAACGAGTTCTTTGCTGCATCGAGTGCCTCTCCATAGGAATCAAGAAGAACCTTATGGTGTGTCTTGTCAGGTAAATGGCGATGTTTCTGCCAGTAGTGCTCTAGTCGTTGCACAGCCCACTTAATTTTACAAAGATCTTGAGTGTACCATGGTTTCTTATTAGAAGCAGGCCGGAAAGGACGCTCTGGAGCGATAATGTCTATGGCCCTGGTAAGATCGTTATTACAGGTATCAACCAAGGCTCGACAGAATTGCCGTCATTCCCAACCATAAAACCCTCTAGGGCCTCCTGGAACCTTTTGGGTTCTATCACCCTTTGAGGGCGGACCATTCTAATAGGTTTTCCATCCCTGAGGGGGATATGAGTAGTGGCCTTCAGTCCCACCTTGACCAGAAAATGGTCTGTCCATGACAAGGCGGACGTTTGAATTACCTCCACCCACAGATATTCCTGATCCATACTAAAGACCACATTGAGTGTATTACCAGCAGAGTGTGTTGGACCTGAGACTAATTGGGGATGTTGAGGTTCCCCAGAACAAGAAGCCTGGGGGACTCCAACACCAGCTCTGAGACCTGCTGTGACAGCTCAGGCAGGGAGTCTGTTAGACAACGGGGTGGATGGTATGCTAACAGAATCCCCAGACTGTCCTTAGCCTTCAGAGTCAGGTAGATACACTAAATGTGATCTGTTTTCTGGACAGGTCTCCTGGTCAATGTGATGATGCTATTGTGGACCAAGGCAACTCCCTCCCCCCTCGCCCATTCCCCCTAACCTGCTCCTGAATAGCATACCCAGCTGGGAGGGCCTTAGCCCAAGTCACAATGCTATCCTCACCCAGCCAGGTTTCTGTGATACAAGCCAGGTCGGCATTTTCCTCTTCCAGCAAATTAGATAGTATGTGATTTGTTCCTCACCAACCTGGCATTACAGAGGAGCAAGGTAAGGGTCTGTGGTATGGTTGGAATGAACCTTGGTTCTTTTGGGCTAACAGGGTGCGTGGAAGTCAGGATAGATTTCAAGCATCAATCTCTTCTTCCCTTATGTTTCATCTTCACACTGTTAACGCTATATCTCCCATTGCCCCACACTACTCCAATAGGTGCTCCACAGCCACAGCCTACAGCCTAATGATCTCGTTCTTCCACAACCTTTTTTCCCTTCCCTCTCATGTCGCTTTCCATAGTAACAGCAATTCCAATAGTTCAGATGGATCTCAATTGGCCCCCAAGATCCTATTTCCTAAGGGGGTTAACTTACAATTAACTGGAAGATAAAACTAGATAACTAGTTCAATAGTTGTTAAACATCTACCTGCCAGTTCTTGACTGTTAATTATGTTGTAATTCAATGGCTAGATGTTTCAGAATAACATGAGTGGGAGGTACAGGTTCAGTATGATGTTTCCACCACTTCTCTACAATTTGAACAGTCACCCAGCTTTAAAGTTCCAGATGGGATTCAAAATTTGGACAGTCTCTGATTTGTTCGCTAGCACAAGCAAGAAAGTCTGCGCAACAGGTGTTCCGGTGCTGGCACTGTGTCTGGGGGAGACTGGCAGGCCAGCTTACAGGGCACCGCTCCCACTGGTGCTTCTCCCTTTAAGTCATCCATTGTGCGGCAGATGTTCTGGCACTGGTGCTATATCTGGGGGAGACCGGTAGGCCGGCTTACAGGACGCCAGTCCCACCAGCACCCCTCTGATTCAATTGTTATTTGTTGCATGTGTACTCTATATCACAGATTTAGATTTCTATAGCAGACCAACCCATGCTAATAGGTGAGATTATTATTATTTTAAAAAAGACAAGAAGCATGATATTTTAAATTCCAGTAATTATCACTCACTTCCACAAAGACCTTTTACTCCTAAATAGCAAAAGCCTCTTTCTCTTAAATAGTCTTATTTTTTTCTACCTTACTGCTCTTCAAATGCCAAATGGTCAGCCTTGCCTCTTTTATATATTTGTTCTTTAATGGTTTAAAGGCTAGGATTTCCCAGTGATTTCTGAATCTAGCTGGGGTTTCCAATGATTTCTGAATTCCAACCAAATAAGCAATATACAGTGGTACCTCGGGTTATGAAATTAATTCGTTCCGCCGCCGCTTTCGTAACCCGAAAAGCCTTCGCAAGCCGAAAACCCATAGGCGCTAATGGGGAAAAGCTGCGATTTCGTGTGAAATAGCGCCAAAAAGCACCAAAATTTTCTTCGTAACCCGAAAAAACGTTCGTAACCCGGAACAGTTATTTCCTATGGGATTTTTTCGTATCCCGGAAATTTCGTAACGTGGGTATTTCGTATCCCGGGGTACCACTGTATGCCTTTCTTACTTTCATGTTTGCCATGCTTGTCTTCTTAGGACAGTTTATTGCAAGTCTTTTCCTTTCTCTGTGTAAAATCTACAACTTATTGTTTAAATTATTTTACCATTTCTATACTAGAATGTACATGAAAAGGAATTAGCCATAGGCACTGCTTAAAGGGGTTAGTGTTTTGCTTACAGAAGAAAGGGAATTTTTGCCTTATTTGAAGTGACTTGTTACCATGTGCTGCTTTTGAACAACATTTTATTTTTTGATAGCTGACTTCATAAAGTTTATGGAACTATAAGAGGAACATGTTGTGGCCTAAAGGGAGATCTAAATCATAGAATCATAGAGTTGAAAGAGACCATTTGGATGTAATATTTGTGTTCATTTTGTCTATGATTTAGTGAACCTAGTTGAAAATAAGGGGATGGCACTTATTTATCTCTCTTCCCCCCCCCCCCCTTGGAAGAATGCACACATGGCACACTCCTATTTTATAATCAAAACACATGTCTACAACACAATTTTGTGTTTGTGTTTTGATGTTTTTTATAGGCTATGTTTTTGTATACTGTTGTATAAATTTTGAAATTTTCAATAAAAACAAACAAACACATGCATGGGATATGTTAGGTTAGGATGAGAGACAGTGTCTGGTTTAACACTACCCAGTTCACTTCATGGTTGATTGGTGATTTAGATATGGGTCTTCCCAGTATGGTATTCTAGTCACTACCCCACAGGTGTTGAACTTTTGAAGACTGGATTGGGCAACATGTAGCTCTATAATCAACTGTTGCTCTGCATCATTTCAAAAGTGTTCTCTGTGTAATTTATTTATATTTATTTATTGGATGTACATACTATCATTCTCTACAAAATGATGAATTGAACTTAGTGAATAGAAAAGGGTCTTTCTTGTTATACAATGTTGTTCTCAATACCCACCAGTGCTTAATAAGCAATGATGGATCTAGTTTGGGCTGGCAGTCAGTTCTTGGAGCATCTTTATGAAGGTGGCATAGGTTCAAGTCAAATGATGTCTCAAGCACATACTGGTGGTCAGGTCCTGGATCATGTAAGGACAAGCAAGAAAGTCTGCATGGCCAGTTTTTTCAGATTGTGAAACTAAGGCTGAAATGACAGCAAGTGTATTTTATTTCTTATTAATTTCTAAAGTCACCTGGGTTGCAGAGTATTGGTGTCTTCTTCAGCCATAGGAAGGGTGGAACTGTAATTCTTCCTATCTGTGATAACTGTGATTGTGTGGCAGGTGATAAAGCACCTACCGTATATACTCAACTATAAGTCGACCTCATGTATAAGTCGAGGACAGGTTTTGGGGCCAAAATAATGGATTTTGATCTGACCAATGGATAAGTCAAGGGTAAAACTTAGGGGCATGTCACAAAGGTTGTAAAGGATGATGCAAAGGAAAATGATGCCAATGAAATTCTGGCAGACATAACTGTTTGTGCTAATCCTAAAGTCTGGATGGATGAGAGAGTAGAGGGGATCCAGGGTTCTTTTTGGTGCTCCTAGGATGGAGTGAGCTCTCGCCTTTTAGCACACCATTCAGAGAAAGGGTATGACTCCTTCTTTATAAGAGTTAAAGTATAGTACTTACATTGACCCGTGGATAAGTTGATCCAGTTTTTTGGGGTCAGTTTTGTGACTAAAATTTCTAGACCTATACATGAGTATATACAGTAGGCCCTCCTGTCAAAATTCCTGATTTGATTCCTCTTTATGCCTTTCACCTATTTTGTGGAATGTCTTCCTGAGAAGGAAAATAAAATGTGCAGCAGGAAATAGGTTTGCAGCTGGTAATATGAGTTTAATCAGGAACACAGTTATTTCTTAGCATAAATATACCAAAAAAACAAACAAAAAAAAAAAAAACAAAAAAAAAAGATGTTTAAAAACTGAAAATTGAAAAGATTACTGTTGTCTTCCAGACTTAATAACCTCATATTAATAGTAATTAATTGGGACCAATATTTGACTGCTCAGTCTGTGACTAAAGAAGATAGGTGCATGAAAGATATGTTTAGCTGCTGTGGATCAAATTGTGTTGCTACAGGCCTTGACAATTGCATGCAAATTTCTTTTGTATCATGGCTGTGGAGTTCATTGGCACCTAGGAAGTGTTGCTTTTTTTCACTAGATTTTGTAATGACTGTCATCATCACATGCACTTTGTCCATTCTGGTTCAGTCCACAGTTCCATGACACCACAGGGACAAGGTCAATGTGTCTTCATTCAGTAGCTTAGAGAGGCTTGTTTCTGCCACTTCACAAGAAGCCAGAAGGTTTGTATGAAGGAAATATTTCTCCTTAATCCTTCTGGTATCACCTGCTATTTTCCCTTTTCTATGGTGCAGTGCATCATCATGCAAAACAACATATGGCACCATGTAGATTGGGATGAAGTACCTTCTTTATTCTTGTGTGGTTGGTCAAAAAATCCTGCTCCTGGCACGGTTGCTATCAGCACAGAACAATACACATACAAATCACTCCTGCATTCCCAGGCTCACACAGTATATATAGATCCACTTTTTCCAGGTAAAGCATTCTCTGAAGATGCCAGCCACAGATGCTGGCAAAACGTCAGAAAGAAACTCTGCTAGAACATGGACACATAGCCCAAAAAACCCACAAAAAACAATTCTTAATAATGTTGTGAGGACAATGGCATCGGAAGGAGAAGGAACAGGCACAAAGCTTCAGTTGCTCAAATTAAAGGCGTTGGATTTCTCACTGTATGTTTTCAAAGGAATAAAAGCTCACTTTAATGAGTTACAGTTGAATTTGAAGCCGAGGTATTTACAGGAAAATGAAAGAGAGCCTTACAACATAATGACCACTATCCAAAAGGGCTACCAGTTAGCCAAAGTTTTTGCATAGTATACTGTTCAGAGGGTGCTCCTGGGAGTTTCTAAACAACTGTTTAAACACCCCAAAGAACAAGACATGGTTTTAGAATTCAGTGAAACAATTTAAAGAGAAAGCCAGAGGTGGGAGGAAAAAAAAAAAAGAAAGCTACGACACATCCAATTTCAGCTGTTTTCCTTTCAAGCGTTCTATTTAGCTGTATCTGTCCATGTTTCTTTGAAGTGGTTGTTGAACAAGTAAAAAGCCATGGAGAGAGGAGAAATATTTTTAGTCCTATTTCTTGTTCAGCCTATTGCCTTTCTTTCTGTATTGTGTAATAAAAATTAAAGCAGAGAGGGGAGAAGAATAAATAAGCCTCTGTTTATTTACTGGCAAGTTTTTATGTGGGCAATCCAAATCCAGCAGCATCTATAAATGCTGCTAAAATTATTGGTTGTGACTCTTTTTTCTAATAATAAGAAGAACAGAGTCTTTCTCTGGGGCATGTTGAAAGCCTCTTGGATTAATTGCTCATGAGGTGAGGCCTGTTGTTAGCTTCTGGCACAAGCATTCTCAAAGATGCATGGGGAAAGGCATGTACCAGGGAATGGCAGATACTGTGTATGAAACCTAGATCTCAGATGCTCTGTCCCCACACAACCCTAGTATGTGGCCAGGCCAGCGCAAAGCGCCATTCTGAACTGCACCTGAGTTATCCAAGATGCTGAACCTGTTTAGGAGGTATTGCCTAGCCCCCTGGATAGCTCCTCTAAAACCCAGAACAGATTCATATGGAAGCCACTGGCTGTCATTGGTGTGAATCCCGGTGGATTCAGCCATGTTAGTGATGAATGAGGGCCGTCACCTCTGTTTTAAGTTAGGGTGAAGCCCAGAGTGTACTACACTTCTTTCTTACCTTTGCAGTCCTTGTTGACTCTTGCCATGCCACTGTAAATTGGTAGTGGTAGCAGCATAAACTGTAGTTTTGACTCCACTACTGAAATTTTGTGGTGTATCAAGTGCATCACCTGGACATTTAGGAAGGCAATGTAGCCTCTATCCCCAGATGTTGCTCATTCTTGGCATTAGTATGTATGACATAGTTCATCCTTACTCTAGCAACTAGCTGCTTTTCTCCAAGGAGGCTCACTCCTGACCTGAAGAAACTCAAATTTTTAATGGTTTGTTTGTTTGTTTATAAATGAGAAATGCAGGAACTCAAACCATTCAACCTGAAGGTCTTGTTTCAAGCTTAAGGATGTGGGAAAGTTTGCCTCTGTTGAGGGAAGAAGAATTTAGAAGAGGAGAAGTACCAGTAGACTGGAGGAGGGCAAACGTTGTCCTCATCTTCAAAAAGGGGAAAAAAGAGGATCACAACAATTATCGTCCAGTTAGTCTGACATCTATACCAGGAAAGATTCTAGAGCAGATCATTAAACAGAGAGTTTGTGAACATCTAGAAAGCAATGCCATAATCACAAAAAGTCAACATGGGTTTCAGAGAAAGAAATCCTGCCAGACTGTCATAGGATCACCATTGATTCACCAAAAGTCAGAAACAACTTGAAAGCAGAGCAGAATTGTACCAGTATGTGCATGCATACCCACAGAATATGTACGTAACATTTTGCACCTCTGCAATACCTCTGAGGGAGAGATTAGCAGCCAGGCAAAGCACCACTGTGCTTTGATTCCAGTAGCTGAAGAAAGGCCCTCCATCCATCCCATGTTCCTTTGTTCTGGTCTCTGAGGGAGTAAGCAGCAGCCAGCATTTGCTGGACTTAAACCCTTCTCCCTTAAACCCATCACCGTTTCCTTGTGTTTCATGTCTTTTAGATTGTCAGCCTGAGGGCAGGGAACTGTCACATTAATAATTTGTAAGACGCTCTGAGAGCATTTTTGACTGAAGTGCAGGTATACATGTTCTAAATAAATAAATAAAGTGTATGTATGATCAAGGATCCTGAAAAAGCACAGTTCCTGCTTACACACATAGCACTATGGATGTTTTCTTTGTGCTAGAGGAAGCATGTGGCAAACAGATCTGCAACTGGCAAGGAACTGGGTTTGCCACTGAAATGCTCTTCACATGCATACAGTGACACAGGTAGAATCCTATATGTAGATAAAGGAAAGTAGAGTATAACTATTCAGCAGAATAATCTGTACATTCTTAGATAGTATTTGGTGATATCCAGAAAGCCAGGGTGATTTTTTTCCAGCCTCTTTCTGAGCCAGCTTCACTCACTGCAACTTTGTGATGGTACAAGCAGCACTGCAGTATTTATATCTTAGTACTCTAAAGACATCATAAAACATTGCTACTAATGAAGCATTCTAACATAAAGCACCACTGGGGATGGGAAATGTAGCAAGGAACAACCCTATGGCCATTGTCAGGTTAAGGAAAATGGCAAAGGAACATGGGAATTGGGGAAGGGGTGTGCCCAAGAACACC